>NC_090209.1:18050387-18402054 GCF_033026475.1 Channa argus | reverse complement strand
CTTTTACCTTGTGAATGGGGATTCTGTGTTTTCTCAATGAGCTTATCTACTGTGATTCTATCATGGGTATATTTTCTGAAACCTAGTGACGTGCGAGTAACTTTTAAAGGTAGTGGAAGAATTTTACAGTACTTTTTGTGAAGGGAATCTTAAACAATTCAAACGCTTCTGAAGTTTGAGTGGGGCTTCATTCTGTGACACCTGTCAATACAATTGGCAAATACCAGAGCTTTGATAATGGGAACAACAAGTTACTAGATGAAATGGTCAACATCAATGTGAATTCTTTAACTACTCAGGCTTGTTTCCTAGGACATGAATATTATTTGTTGTTTTAAATGTTAGAAACAGTAAGGCTGACAATATAGCTTAACCATGTCTATAGTTTATTATTGTATTTGTATTTGTCATGTTCAGTGATCATCAGTGTTCATCTTAGCTGAATGTGATATTGGCCAGCCTTTTAAAATGGTACAAGCTGGCTTAGGGTAAATAAAGGATTACTGTTTCTGTTTGTATGCTCACACAAGTGGGGTTTGGATGCTGTCAAACAGCTGTGACCTCAGTCGAGGCAGCAATGTGTGCCTTGACATGTTATGTCTAAGTGTTTTTGCATGTGCAAGTCATTGGTGTGTGTGTGTGCGTGCCGGGAAAACAAACAGATGTGTTATGACTTGGATTTCACACCCGTTCAAATTCCAGCCTGCTGACGTCATGAAGTAGTTCTTCATGGTACGTTTTGATTAACAATCTTTTTCATCATTACCATTTTCCACACCTTATTCAAGGTGGCAATAAAGGACAGCCAGTTAATACTGTTTTTGAGGAAGTTTGTGCCTGGTAGCTATGGGTCACACACATGACATCCATGACACCACATTATCCAGCCAAGCTGGCATACATTGCCCCCAGTACTTTAATTTCTGATGGGAACAACACAAGATTGTATAATAAACAAAATCATGTGCTCCTGCCTGTCCACTGGTGTAGCCTATAGGTATTAAGAGTACCATAGTCTCTCCATTTCAGCTACACAATCTCCAGAATAGCTTGCTTTTATGCAGAACCAACAATACACCTTTTTAAATTAAGATTCACAAAAGAGTCATGTGGATGTTCTAGGTTTACCCTGGTTGTTATTGTTTCAACCCTTGCAACACTGAACAACCTTTAGACACTAAGGTAACAGTGTCACAGTATAATGCTAGAATGCAAAAACTTCACTGTAGTGTGCAGCTAAATGCTATGCGTAAGTGTCACTAAGGCAGCATTGACAGGGTGTTCTGGTGGCCTGGGGTTTTAATATGCTGGTCAAGTAATCCCAATATCCCTGGTCTGTGTCTAGTCATCACTTTTCTCTGCTGTTGTTTCAGGAATCTACTGTGCACACTACTTACTAAAAGAAACACTGCCCATAAATACTTAGTCCTGAATGTTGTACATTCTTCTAAAGGTTTGAAAAATAATCAAGGTGAAGCCTAGAGAGTTATTTCCTCACTTCTATTCGATACCTTGGCAAATGGAAGTAGGCAGATTTTGTTTTTTACCCCTTAATTAAAAACAACTCTCTTTAGTTGAGACTGGTACATTTATAAGACCTTCGAGACCGATACAGATCATGTTGCATAAAACGAACATGATCTGTATCTGATGATCTTTGTTAAAAATTGTGGACACTATTTGTGTTTTCTTTTATTAGGCTGCTAGGGTTACAGTTATGATGATTCACCAGTGTGCTCTTAACCTTTTATCTGCTGCAGGAAATCGCTGTATATGAGTGTCGGTTCAGCGCCTGACATTCAAATGAAGTAGATAGCTGGTTATGTATTCCCACGGATAGTAAAAGTATACAGTACTTCTAAAACATGACGTCCTATTTTACATGTTCTGTTTCCCTGACTCCTGAAGCCAAATCCACAGCTGGATCACTACACAAGCCTAAGCTGCTTAACAAAAGGAGATATTGTTTTGAATACAAACAGTTGTGCCTCCATCAAAACTGTGATGGTGGGTCACACTTTTTTTAAGTAACCCTTTTGTGAGGACATTAAACCTAAATTAAATGGTTGATTGAAATATTATTTTAATTTGCAGATGATGTATTTCAATTACGACTTCAGTAAGATTAAAGCATAGGATCTGCTAGGAGATATAAGAATAAATCTAGTTTAACTAAAATGATATTACTAAGTATCAGGATAACCTGTTGTCTCCTTTTTTAAATGAATTTATCTAGTGAATCCAGGTGATGCCTGAAATCTTCCATTTTACTCACTTGGGATACAAAGGGGCAGTGGTAGATGAAGGAAACTGCAAGCTTTGTGTAAAAAATTTAAAAAAGCATTACAAGGGAGGGCTCCTAATACGTACATGCTTTTCTTTTCTCTCTAAGCTGGCCTGTCTAGTGTCAGTCTGGCAGTGTGTTCACTGAGAGTAACAGAAGGGGATGAATGGATGCCTCTGTGACTGAAGTGATGAGAGGACCTTTTTATTAAAAGATAGATGGAGGGACAGATGAGTCCCAGGGATGATAAGAGAAATGAATTAAATGTGTTTTTATAAGAAAAGACAGCAGGGGTAAAGCAGAGGCTAAATGAAAAAGCGATTTTAGGGAACACGTTTGGGGGGGAGAGAACAGCTAATGCTAACTCATCAGGCCATAAAGCTTTGCCGCCACCTTGATACAAGGCAGACTTTTAGCTTTTATTTTTCCTGATCAGTGTAGTTTTTACTGGCGGGTGGGACATCATAGTTTTCTTTGTTTATTATAGAAAGTTGGAAGATTTACTTCCAAAACTACTGGAAATGTACTTTCATTTTTCTCTATAACATCAGTCAATATTTTCAAAATCATACCTATGTGACCTGTTGGGTATTTATAAGTGCTGCTATTTTAAAGCATAGGTCTGGTAATCTCATAACATCAACAGAAGCCCAAAGAACATTTCCTTTTCATTGCAGCAGTCCTATTGCACCCTTGCACTCTTGCAAATTTTCCCAGATGGTCAGTGTTCATTTGGGACTGAAGTTCTTATGTTGGTGTTAAACACTGCTAAGTTTTAACATAAGGCTTTCTTGTTTGGTGAATACAGCCAAAACTTGAAATAGCCCTAATACATGGACAGTGCTACTGTATATGGGTCTATGTACCAAAGAAATTTCTACAACTTTGCAAAATATTGAAATTGTTTAGATTACATTTAGACTAATAAATTAGATTAATTAATTTATTTTTGAAAAACCAATATGAATGCAAAAGTATCGTGCAATGCTAGATGCACTAAAACTTAATATAAATACTTTATACATCCATATGGTCTAAAGAGTCAAGGTCATCTACCCATAGTTTGTGGTCTATACTCAGCTGTTTGTATGTCTAGAGCAGATAATTCTGCTTCGTGCATGTTTGGTTGTTGTTAGGGTTTAAGGTTATTGTAGCTCAGCTCATGATCACACACAACACATGTAATTCTGCCTCTTTGACCTGCTTTTGTCTCTTCTCTTGCTCTGTTACCTCCTCATTGTTCTATTTGGTTTCTGTCACCCTGGCTTGCTCTCTCTGTCCCTATATTTTACCCCCTACTGTTCAGCTTTGCTCCCTCTATTCCCTTGTTCCTTTCCCTCTGGTACAATAACAATCAGGCTGTGTTTTATAGATCCAGTAATTTTAGGACTATAACAATGTAAATACGGATAATGCAACTTATAAGTGATTCTTCTCCTTGTGTTCTGTTATTTGATTATCTTTTCTAGTAATTTACACATTTGTGTTCAGTTCATTATGCTGGATCTTTTAATTTTATTTTGTATTTTTTCCAACACAATTTTGCTTTGAAATTTTCTTTCTATTGTGTGTGTGTGTGATAGATGAACATTGGCCCTGTACGCACTGGTAATTAGTGCAGTAAGTAGAATTGAGACGTCCATAATTATTATCTTGGCTCTGTGTGAATGTCTGTGCAAAGTTGTAATGCGGCGTGCATGCTTATAGTGTATAAATTTATATTTCTATAAAGGAGCGTGTGTGTCTGCAAGCACACTGCACAAACATGTGGCAGGTCTCAGTGCAGTATTGTGCAACAGGTGACCTGATTAGCAGGCTTCAGTGTGTGTCCACTGAGCTTTTAGCCTACAGGCAATTCTAATGGAGCCGAGCATCCCTATAGAGACCTGATACACTGGCTGAGTGACAGTACTAAGTGAAAAGGCTCTCAGACAGCTCATAATACTTAGTCTGGCTGGCTGTTTTTAATACAGTGCCTCTGCCTGTATTTATATTTACCTCCAATAGAAAATTCATAGAAAAATCGGTTCTGTTCATTTCGGCACTGTGCCCAGTTGGCTGCGTTACCTGTATGTCTGTTGGCTGGAATTTTTATGTTTTATTTGTCTTGATCTCTTTGTGTTTGTGTGTCATTCCTTTGAAAGCCAGTCTGTTAGTTTGGCTCTCTCTACTTGCCCACTGCCATCCTCCATTTGCTTTCTTATCTATTTTAATGTCTTTCTTTGAATCTCTCTGTAATGTTACCTTTCTATATCTGTGTTTCTCCACCTTACATGGTAGAACACATTAGTGTTGGTTTGAGGCATAATTAGTATTGTGCATCTTATATACTAGCCATAAAGCAAAACCAACTTGAAATACTGCAGTGTAGTAGTTGACAAAATGCATTTCTCAATTCTTAGGCCACAGTTCAAGTTATAAAGGCACACGTTTAAACCATGTGCAAATGACGCATTGAAAGTCTGTAATCCTGTAGCCGGCTTTATCTGATCTCCATGTAAGGCGATGTGACTATTCATTCAATAGGACATTTTTGTGGTCAACAAAAGGACACAAACAGAGCAGCATATTTATTTGGTTGTCATTAGGATATTATATTAGAATGCCATAGTGGAAAGCTAGTCTTCTTTGCAATAGTACAGAGAGAATAGACTGTAAGAAAGTGAAAAACAAAAATACACGCAGAAGTCAGTGAAAGAACAAACCACGATGGATGGATGTCACGAGAGAGTAAAAACAGATGAGACGGGCACAAGCTGGTATGCCTGCATTTACTGATAGACATCATTTGAACTTTGGTACTTCCTCATTCTGTCCTCAAGCCATCTCTAGTACTATTACAGAAATTGTGCCACTAAAGAAAAAATTTGGAAAAGGGGGAAGCTCGTGGAGCTTAGGCCAGTGACTGTACATCCTCTGCTGTTCATGTTTGGGGTTCACCATCCCCCTTCTTGTGACACATTTTCTCCAGGTCATTATGTTGTTTGACCATAACTCCACCAATCCATTTACAGAACCAAACAAAGTTCTGAACAAGTTTTACAAAAGTTTATTTTATAATTTTGGTGCTTAAGCATAATAGACATAATCTAAATTCATATATGAAAATATTTTTAACCTCTTGGTCCAAGTCATGTACATTAGAGACTGTACTTTTCTTATTTCTCTTCCTGCTCTTACAGTCAATTTACAAGTCAGTACAAGTTACCTTTCACCTCAGACAGCGTTCCTAGTTGGCAATAAAACAGGGACACAGAATAAAAGCCACATGTCCCATTCAGCTATTGTATATCCTGTGTTACATAATATATGTAACTGCTTTAAAGCTAAAATGTTGAAGACCATGTGATCGTTTTAGTTTTTTATGGTGTAACTTTAGTTTTAAATGCATAAAATTGTAATTTTTGCCTTTTAGTCTACACAGTAACTTGTAATGATAAGGTAAAAACCTCGTTTTAGATATTTTGCAAATGTATTTAAAAGAACAAACTGAAATTTCTCATTTACAAAAGTATTCATACACTCAATCCAGTACATGCCTTTTTGCAAAGGTTGTAGCTTTAAGTCTCTACCAGTTTTCTAAAACTTGATTTGGTCAGTTTTTCAGTCTTCTTTACAGATGTTTTTTCCGTAGCCACCCAAGGACAGTCAGACGTATCCCAAAACTACTTAAGTGTCATCTTGGCTGATTGCTTTAGTTCATTGCTGAGCCAAAGCCTTAGTCTCAGGTCACATCCACTCTGTCATTTATTCTCTCTATTCAGCATGTTTTCTTGTCTGGGCAGAACACTTCCAACGCTCTTTTTAAAGTAACCTTAGGTTATCACCTTCCTGACAAAGGTCCTTGTTGCCTAGTCACTCAGTTTGCCTGGACATTCAACTCTAGAAGAGTCCAAGTGGTTCCAAATTTCTTCCTTTTCCCAGTTGTTGAGGCCACTGTACTTCAAATGTATTGTCTTTAAAACTATGTGCAGTGAGGTGCAATAATTGAATAATTTCTGAACCGTCAGCGAGGTTAAGAGAATGTGAGACAGTTTTGAGAGATAAGATTGCAAATTATTTAAGGAGATCCCTGCAATGTAAAGAAAACATGCAAATGCATTCACATGCATTCACTATTTAAATTAGATGGAGATCTGCAACTTTGAGGTTTTTGTTTTTAAACGAGAGCCTTATTCATTGTGCACGTGGCTTATGTTTAAAGCCAACCACCTAATAATGGTAGACCCAAGCTGACATCCTGTGTCCCTCTATACACAGGGACGGAGAGAAAACACAGGGACATTTATGGCTTTAGGGATGAGAAAGATCGGGTGGGTCGTAGTGGAAAATGTTCTTGTAAAAAGGATATAAAGAGATTACAAATTAAAAAAATGTATTGTTTACTTGTGGCCAAATATCAGTATTCTATTCCCCAGTAGAAAGAAAACATTGGAGAAAGAGGAGCTGGACACTAGGCATGATTTTCAATTGTCACATCTGGAGATCTGCTTTACAGTGAAGGCCAAAGATGCTCCCTTACAAGAGCAACACTCTATATATCTTTATTGTTTGTTATTTACAAGCACTCTTGCCACAAATTATTTCCATTCAAATATGTATCCTGTGTGATCATTTTCCAAGTGGTTTGTCTTTCCTTGAGGCCATCTTTGAGTCATCTCCCAGCTGAGTCTTCTAATGTCTTCTTCTTTTTCTTTTGGCTGTTTTCTTACAGGGGTCACCGCAGCAAATCTTTAGCCTCCATCTAACCTTATCCTTTGCATCCTCTTCTCTCACACCAACTGCCTCCATCTCCTCTCTCACTACATCCATAAATCACCTCTTCATTCTTCCGCTAGACCTCCTGCCTGGCCGCTTCAACCTCAACATCCTTCTACCCATATGGTCACTTCAATCTGGGCTCTCTGACTTTGTATCAAAGACATCTAACATGAGCCGTCCCTCTGATGTTCTTATTCCTCATCCTATCCATCCTCGTCACTCCCAAAGAGAACCTCAACATCTTAAAAGATGCCTTCACTGATTTTTTAACTTGCTTCTTTTGTTTCTACTTTGAGTAGTGTGAATAAATGACACTAAACTTACCTCTGACTTCCCAATATTAAAATTTCTCTCTACTTCTGGTGGGACAATGCCTCCAGATGACATTACTTGGAGGAGACTTTAGTTCAGTTTATGTCATCTTGTTGCTCATATTGTGGAGTTTGTAATCATGGCAATGCTGTTTTTCCAGAGCTCCTCCAGATGACATCATCTGAACTCCTAATGATGAACTTAATCAACTTTATTTGGCATTTAATGCTGGCTTTAACCTTCTCCCTCATTGTATTTTTCTCTTCATTTATGTTTTGCTTCTTTCTCTGCACCCCTACCCCTTTGCTAATTCTCTTACCAGTTCTGCCAACCTGCACTAATGACCCCTTCTCTCTCTAAGCCATCTTGTCTAATAAGATTGAGCCTGTACAATTAGACCAACTCCAATAAAGCACAGAGCAACAGAGAACAGGGGATTGAGAGACTGGGAGAGTAAGTTCATAGGAAACCACCTGAAAGGGTAGGTGGATCGACAGGTGAAAAACAAAGTTATGACTGTCTCAAGACGGCTGAAAAAAGTAAAGGGGGGAGAAAAAACATGAGTGTTTGTAATAAATGCCACACATTCATCCCAACAGTGGAGCACAAATTGAACGTGATACTGTGACCTTTTTTCACAAGCACTTCTTGTGCAAGTGTCAGGTGCAATTTTATACAAACGAATGCTAGGAAACCTACTAATTCCAAATCCCTGGTCAATTCACTCTTATCTCACACTTCTAGGTTGGGAAACGCCGACAAACAAGAATTATGAGCGAAGAGTTTATCTAATCATATGGCCACAGTGTTGAGCAACCAGCCATTGTTTAATTAAAAAATCTGGAGGCTTGATAAAGCAGGATACAGGCGTGATAAATTTTTGAATAAAATCACTAACTATATTTACATTGCCTTCAATGACCCTACTATTGATCTCATTTTAAATAATCCTTTTGTAAGCTGTACCCAGTAGATCTTTTGTTTTAAAGAACTGGTCCATATGCATAGTCTGATAAATGTGGCCACCATCTCGTGTGCCCTCCAGTATTTATCTAGTATTTATATAGTATATGTCAATTTATGTAGCATTTACCTATCACTTGCAGCTTTCTTCTACCATAGTATACCCTTCAAGATATTAATACAAAAAACATTATTTACACAAATATACATTAGAGCAGGGAGCAGGTGGAGGTGTGTGTTGGAAAGCAGAGTAATAAAGGTTAGCTGTAGCAAGGCAGAATATGTATGTGTGAATGAGAGGGACCCAAGTGGAACGGTGAAGTTACATGGAGCAGAGGTAAAGAAGGTGCAGGACTTTAATTACTTGGGGTCAATGGTCAAGAGCAATGGAGAGTCTGGAAAAGAGGTGAAGAGGCATGTGCAAGCAGGTTGGAACGGGTGGAGAAAAGTGTCAGGTGTGTTGTGTGATAAAAGAGTATCAGCGAGAAAGAAAGGAAAGGTGAGACCAGCTTAGAGACAGTGAAATAAAAGACAGGAGCTGGAATTTATACTTGAACTGCTAAGTTTGTCTACCTTTTCAGCCTGTTTGGCAGACAGGATCTAGAAATGACACAGCGGTATTCTAAAAGACACTTGATTTGTGGAGGTTTGCTAAACTTGCAGGCAAGTAGAATGTAATTGACTGCAGGAAGCTCCAGCCAACTTTGATTATCCATGTCAATCAAGTGTCTGGACAGCTAAACATGACCATACATTGAATTTCTGTGTAAAGCAAAGTGCTAATTATCCATTTGATCAGAATGTTATCAGAATGGTCTGAGTTCCCAAATTCTGGTGAGTAGGGAGTAATTTGTAAGTATGGATTCCCATAAAATACAAAATGTCAGTATGTCAAAATCTACACTTTTTCACCATGAAGTGGTCCTTCCAGCATTTTGCGGAGCTTCTTTCTGATTGTTGTGGTCTGAAATGGCTTATTTCTCTGGTGGTTTTAAAAAAATGTGTAATGCATAGTGCTAAAATGTTTTGAATTGCAAGGTCACACAGAATTCATGGGGGTTGCTTAGATTAATTGATGCAATTGCAAATTCCTGGTGGGTATGATAAATGTACTTTGATAGTTACCTGTTACTGTAGGGAGAGAACAAAAGACTTTGAAGATCCAGCTAGTATGAGTTTTAAGTGTGATGGTTGGGTTCCTGCCAAATTGGCTCCTAGTGCACACAACTGAACAGGCAAAGACCAGCATGGATCTGGTGGTTGTATCACACCTGACCACAGACATCATAGTTATTCGTTAAAAGGATAGATGAAGGCCACTGAACCTAAGTTTGCACCTGGATCTGGCTCCATAACAAAAAATAATTTCTTGGTCTTTTCCCTACAGTGTGGCATTCCTTTCCAACAAATCATAGGGGATAATTTGTGTGTGTGTGTGTGTGTGTGTGTGTGTGTGTGTGTGTGAGATGTCTTGCTTACCACTTGGAGACACGTAAAAATGTCAGAAAACATAACCTCCTTGTTCGATGCAGTAAGAGGTTGCACTTGCATTGAATGTTGTACAGTGTGGGGTGTAATTGGACTTTAGCAGGGAAAATGCCAGTAACCGTTACAGATGAAACACAGAGTCCACAACCTGTTTTTTACAGTTGGCTAAATAACATATTTTTTAAAAAACGTGCCCTAAATCTACATAGCTATGGTCACCATAGAAACCACTGGCCTTGATACTGCTTTCAGCCAATCGCTGGTGGACTTGACAGTTATAGGCAGTGGCCTTGCCTAATCATGATTCAGATAAAGAAAGTTGGGAGGTCACTAGTATTTCACAGCTTGTACATACAAGTGTCTTTATCAGTATATTTACATAGCCTTGGCACGACAGACTGCCATATCACTGTCTTTGTATTGCAATTCAGAGTGTGTGTGTGTGTGTGTGTGTGTGTGTGTGTGTGTGTGTGTATAAAACCCTGTTATTACTTACCACCTTTTTTACTGTTAGTCGTTGAGGAATAGTTGTCACAGAGAGAAAGGGATGAAAACGGAGAGGAAGAGAGAACAAGTTAAAACTTGTTTTGTGTTCGTTCTTGATATTTAAATTATACTTATCATAATTGTACACATTGCATACACTACCTACTTTTGTATACTTGGTTGTATTATTTAACATATGCAAAGTTTTAAGTGTTCCTTTCACTTAAGAACCAGGACACGTGATGGTGCTTCATCTCTTCATGCCTGCAGTAATAATCTGATTTACACTATGAATGTAACTTTACATTCTGGTTTCTGTTGTACAGTAACTAGAGCCCATGCGATACAAGTCAAATGGTATTGCATTTAATGACTACATTCCAAACATAGGCTTGGACCTTTTGGAGTTCTATTGTGACTGTAAATGGTCACGTAATGGGAGACCAGATTGGCCTTGTTTATGTTACACCCCAGTGGTTTGATGAGAGCATGTTGTGCTCTCTTACCCGCAGGATAGCTGCTAATGTTATTCTGCAGTTGGATGTATGTGTGCTAATTGTCATTCAGCTTCTAGCCTGTATGCTTAGAAACTTCCTTACCTTGGAAAAAAAACATGAATAAATTAACCATCATCCTGATGACTTGAAACTGTTTTGCTGTACTTATTATGTGGAGACTATAAATTATTTGTTAGATCTGAGATTATAAATGTTCAAGAAAACCTACAGCAGCAAGAATGATTAAAAATCAATTTGAGATAAATTCAGAAAAAGACTCCTGACAACCACATTTTACAGGAGGCAGGTAACATTGTCCTTGTTCTGCAGATTTTTAAAAACAAGCAGTCACTGATAACATTGTGTGACCATAGCCTGAATGATAATGGTAATGTCATCTAAGACAAATACTAGACATGTATAGTAATGCTTGACAGATTTGTGATATTTTCAGCATTTGAAAGTGTGTCCACAAGTTGTTCTGTAAATATCACATTCGCATTACACTGTGCACCAGCTTTGACGTAAACACAAAGCAGTCTTTGGTTAAAAGCAGTGCCTGCCAGTTTTCTGTACAAATGTGTTGCATCCAAGAAATTTTTGGGGGGTTGGGTGGCGAGGGGTGAAGGAGGAGGGAGGAGGAAACATGTCAATGAGAAGAAATTGCTTGCTGCTCCCCCTGAGGAACGAAGTCTGGGAAAATCAAGTCATAACAAGCTACATTGCAGTCAGTTGTTTAGGTTGGTGTCTCCCATAGACTCAAGTCACAGCTGCAGCATGGCATTAATTTAGTTGAATATGTCACGTGGAATTGATGTCAAGATGACATTTTGTACTGAATGATAAACACAAGACCCAGCTATTATTACTATTATTATTATTTATTATTATTATTATTGATTAATATTTATTATTATATTTAACATTTCCAGGTATGTGTTTGCAAGAAATTTGGTTTTTAGTCCCAGAGCCACAGGTCCTCTGTCCCAAAGTAGAACAGGCAGTTAAGGAATACCAATTGTTTGTTTAATTGTCAGCTTTTCAAATGTGCAAGCTTTTCAAAAGTTTCTAGATTTACCTAATATATGTTAGTAAATGGATTATTTTTGGTCTCTGTCAAATAAAAGAATTAATATAGGTATATTATAATGATAAATATAATGGACAACTTTCAAGTAATTAAGTAAGAAAATTGATTTTAATTGATGATGAATAATTGGTAGTTGAAGTTTGGTGGTTCGTAGTTGTAATCATAGTAATACTATTTCACTACTTTTTTTTTTTTTTTTTTTTGTCCTTTCGGCTGATCCCTTGTCTGCATGTTGATTTAATTTTTACGCCGGATGCCCTTCCTGATGCAACCCTCTCAAATTCCTACCGGGCTTGGACCGGCACTGCACAGCTGGGGATGGGAATAGGCTGTTGTGGAGACATTTAGTATATAGTAAATGACAACTGAACATTATGCTAGTGAAAGCATAGACACTGGCCAACATGGGAACTGGTAACCGGTAATGTCATTCTAAAAGGGTTATTTAGTATCAGCAAACCCTGTGATGTTAGCAAAGGGTTAATGTCACTGCAGCTATAAGCAGGACAGGGCTACTTCCTTTTAAGGACCTAAGTCTTCTAGGGAGTGAGGGAGAGGGGAGAGAGAGGGGGAGATAGTGGGAAAGGGTGGAGCCATATATGGGGAAAGGGGAGAGAAAGTGAGCTAAAGAGGGTTTTGTGGGAAGGCAATGGACAGAGTTTGATAATGGAAAAGGTAAAGAAAGCAAGGAGGGAGTTTCATGGTGGGAAACAGTACAGAGCGTGAGAATAATAGTGGGGGAGAGAAAGCTTGATGACATGGGAGAGGGGAGTATAAAAGCACTGAGATCTGATTAGTTTTCATGGCAAGGATGGAGGGAAAGAATGAGCTAAATCAGAGCAAAGAAGGATGTACAATGCTTACAGCAAAACTGTACTGAATGAGGGAGGGGACAAACTGGTGAGGAAGCAGCTTCAAGAGCAACACAAATGGAGGGAGTAGTAGTAAAATGCAGAAGTGTTGTGTATTGGAGGAGAGAAAAAAACAAGGTGACAATTTGATAAATAACTAATGTAATCTAATCTAATGGACCTGTGATGTTCATCTGTCAGAGGAAATCATAAAGTCTCTGTGATTTAGGTATTTGTGAAGTGAAAGTAGCCTGTGCATATGCTTATCTTTAACTTTCTCTTCTTTGGAGTTGGCGATTTCTCATAACTGCCTATCTCTGTTAAATTTATTAAACAGAGGATGTAAACAAACTTTCAAACAAGTTCTCACTATCATACCGTACATCACAGAGCTTAGAATCTTTACAGAGAGCTCACTACTTAAACTCATACAGTATGTTCTCTCCATGTTGGTGCTACTTTTCATTTATAGTTCTTTTTTATGGACAGTGTTACGTGACTTCAAAGTAAGAGATCTCCACATTTTGTAGATAGCGGTACTTTAGAGATTCACCTAGACTACTCTGTCTCTGTCACAACGCCACGTAGACTATTTTATTCTCCCCAGACGCACATGTTAAAACTGTCGGCACTCTATAGTGAACCTGAATTCCAGCAGACTCTCATATACAAACAGCTGCTGAATTACACATTTTATCATTATGTGATTATGATGAAGCTGAATTTCAACACCAAATGTGATTCCATGGATGTTATGCAAAGTACTGTTGTATTATTCACCATTTTGAGTATGTGCTCAATCCATTTTGGGTTGGCCCCAGTTTGCTGAAGGCAATAGCTGACATTTTATATGATGCTCATAATTTCACTCTGGTATGGTACACTGCAGCCAGCAGATATTACCCACCACCATACCTGGTACCTGTCTTGTACTTCATGTGTTTTATCTAAAACTATAATTATGGAGTAGTAACTTGAATATATTTACCTCAGTGTATTTATAGAAATGTATGCAAATTCTATTTTGTGGTGCATAGTTTTATTTAAAGAATTCAATAATAAGTTTTAAGCCAGATTTGGTGTGTATTTGTGTCCCAACTTTGCTGTCTGTGCATAGTCTGCATGTGAATGTGTGTGCAAATTTGTATTATGCCTGATTATGCAGATATTATGGTAAATGGTCTACACTTATATATCGCTTTTCTACCTATTGGTAATCAAAGCGCTTTAGACTGCCTCTCATTCACCTATTCACACTCACAATCACACACTTGCACACAACACTCACCGGGAGAGACTAAGTTGGGGTTGAGTGGCTTGCTAGTGGAAACAGACATGTGACCATTCCATGTGAGACTCTGGGGATTGAACCAAAAACTGTGGGATTGTGGCGCAGGAAGGTAGAGCAGTTGTACACCAATCTCACAGTTGTTGGTTAAATCCCCAGATCCTCCGGTCACATGTCAAACTGTCCTTGAGCAAGACACTGAACCCCAACTTAGTTGCTGGTGTATCAGTGTGTGTGTGTGTGGTTGTGAGTGCGAATCGGTGAATAAGAAGCAGTGTAAAGCGCTTTGAGTGCCAACAGGTAGAAAAGAGCTATATAAGTGCAGACTATTTACCATTTACCTCCTGCGACACAGGTTATGGGGGTTTAAATAGTGTTAGTCACCGGGCATTGTAGCATAAGGGTAAGCTGTAGAGGTTGCAATTAGTAATTGCTTAGGTCAGCACATCAGGACACATTGACTGCAGGCATATAGAGGCTGACTATATACATGTGTCGTCTCTCAGGAGGAGGACGTGCAGGTATGATTTGTTTGTTCCTCTCTGAATGGGTCTTAGGGACAGTTAAGATTGGTCAGATGGGAAAAAAATAAAGAGAGGGACTAGAACAATAAAAGATATATTGGTAACAGATCATGATTTAAAATGAAAGCTCAGAGCTTGGAGAAGGTAAACAACTGTTCAATGCTGGCAGTACAAACTTGTGGAAAGTTATGCCGCAATTGATTGTGCCAATTTCAATAATAATGTATTAGCTTTATTGATAATTTAATTTATTACATATTTACTAAAATGAAATGAATAAAATGAAATAAAACTGATCCTGGTAATATGAAATATAATTTACAATATTGTATGCAAAATTCTATGTATTATACAAGTCATAAATTAAAGCTTAATCTAATAAAAAGAGATCTGGACAAGTAAAAAAAAAAAAAAAAAGTCCAGTCTAAGCCAAACAGTTTGAGAGAACTGTAAACATACTTCACATAGTCAGAAAAAATCAGTAGCACTGTTTGCAATTTCCTATTTTTTTCTTTTCCTCTATATAAATTAATTATGAAATGTCATTGGAACTTCACCATAGTCATAAATATCAATGGACACAATGTTTCTTAGCTGATAAAACACGAATGTTTATGATCTTTCAATTCTTTATTGAACACACCCATTAAACCCAGTGACTTTCAGTCATTGCTGTTCAGATGGTTCTAGATACTGGGCTCACTAGAGCCTAAAACAACACTTGAGCTGTATAAGCTGCACACTACACTTTTAAATATGATTAAATAGATTTCATTCATTTAGGTATCACACACTCAGGTTTTAGTTCTGGTTTATTAATGCAATATTCATGTTTTCCATACTGTAAAGATTCACTTTAAATACTTCTAAAACCCCAATTCCAAAGATGTTGGGATGATGTGTAAATCTCATCAATCCATAATTTAGTCACAATAGAAAGTAAATGTATCAAATGTTCAAGCTGACATCCATACCATTTCATGGAAAATAGGTCATTTTCGAGATTTCTCGAAAATCTTATTTTAATTTAAAAATATTGTCAACTTTTTGATTAAATAATTCAAACAAAAGCATAAGAAATATATATTTTTTCTGTCAGCCAGACAATTTATTAGCAATTTAATTGTTTAATCTATGTTACAAAATTAATCAATAATATTGCTTTAGATGTTACATGAAATATCAACATCAAAATTTAATTTTAATTTAGGGCAAATTTTTGCTTAATTGTCTGCACCAACATTTCAAATAAAAGAAATCCCTTTACATGACTATGTTGATGATCTGAAAATTGTCTGCAAAACCAGCAGCAGCACACCATTCGCCAAACATAATCCTGCCTCTGTCACTATTTTACTCTGCCAAATTTATACTGTCCACTAGATTTAAGGCTCCAAATGGTGATGCTGCCAAAGTAGGTACTATAATAGACAAACTTGTGCTTTTAAAAGCCAGTCTTTTCCTGCGTTTCACTGTTTCTATTCCAGGAAGCAGAGTGGTAAGAGGGAAACCAGGAGGTGTGAGTAGCAACTGGTGGGAGGACAAATAACAGACCCGTCCAGACTTAGTTTATGTTGCCTTCCTTACTTTATTCTCTCGCACTTGAAAGCCAGTCATTGCTTCCGCAGTTTAGGTTAGGGTTCATTAAATCCTTACCAACCGCGTCACCAGATGTGCCTTTTTGTCGTTTTTCTTCATTTGTTCTCTATCTTCTTATCCGCCTTACCAGCCAAACCACTCTGTAGCTTGTAAGCTAAAGGAAAAAATACGAAAATTAAAAACAATTTAGTGTGTCTGTGATACAGTGATCACAGTGATGCCTTGGTCTCCATTACAGCTAGTTGGATAATGTATTGATGGGCTGAGAAGACAGTGACAAACTTAGAATGGCAGTAGGAGAAAATCAATGGAAACACCAAACTCCCCCTTTCACTTTATATTCACTCAGTGGGCTTTGTTTCTCTCTCCCTCTGTCACCTTCTGTCTTTTTTCTTTGTGTTCTTTTTCTGTGTCAACAGACCACTTTCTACTCATATTATGTTTCAATAACTCTTTCTTTTTCTTATTTTTTTTTACTCATTATGCAGTAGACCTTACTCTCTCACCCCTTCTGGTCTGTCTTTCTGTTTCTCCACTCTTGATTTTCCCTCTGTCCTCCCCTCTTTTTTTCTCTGTTCCCCTCTTTCTCTGCTCTCTCCATCTGTTAATGCTGTTATGGCAATGAGTGGGTGTGTATGGAGGGATGGAGAGAGGGAGACGTAGAACACTGGGGGGGGGGTGATCTGCCACTTGTTACCAGGCTGGCTAGAGGAAGGGGGGGTGATGGGGGTAGTGTTGTTATGGCAATGAGATCTTCTTTGTGTAGGGTTGCCAAGGCAACTTCAGACATACACTTGATACAGCCACTACCACCACCAGCCCCAACACCCCCAGCCACATGACTGTAGGGAGAGCACTTCACACATTGCACACTCAGACTTATGCACCCACACATCGAAAGACACTAAAGCACGTGCACACACACATTTATATTATATCCACCTGCTCTTGACAGACTAAACTGCTTTTTACGGTACTGATGGAGACAATACATAATTCATTTTCAAATTGGCAGGAAATGCCTGACCCCCAAAACAACACGTGTTGGACGTGAAAAAAAAAAAGTTTACTGCTGTATGTATTACTTTCTTGACTCTTATGTGTTTTCCCACAAACATGGTTTATTATTTTAAAGGTGAAGTACAGTCTGTAAAGTAACCTGAAATTTCAGTCTAATCTGTTGAACCACTGCAACAACAATCCCAGAGTATCTTTAAACTGCAGCCATAAAAATGTACTAACAGAACAAAATACTTACTATCGCAAAGTATATTTAATAGTAGAAAGAGATGTGGTTTTACACTTTGTTAGGGGAATACAATAGGTCAGTGCTCCTATGCATGACCGGCTTTGTTTGGCTCTATGTGTAGATCTTCAGTTCTGTGTGTGTGCAAGTTTGTTGCTCTGTGCCTCTGTACAGCAGCTAGCTGTTCAGAATGTGCCCTGCTGGGAATTAATGGAGGGTAAAGACAGGTCTCTGAAATTATGATTCCTTTTGCAGGTCACCATGTTTTCTGTGAATGAAGCACTTAAGAATCCTAGTAGTGGTACTAGAAATTACCTTTGTTAAAGAAGAGAAGGGCCCAAATTGTTCATGTGAAGAGTCCATAAAACATTTTTTCACCACTGAAGGAAAAGAGGGGTTTCAGTTTTAATCAAAGTAATGGGAAAAGGGCATTTTGAAATTATATTTAAATGATTTAAAAGTTTTGTCATGTTCAGGGATCTCGCTGTCTTTGTGTTTGTGCTGCATTGAAAAACATTTAAATATAATATCATTTACCAGGCACAATAGCCATAATCTTGGTACCATTCACCTTTTCTAGTGTAAGTGTCCAGTACAAAACAAAACATCGCTGTATTATGAATAGCTGATGTGATTGCATTTGGGCTAAAAAGCCTTCATTCAGCAGAGGCGTTTTTGTAATAGTTAATATAGCCAATGCTGTAATTTTTTCACCTAATATACAATAAGAAAATACATTGTTATTATTTCTGAACTAAGACTGAGGCTTTGGAGTCTAACATCTGTCATAAAATTACATCAACAACAAAATCACAAAGACAATTCTCAAACAACACAAGGATCCATAGTACTTGAAAATTTATGATTTATGTCTTAAGGTAAAGTAGATGTATTAACAAACCAGACTTGGATACAGAACATGAGCTCAAAGGAGGGAGAGGAGCCACGAAGCTTTTGGAGCAGTACGGGGGAGGAAGGTCTTACTTTGAGACGGCAAAGGGGGAGAGGTATATAATAAATGACAGGAGTGGGGAGCTGGAGAAACTGAGAGCAGTGCTGAACTCATGTAAATGTATTACTACTCTTCTTCTTTTCCTTTTGGTTGTTCCCTTTCAGAGTCCACCACAGCGAATCATCTGCCTCCATTTAAACCTATACTCTACATTCTTTTCTCTCTCACCAGCTAACTTCATGTCCTCTCACTATATCCATAAATCTCCTCTTGGGTCTCCCAACCCCTGGCATCTCCAACCTCAGCATCCTTCTGCAGATATATTCACAATCTCTCCACTAAACATGTCCAAACCACTTCAATCTGGCCTCTCTGACATTATCTCCAAGACATCTAACATGATGTCTTGGAGATAATGATCTCTCAACATGGACATGATAGAGAACATTCTGATCTCTCAATGTTATAAGCTCTGCTAGCTCGAGCTTTGCTTCCTGTCTTTTCTTCAGTGCCACTGTCTCTAAGCTAAACAACATCACTAGTCTCACCACCGTCTTAAACACTTTTCCTTACATTCTTGCTGATAATCTTTTATTACACAACACACCTGACACTTTTCTCCACCTGTTCCTTGCAAACACCTCTTCACCCTTTTTCCACACTCTCCATTACACTCAAGTAGGGGTGGCCTGATGCATCGACGTAATCAACGTAAGCGATTAAGTAAATACTTAGACAAACCTAACGTTTGTCAATGCTTCGTAAATAAGAAGTAAGATGGCTGTATCTGAAATTTGGAATGTTGTGCATATAGGCACAACTCCCATTTACAGAGTTATTTCATTGGCTACAATGTCGTCATGTGATCACAGAGAAACCACATCATCACATTAGTTGGCTGTAACAGCTGAGATTTGTTACAGCCAAAGTTGTGCGTTACTGTTGGGGGCTTTGATTGGTTTACAAGCTCACTGAAGGCCTGTCTTGCTGCGGCTAACCTTCCTTTGCATTCCAGAGCTCCACCTCTCTAGATTTTCCTCCACCTGCTCCCTGTTCTTGCTACAGATCACATTGTCATCTGCAAACACCATAGTCCATGGAGATTACTGTCTCACCTCATCTGTTAGCCTGTCCGTCAGCAGAGCAAACAAGAAGGGGCTCAGAGTCGATTCTTGATGCAGACCAACCTCCACCTTGAACTCCTCTGTCAAACCTACAGCACACCTCACCACGGTCTTACAGCTCTCATACATGTCCTGCACCACTCTCACATACTTCTCTGCCACTTTGGACTTCCTCATACAATACCACAGCTCCTCTCTCGGCACCCTGCCATACGCTTTCTATAAATCTACCAAGACACAATGCATCTCACTATGACCTTCTCTGTACTTCTCCATCAGCATCTTCCAAGCAAATATTACATCTGTTTTACTCTTTCTAGGCATAAAACCATATTGCTGCTCACAAATGTTCACCTCTGCCCTTAGCCTAGCTTCCACTACTCTTTCCCACAACTTCAATGTTTGGCTCATCAGCTTAATTCCTCTGTAGTTACCACAGCTCTGCACATCTCCCTTGTTCTTAAAAATCGGGACCAGTACACTTCTCCTCCATTCCTTAAGCATCCCCTCACTCTCCAAGATCTTGTTAAAGAAACTAGTCAGAAACTCTCCTGCCTCCTCTCATAGACACTTCCATACCTCCATAGGTATGTAAATGTATTACTACTACCAACAGCATTTTCCCATTTCTGAGAGATTTACAAGAATCTAAAACTAGTGTACAATGTTTTAGAAAACTGAGATTATTTAAAGTTAATTTCACTAAATACCTTGCATGTTTTATCATAAACATGATTTATCCTGCACTATGTATTTGAATGGGGTTTAAGTAAAAAATTGATAGGAAGGGAGACAAAGACTCGGTTGCTACTTACTTCTTACTGTTTGCACGATGGCTGGAGGGATTGTCTGCCTTTCTTGTTGGCAGGCAACCAAACATTGTTTGAGGATTGCTGTCCATTTTAAAAATCAATTGAGTGGTTTAAAGTGAAAGCTATTTAATCATTAGGTCTGAGACACAACCTACAGAAGAAAAGTTATACATTAAATGCAGTTTCATGGCCTGGTCTGAATGAAAATATCCCTAATAGTGTACAAATGCTAAATAGTCTGCACTTACATAGCGCTTTTCTACTTATTGGTACTCAAAGCACTTTACACTGCTTCTCATTCACACACCCTCATAGATGGGGGAGCGGCTATGGATCTTGCCTACACTCACCGGGAGCAACTAAATTGGGATTCAGTGGCTTGACACTGAACATGTGACCGGAGGTGCCGGGGATCGAACCTACAACCCTGGGATTGGTGGATGACATCTCTAACTCATGCGCCACAGTCCCCAAAATCCATTTGTTCACTTCATGACACAATTCACCACATGCAAATGTATAACTATGCTAGGGAGAGGACTCGCCCATTTCAGTTGTTAAATTATTAGTGCCCTCCATCATATTGGGCTAACTTGATGTCAAGCAATGCACTTTGCAACAGTGTTATATGAATACACTCTGTGCAGATATCCCAGAATACTAAGGTTTGTGTGATTCATATGTAACTTCCTGATTCAGCAGCTAACCAGTGTCTATTTACTGTCTTGATTTATTAGTCTTCTAAAATGTGCTTAGAAGATTAAATAAATATCCGTACACAAGTCTGGCAGGACTCAAACAGGCTATTAGATACACATAAATTTAGAGATACATTGTATTAAAGGAACTCTTGCTTGCAATAATCTCCTTTTCGGTCATTGTTACCATCACCAGTTCATGTACTATTGGTATGATATAGCGTGTGTGTGTGCATGCACATGTGTGCGCACCAACAGTAACAAAACTTAGAAGGAAAAGAGCTCTGTAACACTGTAGAGGTCTAACACCCTACAGGGAACCTTTTAATATATGCAACAGGAACTGTAGTTGTGTAACAGTTTATTATTCATCTATGATAGAATAGAGCACTGGATTTGACTGGTTAATGAGAAATAAAATTAAATCTTTATCTGCCAAGGAGTTTAGCAGGTGTTTGGAATACATGGATTTGGAATGACATGATTAGTGTTGAATGGTATTAAGTGTGATCTCCGAGGAAAGTGGCGTTAAACTCTGTCTCTTATGGTGACCAGGGGAAAGTGGTGTGAGTGTGTATGTGAGTTTTCTCCAGGCTCTCTGGGATGATCTTCATAGTCTAGATCTAATGGGCTTTGACGGGACGGTAATACTGTAGCAATGGACACTGTGTGTGTGTGTGTGGCAACAGTGAACTACTATGTCTATGCTAACTAGTACCTAGTAACAGCTGAGCGTTAGAAAACAGGTGTTTAGGAGGACCCTGACCTCACCTTCTGAGAGCGTAAATGAACACCGTTATACAGAGACCAGGTCTGGATGTCTCTATAAAAACACAAATGCTGCACAAGGCAAGAAACCATTTCCACAGAAGACCTTGACTATATTGCACTAGATTGCACAACTCTTAGATTACTAGATTACATATTCTTTTACACAGTCCCACATAACACAGCATTTCTTGACTTACCACTTTATTAGTGATTCATATAATATCCAAACTTGTCCTGTATGATACTGACCTCTGTTAGGTGCACTGTATCCTAATTATGACCAAAAATTTATTTGATTAGAATTGATTAGAGTTGCTGTGCAGAAATTTCCAGGATTTCTTTTTCTTGCATTTGGTTTAATGTCGAAGTAGTTAAAGCCAGGTTCTGTATTATTATTAATGGGCAAAAATTATTGCTGAAGTATGGAATAACTGCCAACAGATAAAAGCTTAAACTATTGTATTTGCTTAATATCTGTAAAAACACTAAACATATTTGCAGTGTTTGCTTTTACATACAAAGACCCTACAACCCTCATTGTTTTATTAGTCCTTGGCCCCGTTTGATGTCGTGTCTGGGAGAATGGAAAGCAGTTGGAATGGTAATTTGTCCTCCTGGGGCTCAGCTGGGCAAAGGTTTCAAAGCTGGACTCATGCCACATAGGGCAACACCAGCAACTAAACAAAGCAGTTGCTTTGCATTAACCTGAATAGAACTGGGGGAACTTCCCTTATATGCCATTTCAATGTAAGGGTGTGCACATTTAACCCTAAACATAACATAACAATGAACATTCAGCTTGTACATTTACATTTAGACATTTGCCAGACGCTTTTGTGCAAAGCAACACACAATTGAGGTACAAGCCAAAAAAAAATCAAAGTCAGGGACAAAAACACCAAAGCAAAGTCCTATCAGAAGAAGTGTGTCCGTTTCATGAGATGCAAGTGCAAGAAAGGGCAGAAAGGAAGTTTAAAAAAAAAAAAGGAACATGCAGAAGAGTTCTGTTTTCTGCAGTTTTTTGAATATTGGGAGTGAGGTTGCTGGGCATGAGTTTTGCTTGGTGTCTTCTGTACAGTGCTAGGACCACCAGATGGTGTCCATTGGCATAACGCAGTGGATGGGAGGGATTGTAGACTTGAATGAGGGAGTTGAAGTAAGCAGGAGCTGTTGTGTTGACCATCCTGTATTCAAGAGACAGAGTTTGGAGCCTGATGCAGGCAGCTACCAGAAGCCAGTGTAGAGATCTGAAGAGTGGTGTGATCTGTGGATGAGTCCTTTTTGGTTTATTAAAAATGAGGCGTGCTGCCACATTTTTATGATGTTGAGGGCAAATCTGCATGCGCTAAATACTGAGGAGGTGTGGTCCGTAAAGCTCAGTTGGGCTTCGATGATGACCACCAGATTTCTGGCCTAATTAGTGGGGACAGTCACTGCAGATCCCGTGTTGATCCTGATGTTGTGTTATGTTGAAGGTCTGGCTGAAAATTTAAGAACTTCGGTCTTGGAGTAGTTGAGCTTAAGATGTCTTTCTCTCATCTAAGCAGAGATGTCAGAGAGATGGGCAGAAATGCCTGATGAGACAGTGGAGTCATCCGGTGGAAAGGAAAGGAAGAGCTGTTTGTCAGCAGCACAGCAGTGATAGCAAAAGCCATATGCGTGGATGATAGAACTCAGGGATGTAGTATAAATGGGGAAAAAGAAGAGGACCACGAACTGAGTCCTATGCCACACTGGCAGAGAGACTATGATAGTTAGAAACATGCCCCTGCCAGGATACCTTGAAGGTTCGTCCAGATAAGTAAGACCAAAGCCAGGCTAGAGCTGATCCAGAGATGGCCAAGTCAAGAGAGTGCAGACAAGAGGATCTGATGGTTCACGTTGTCAATGAATGAATGTGTTTTTTTTTTTTGTTTTTTTTTCTCTCACCACTTATTTCTTATTTATTTTATAATCAGCATATTGGCTTTTCTAACAAAGGGTAATAAGCACAAAGTGACACTGTGATGATATTTGGAATAAAATGAACACATTTATTAGCACAATGTTTTTATTCTGTGCATGCCAAAGGTGGAATTTGCAGTGATCCTTTAAGAAAAACATTTATATTATAGTTACAGGTTCTGACTAAATGCCATTTTAAGAGCAATAATGAGCAGGGCTCAATAATGGTAGCGTTTTATGCAGGTGCATCATGCATTTGGCAATATTTTACTTTAATTTAACTGAATATCAAAGCTAAAACACATCAAAGATGTCCTAATAGTGTCCCAGGAACATTAAGTGCCCCAAAGCATCTGTTAATTTAAATAGTACGTAGCAGCAGTTACGCCAGGTAACACTGGAAGCAGACCCCTGCTTCTCAAATCAAAACGTAAACAAGTGCAAGCATCGTATTTATTGGTTAGTGATGAACACACGAACTAGAATTTGTTGACTAGGAAATAACTAATGAAGATGGGTCAACATTTGTGCTTTTGCTCAGATAACCACATTTTTTTATGTAGTGGGAACTGTCATTGTCCCTCAAATTGTTTTGTTTCTCATTAATGTTTTACTCATACTTTAAACTTAAATTTTACTTTAAACAAGTATCAAAGACGTCTTTTATTAGGTTATATCTGTTTGACTTTAGGCTTACTGTTCAATTTGCAGTCCTAAAAAAAATTATACTATTTTCTTTTTAAGAGAGAGGTGGGTAGGGGAGGTGTGTGTGTGTGTGTGTGTGTGTGTGTGATGCTTCAGGCTGTAGCTGCCGCTAACAGTAGCATTTATGTGTATAAAGACTCTGTTAACTTTGTCATACTGAAAACTTTATCCTTTTTTAATGAATTTATCTCTTAGCTAACATTTTTATTCTCCGTTACACCTGTTTTTTCCTTATTTCTTCATGTCAGACTATGATATAATCTTTAAAAGTGTACCAGTTTTTGTACAGTGTATTGACCTGATGCCCATTTCAAGGCAATCACAAAATCATATTGAAAAAGCAATGATGTTAACCTCTCTCTCTCTCCTCTCTCTCTTTCTCTAGCTCCACCACCCAGCAGATTCAACAGGAGAGTGTCAGGTAAGACATTAAGACGTGTGTGTTTGACGTCATGTCCTTTAAGTGTAATCCACACTGGGGACAACATTACATACATCACAGCCTAAGTGGCTCACCCACAGCTTGTGTGCGTGTTATTGTGGGTGTCATGCATGTGAAACTGTGTCAAGGCTAAGTGGAAGACGTACTGACTCGTGTCTGTCTCTGTGTATTTGCGTATGTATTTAAAACCCAGTGTTACGAAGCGCCACTGCAGTATATTTTGGGTTTTGTGTCTGCGTTGTCTCCGTTTCTGTTTTGGCGCCTGTGATCGTCTGATGTGTCTACTGTGCTTATGTTTTCTCACGCTTGGTTGTACCCGTCTAGTGTTTACATTTGAGTAATTGAATGTCGTCAGCCGTCACAGAGCGCTGCACTTTGATTATGTCCTAGGTGTGTAAGCTGATGTTTATCTTTACCGCACTTCTGCTGTTACTGTTGACTTGGCTGTTTATACAGCAGCATCGTAAAGATTGGTTTTAGAGTATGTGCTGTTAATTTGTTAACATGCAGTTCTGATGTGGGAAGAAGAGTTTCAAAGTTAGTTTTTTTTGTTTGTTTTTTGGGCAAATGTGTATTAGAAGAATACTTTCCCTTTTTTTTTACTTGTGTTGACAAGATTTCAAGATTGTTGAACAAGATTGTTTTCTGAGAGTAGGAAAAACCTCTGTATGTGCTACACTCTGGAGTATTTTTCTTTTCCAAACACCTGTTACACTGGGCATAACAATGCTGCCTGTGGGTTCAGGAAGTTAATTTTTAGAATAGATGGGTTAATGTAAAGTTGTGACACTAGATATCAGTGTTGGACAATTTTTAGCCAACTGGTAAATATTATAGTATCCCGTACTTGTTTGGATGTTGTTTGTGACCTTTGGGATTTCTTTGATTTTGGTCACTCTGACACAGAACACAATTTGGTGAGTTGCTGCTATTGTCGTCTCTTCTTATCACTTCCAGGTAAAGCTTGAGTCTGTTTAAAGTCTAGGAGTATAGGCAGCTTTTTTTTTTTTTTTTTTTTTTTTTTTTTTTTTTTTTTTTTTTTTTTTTTTTTTTTTGTATTAATTTTTTGGATAGACTTCTGATATATAGAGTTTTTTGATAGTGAGAAAAAAATTAACTGCCTGATAAGGTTGTGTGGAACCACAAATTTGGCACTGCTTTTGCATTTTAAAAAGAAATACTTTAGAAAAATGTTCAGGCAGCTTTTTTCAATGTAGAAGTATTTGACTTTTAGACGAGAAATTTGAAGACTGGATCTCTATGTTTGTTGTAATATAGAAGTACAAAAAGACATACACTATAGTGAGGGAGAATTAAATCAGTAATTTCCTACATAATAACATTGGCCACAATTATCTATTTTGTTTATTTGTTTGTTTATTTTTGACACATTTACACGTTAGATTGGAAACTGACCCATTTAACTGAACTGGGCTTGTAAACAGAACACAGACTCTCAAACAGCTTGTTTGTTGATGGGTATTTTGGTATCCTGTCATCCTGCCAAAAGTTGGATCGAGGCTATGGCAGCATGGGGGAAACTAAAAAAAATCATATTCCAGCAACTTGATCTAGTCATGGTAGATGTGCCTTCCCGGACTGATGAAGTTGTGTTCATAGAAGAAGAACACCCTCAAAGTTGAATATCTGTGCATCATACTGAAAACCCATGAATGATTTTTGCTTTTACTTCTAAGCAACTCACATTAATATTGACTGATCATTTAACACTTCAGAAGACACACTGCTCCAAACATGATTGGTAGGAATGCTGAGATAAGACTCATATTCTCTCATTCTCTCTCTCTCTGTCTCTCTCTTGCTCTCTCTAGCTCTCTCTCCCTCGCTCTCGTTCTCTCTCTCGCTCTCGTTCTCTCTCTCGCTCTCTCTCTCTCGCGCGCTCTCTCTCTCACATACATGTATGCATGCATACATACCACAGTGTGAGTGAGTGTATGTAAGTGCCATGTGAGAAGTGCTTTACATAGAGCTGGATAAAACTGGGATATGTAGACGTTTAGCAAGGACTGTCAATATTGTACCCACTATGGTAAAAGGTGTCTCTGTTTGTGTATACTTTCCTTACCTTTTGGCTTCCTCGGCATCCTGCAGTTATGATGTCCTTGCTTCCTTCTCCTCCAGGCCATTGCCACATTTTCTGTTATACAATATTTTCCTCTCTGCTTTGGGCCTCTGCTTGTGTAACCGTTTACCTTTTTTTGTATTTTGGGAACTGTATGTGTGTATGTGCAGAAAGATTTACCTGAAATGTATGGCTTTGTGTGTTTTTGTATGTGCTTGTCTGTTTGCATGTGTTCAAAACGAGAGGTGTAAAGAAACACAAAATTTAGGCCTCTTCACACTGTTTGCATTTTTTTGTCTACTTTTTGTCCAGAAATGTTTTAACTGTCGTGTTCCACCATATTAAATTGATTTTCTGATATGGATATATTTTGTATGGAAACAAATATTTTTGTTACTGCTGCTATTAGTAGTTTAGTGTCGAATTGTTGATCCCATAGCTTTGCCTGACTCAAGTGCAGTAACTGTGAAAAGATGTTACACCATATAAATGCTGTCATAAGTAGTGAATGTCAGCCTGTCCTTTAGACAGTAAACACAGTGAACATTTTGTTGTACTTGTAAATTAACAAGGTTGTTACTAGTGGAACTATGTGCAATCTGTTAGCTGGCTTGTGGTCATGGTTGTTACCGTTCTTTTTCTTCTGTATCTGTCTTGCAAATGAAGGAAAAGACTTCTTTCCACTTCCTTTCCACTCTTCATCCTCTTCAACATCCTCCTCACTTCACTCTTACTAATCTTTGCTACTTCCTGCTCCACACCAGTCACCTCTTCCACTTTTTGTTCACTTTAATTTTCCTCATTCATCAACACTTTAAAGTTCCATCTTCCCATCACACTCCTGGCACCTGTCAGTACATTTTCATCCTTATCTTTAATCACCCTATTTTGCTGCACATCCTTTTCATCTCTATCTCCTTGTCTCGACAACCTGTACAAATCCACCTCTCCCTCCTTAGTGTTCAACCTAGCATACAAGTCCTCTTATGGTCTTTGTTTGGCCTTTTCCACCTCTACCTTCACATTAAGCTGCAACTCCCTGTAGTCCTGTCTACTCTCTTCAGTCCCCTCAGTGTCCCACTTCTTCTTAGCTAACCTCTTTCTCTGTATACACTCCTGAACTTCCTTGTTCCACCACCAAGTCTCCTTGTCCGCTTTCCTCTTTCCAGATAACACACAGAGTACCCTCCTACCTGTCTCCCTGATCACATTAGCAGTACTTGTCCAGTCATCTGAAAGCATCTCCTTTCCACCCATAGTCTGTCTCAGTTCCTCCCTGAAAACTACACAACATTCTTCCTTTTTCAACTTCCACCATTTCGTCCTCTGATCTGCCTTAGTCCTCTTCATCTTCCTCACCACCAGAGTCATTGTACACGCCACCATCCTGTGTTGACTGGGACACTCTCCCCGAGCAATACTTTGCAGTCACTGATTTCTTTCAGCTTACAACATTGACATAAGATGTAGTTTACCTGAGTGCTTCTACCTCCGCTCTTATACGTCACCCTATGTTCCTGCCTCTTCTGGAAGAAAGTGTTCACTACAGCCATTTCCATCCTCTTTGCAAAGTCTACCACCATCTGTCCTTCTGTGTTCCTGTCCTGAAGACCAAACCTGCCCATCACATTCTCATCACCTCTGTTTCCTTCACCAACAGGAACCATTGAAATCATCACCAGTCACCACTCTCTCACCTCTGGGGATGCTCGTCATCACTTCATCTAACTCACTTCAGAATTTCTCCTTCTCTCCTAACTCACATCCTAACTGTAGTGAATAACCACTAAGAACATTGAACATCACTCCTTCAATTTCCAGCTTCAGACTCATCAACCTGTCTGATACTCTTTTCATCTCTAGAATATTCCTAAAAAAACTCCTCTTTCAGGATAACTCCTACTCAGTTTCTCTTCCTATCTGACCCATGGTAAAACGACTTAAACCCTGCTCCTAAGGTTCAAGCTTTGCTACCTTTCCACTAGGTCTCCTGGATACACAGTTTATTCACTTTCCTTCTCTGCATCATGTCAACCATGTCTAGCCTTCCCTGTCATAGTCCCAACATTCAAAGTCCCTACTGTCAGTCCTACAGTCTTGGCTTTCCTCTTCTCTTTCTGCCTATGAACACACCTTCCTCATCTTCTTCTTTGTTACTGGTACTTTTATAAATACTTCGTTACCTGCATTATTTGACCATTGCAGTATAATCACAAAGGACATGTTATTGCTGTGTGTGTAAAGTGAGGTTATATGTCTCCTAGTTTGTGCAGAAGCGTTCAACCCAGATGATGACGATGAAGACACAGAACCAAGAGTTGTTCACCCAAAAACAGACGAACAGCGCTGCAGACTGCAGGAGGCATGTCGAGACATCCTACTCTTCAAAACACTAGATCAGGTAAATAAAACTTATAAACACACATGATCACACACAGGAAGGCATATAACAATGCAGAAAGTTTCTTATTTGTGAGCTGAATATAAAAACAGCCCCAGTGTTCATTAACAATTCACTTATACATGTAACCTGTATGAATTTTTATTTATTTATTTGTTTGTTGAGATGACTAACTGAGTACAGGAGTTTGCGTTGTGGTCATTAAGTGTATGACATGACTTTACTCTTCCATGTCTGGCCATCAATAGGGTGTCTTGCCTGTTCTAAAGGCATTTTTTAAATCATTTGTCTCTGCGACATTGTTATATCGGATTTCTCTGTGTATGCTCTGGCTGAAAAGACATGGTTAAATATAAATTGTACACTGTAAAACCTATTTCTGTTTCTATTGTTAATTGTTCAGTTGGTGTCTACAGTATAAATAGGACTTTATGATGGACTTAAACCTAAGAGACAGCAATACAGTCATGGATAGTGTTTCTTGTAAAACATAAAGAACGTCATAATTAGTCACATTTTGTCTTGTGGATGGTACGTTGAGCTGCTTGTTGAAATTCTCATCTGTTCCTGATTTCCTTCCTCATGCTTCCTATCTAGGAGCAGTTCTCACAGGTGCTGGACGCCATGTTTGAGTTACTGGTTCAGCCCCAGGAGCACGTCATCGACCAGGGAGACGATGGAGACAATTTCTACGTTATAGAGAGGTAGGAGGCAGGCACCCTGTTGTCAATAACACTGGGTCAATTTCTTTGTTCAGATACATGAGGCTAAAGATGATGACACCTGTTTGCATATGTGAGGGTTTGAATTTATTGTATAAAAAGAAGCTTCTTTACATACACAGGAGTGAAAACCATTAAAAACAACTGAGCATTTAAGGCAGTTTAATCACAAATGACCACACAGCGGAATCTCATGATGTTAACAAAAACTAAGATGTTTCTCAAAGGGGGGTTATAATTACATGGGTGTTGTATTTAAATGTTGCGAATAATAAAGTAGGTCATTAAAATCCTTGTGGACAGTTTGCTGGCCTCATAGTAGGGGTTAGGTGTCATTAGACTGTTTATGATTATTGGTGGTGTGTATGTGTGATACTGTACAGATGTACAAAGGTGTGTGTTTTTCCTCTCATATTGGTAAGATAAAGTGCTGCTGTGTACAAAGGCCTTTTGAAAATGATTGTTTCCTGGGCTGGAAAAGCAGTGTTGCAAGTTGCAGACCGAGTTAAATGATTCTGCTTATTCTAATCTGTAACACAGATGTGTTTTTGACTTTATGCGTATAAATATGCATCAAGCTGCAGTTGATACCATATTTGGGTCTTTGCAGTGTAAAATGAACTGGTAGAGGAAGGCTCGGTGGATTGTCTTGTTGAAGCCCGTTCTTAAGTTGCATATTTTAGTTCTAACATAGTAAATTCTAGCAGGTTTTAATGGCTGCTGCCAAAGGGACTAAGGTCTCACCAATGTTTGGCTGGTGGTCATATATACATATCATAGTCATATATTACTCTAGTTTCTGTTCTGTTGATATGACACGTATTAGTTTAGCCGAGCAGTTTATTTCCACTTGTGTGCTAACTTTCCATCTGCAACATACATGCAGATGGAGCAACATACATGCAGATGGAGCACACATAGCGTATTCCCTGACATGAAACAAGACCGTTAAGAGCCATATGCCTGCCTGATCATACACTATGCTGGAGTTTTTCCCTGGCTTGTAAAAAGCATAGGTGGGTACTGATGTCACCAGCAGGGTGGGGTGTGACCATGGACACAAAGATAAAGGGATAAACATCAATAGAAAAAGAAAAGCAGGAAAGAAAACAGGACCCAATAAGACATTGTTTAAGTGTTTCCACTTATGTCATTGAACTCAGATGCCATTTATGAATGCATGTTCCCATTTATGTTGGAATTCCTGTATTGTTAAGGCTAGCCACTGCCTCTGCTGAGATGAATCTTGACAATTTGGAGATTTCAATTGAGAATGAAAGTAAAGCTGTACGCTTTAAATATATAACAGGCCTGGGTGCCACAATATAATAAAGCACACTCTTCTGAATGACTTAAAACCAGCAGCATGAGGGGCTAAATATACAGTGGCATGTTTTGCTGCAGTATTCTGTTCATTTGAATATACAATTAATGTTGTTGTCATTACTTTGAAAATGAAAAGTCACTTGATCTTGCAGTAGTCTGTTTGTTACAGATTTAATGCTTGCATTTTTATAAAAAGCTGAATTATCTTGGGTGTTTACCCATCACTGAGAAGCTTGGCCCCCAAGACAGATTTATTTTGTAGATAGTGAGATGTTCCAACTTCTCTCACAAGAAGTTAAAAAAAACCTTTTGCTCAGGGGTCAAATTGGCAAAGAAAATCCTTATTGTTTTCACATCCTGTCAGTGCAGGAATTAAAATACATTTATTTTCAGGCTACAGTGGCACACTTTCAAGTACACCAATCATATTATCTTTTTTTTAGTTCTATTCCTCTTGGATCAAGCAAATTTGTTATGTAAAAGATATCTAGGACCTAGTGTTCACATCTCTTGGATAAAGAGAATAAGCACATAGATCGTCTTGTTTAACTGCATTCAGCCAGTCAATGACACAAGTGATCATCATCCCCATCGTCATGCTAATCCAGTGATACTGAATTAATACTCCAGTAACAAGGGTCTAAGCCCCACTACACAGCCAGTGGGAGGACTGGCTCTCTAAAATGACTAGTTAATCCTGGCGAGCAACAGCCCTGCAAATTACCTTCACTAGGTTTAATCCTTGTACAGTACAGACAGAGAAGGGGAGGTGGAGTCAGGGCTGCTAGTCTGTCAGCATCATGTAAACCATAACAAACGTGTTAGTTCTTTACATGCAAATATGTAATATTGTTAAGTAAATTTGCCATCACTTTTATATACGCAAGTGAAGGACTTGCACATGAATAGGCTATAGATAATCTCAAGTATTTGTTTATTCAAACTATTCAGTAGCTTAAAGAACAACATACCAATATTCTCTTTTAAATAAATAAGTTACTCTAGTTTATTTTCTATTTTTCCTTTTTGGATTTAATTCTTGCTTCTTCTATGCTGCTGTTAATTATTTTTCCTTTTTATCTCCCCCCCCCCCCCAATTCCCAATCTCTCTAAATCTCCAGGGGTGTGTATGACATAGTGGTATCAGGAAAATGTGTGGGTCAGTATGACAATAAGGGCAGCTTCGGGGAGCTGGCACTAATGTACAACACGCCACGTGCCGCCACCATCATTGCCACCCAGGAGGGGGCACTGTGGGGACTGGTAAGAATGTTAAATCTCTCTCGCTCTCTCTCTCTCTTTCACTCTTTCACACAAACACACACACATGAACACCAAAACCAGACAGTTAAACGTGTGACACTCTGCTGCTACTCTTCAAATAATGGGTTTATAGAAATCCCAGGCTATCTTCTTGTGCCAGTCCCAAGTCTGAATAAATGCAGAGGGTTGTGTCAAGAAGGGCATCAGACATAAAACACATGCCAACTAAAAATGAAACATGACTACCGAAACATTACTACCACATTTTCTAATGTTCTGTTTTTTTTAATTTCCATCTGTGAGTTTCACCTTTTTCAATTCACAGAAGCTTAATTTTAAACTCCACTTTTCTCTAGTGGTCTCTTAACGACCATAGTGTCAGAAGGTTGGGTACAGTTAGGTCCCCAAATACATTTACATTGAGCTGTGATGCTCAGGCCTGTTAACAATGAAACCCTGTTATATGTGAATGGAGCAAGGGTTCTGCTCAAACGTTGTATGCTTTTGCTGCTGCAGCTCCTCCCTGTGGCCAACAAGAGGATGACCAGCAGCAGTCACTGTTTTAGGGTGTTGTGACTTTTTTTCCTAGGACCGAGCCACATTTCGTAGACTCATTGTGAAGAACAATGCCAAGAAGAGGAGGACGTACGAGTGTTTCATTGAGTCTGTGCCCTTACTCAAATCACTTGAGGTGAGTCAATTGTTGTTAAATAAATATTCTCAGTGGCTTTAAGTGAAACTCTTTACCCCCACAATTTTGTCATTGTTTATGTCAGCCCACCTGTATTTCTCCCTATTTTCTCTGTCCAGCCAACAGAGAGGATGAAGATAGTGGATGTATTAGGAGCAAAGCAGTTCTCAGATGGTGAACGCATCATTACACAGGTACCACATGAATAAATCTTATGTATATTCACGTGTACACTGCCAAGAAAACGTTTGGATTCAGTTGTGTTTCCAAACTTTCCTTGTCAATGTACATAACACAAACATTGCTATTTATTAGGGTTAGCCATTTATATACAATACATATTTTTCCGTGTAATTATAACTTGTGATGTTATGTTTCTCCTCAGGGAGACAAGGCTGACTGCTTCTACATTGTAGAATCTGGGGAGGTCAAGATCATGATGAAGAGTAAAGTAAGATGCTTCTGCTTGCCTTCCTCAATTTCTTTCATTGCACCAGTGTTAATTCAAGGATTTAACTGTAGAGGTAAATTTATTGAACAGTACAACCCACATAGGAGATTGTAATTTTCCCCTTCAGTTCTACTCTACATTTTTCTATTGTTTCAGATGAAAATAAGACCTAGTAAGTTAACAGAATGCCAAATCATATAGATGGAAGGCAGGGTATAGTTCTTCTCAGAGGCTGTTGGATATTCTAAAAGTGTATTTAAAATATGCATGAATATAATAGCAGATTTATGTTTTGTTTTTTTGTTTTTTTTCACGTAGTAGCTGTGCAGCACATTTTGAAAATGACAACCCACACAATACATTAAAAACCACCCGAGCACAAAAGTGTTACTTGCCTAGCAACAGCGGAAATAACAAGTGTCCGCTCAGATGCAGAGTGCTTCTCGCAGAGAAAGAATTAGGTGCTCAGTGGTTCCTAACCTTTAAATCTGCCCCGTGCTTTGTTCCACTTTTCTCTCCTGTCCTCTTCCCCGTCTCTGCAGACGAAGGCAGGCCACGCAGACAATGCAGAGGTGGAGATAACACGCTGTAGCAGGGGTCAGTACTTTGGGGAGCTGGCCTTGGTCACTAACAAGCCCCGGGCCGCCTCAGCCTACGCAGTGGGTGATGTCAAGTGTTTGGGTAAGAAAAACAGACTTTGATATACTCATTTAAGCTGTCTGTTAGCACTGATGCTAATGCCAGTGTCAGGAAATGCAATAGTGGAATTTGATTATAGTATTCTTTCAACTCTACCAACATACTTAAACCACTTAGTCCTACAACAATGCCTATATTATTTTTGCTTGTAGGAAATAATGACAAGCAGTTTGTCATGACATATCAAGAGCCATTTGAGTATTGATGAATTCACGATTTGTCTCTTGATCTCATTTGTCATGACCTCGTATTTTTGCTAATTGAAGGCTCTACTGTAATTATTTCCCTTTTAAAGTGGGTGCACTCTTTAAGGCCCCACTGTAGATAAGCCGCTCTTCACTTTTGAAAAAAAAAACGCAGGATTTGTAGCAGCTGGTTATGTTTCTCTGTCACCTTCTGTCTCTGCTGTGTAATCTGCGTATGCTTTTATAGCTCTAATAGAACAGCTTTTATTTGTTTATTCACACAGGTTGCTATTTTTTTCATGGTAAATGTAGTGTAATTTAGTCTTGTGCCTTTTACTATCTCATTTTCTCCCCTTCAGTATTAACTACCTATACAGTCTACCTGTATGCTTTTCAGTATATTATTTGCTTAAAGTAGTAACAGTACAGGAACAAAAACAGTTTTCAGTTTGTTTGCAGGGAACTACATCACTCAACTGTACTGCAGCAACACACTGCCTGTTGTACTTTATTATTTTTCCTGTCGTGTTGAATCTGTAAATAAAAATAAGGGTTCCCTGTGAACCTGTTAGAACAATTTGACCATGCAGTATCTAAAAGTGTGTAAGCAGAAAGTAAACCTAAAACATGTTAGAGATAATTCAAAGGTTTGTTTCAGTTTCGATACTAAGAGGAAAAGCAGAATGTATGGATTGGGGTGTCGATGTACAGAAAACTAAATGCTTTTATAGTTTAATGTGTCTTTAGTCCACTTCTCTTGTGTACAAACTAGTTTAATTCTGATTTTTACGCCATTTTCCTATGGGCTGAACACTGGACACATCTATCACCTGCTGGTTTCATGTTTTCATTATGTTATATGATGCCTTATGTTTGCAGAGACTGTAGCCGTGTATATGGGATGACAAATGTAATTTGTTGTTGCATCCTACTGACTAATCAACTCAAATCAGTGTACACAGACTTGACTAACATCTGTGTCTCTCTCTCTCTCTCTGCAGTAATAGATGTGCAAGCATTTGAGCGCCTCTTGGGCTCCTGTAAAGAGATCATGAAGAGGAACATTGCTCATTATGAGGAGCAGTTGGTGGCCCTGTTCGGCTCTAGCATGGACCTGAGAGACTGAGCCTCCCACACCACCCTCCGTGCCTTCTATCTCACACACACATGCACATGCGAATGCACCCAAACACACACACATACATACATACATCCTCTCATGCTGTTTAGACTCATAATAAAACAGCCATGAAACATACACCAATTTCATATGTGCAAACAGTATAAACATAATCTCTCTCTCACACACATTTACACTGACACCTATTTAGGCACTGAGAGATGCCCACTTCAATTAGTCAACTCACCGTTGTGCACATACTAGCTCAATACACTCCTGGATAAGCTTACTTGTACACACACACACACACACACACACACACACACACACACACACACACACACACACTCAGAATTAGCTCAAGGCCACACACCTTGTTGCTTGAGCCAGCTTAAACCTCTCAGTATGTCTGTCTTTGCTGCGATGACCTTAATACAGGTAAAGCAGTGTAAGGACAAAAAACACAGAAAACGCCCATTAAAAATTTCATCGAACTTCAGCCAAGGACACATCAACACACACACACACACACACACACACACACGTACAGATACAGAAACTCAAACACATAGGCAACCACGTTTGCAAAAACGGACACATTGTGGTAAAATGGAGACAAAAAAACTTTAAAAATCTCTCAAAAGGAAAATAATTCAAAAATGCAAAAAAGAGAGAAAACTTTAAAGAAGACAGATACGTTTTAGAAATGTTTTATGAATATAAAAGACAGAAGCTTTGATAAAATATTATTTAAATTAAAAAAAGTGTTTCCTCTTTGGGAGGCCGGGGTGCAGAACTTTGTGTGCGTGCTCCATTTCTTCCTCTACTGTTGTTGATTGAGTTGAGTTAGTGCTGGTGATTATTGCAGTACCACAGAAGAAGCAGTGAAAACAATAACAACCCTATGTTTTCTGGGCCATTGTTATTCTATCATTGATGCCACACTTCATTGTATTGAATTAATTATTAATGTATTATTATATATTCATTTATTATGTTTTTGTTTTACTTTGACCAATTATGATAAAATTAACCATCCATCTCTGACAAAATGTAAAAACAAAATTCTATTAAAAATATTAGTGCTTATTTCTCCTTGATTATCCTTGAATGAGTTGTCCTGGGAAAAAAAAGAAAAAATAAAGCAAACATTTTGTTAACATCTTGCCTGTATTTAATTTCTCAGCTAAGAGTGCATTGTTTGTGACAGGCCTTTTTTATTTTTAGATGTGCAAATATGCAGGGTATTCACAAAATTAAACTGCAAAACAGGACACGGTGTTTGCATGGTAGCTTGCAATATTCAGTTGTAAGTCTCAACTGTTATCTGGTAAAATTGCCTTTTTTAGCACATTATTTTGTTGTAACTTTTCCAAAGGCCACATTCTACAATAGTTACAGTGCACATAACTTTTAGGAATGTAGCTACGCTGGTAGTCATGATTCAATTAATGAATGAATTCATTATGTTTTAACATAATGAATAATGTTTTTTCAGGGCTCTTACATTTACTTGATAAGGTATTTACATCACCTTGTGTTTATTGCAAAAGTTTATTGCTGTTGTAGATTTCATTTTATTTGGAAAATTAATATTTTCCCCCCTGAATGCAACCGCAAGGGGACACAAGCCAGTGTCTTCTTGTGCCAGTCCCAAGTATCGATAAATGCTAAGGGTTGTGTCAGGAAGGGCATCCAACGTAAAACACATGGCAAATTAAACATGCGAGACATGACTTTCACATTGAAAATGACTCCCATACCGGATCAGTCGGGGCCTGGGTTAACAGCCACCCCCACCGATATACTGTGTGTCCAGGAGGCCAGGTGGAAAGGTAGCAAGGCTCGAAGCTTAGGAGAGGGTTCAAGTTGTTTTGCCACTTTGGAAATTGAAAGTGTGATGTTCAATGTTAGTGGTTATGCCCCACAGGTAGAAATGTGAGTTAGAGAAGGAGGAATTCTGAAGTGAGTTAGATGAAGTGATGCAGAGAATCCCCAGAGGTGAGAGAGTGGTGACTGGCGAAGATTTCAATGGTCACATTGGTGAAGAAACAGAGGTGATGAGAATGTGATGGGCAGGTTTGGTCTTCAGGACAGGAACACACAAGGACAGATGGTGGTAGACTTTGCAAAGAGGAACATAGGGTGACATATAAGAGCGGAGGTAGAAGCACTCAGGTGAACTATATGTTATGCCGAAGTAACTTGAAAGAGATCAGAGACTGCAAAGTATTGGTAGGAGAGAGTGTAGCCAGACAACACAGAATGGTGGTTTGTAAACTGACTCTGGTGGTGAGGGAGATGAGGACTAAGTCAGAGCAGAGGACGAAGTGGTGGAAGTTGAAAAAGGAAGAATGTTGTGTAGTTTTTCACAGAGGTACTGAGACAGACTCTGGGTGGTCTGAAGGGGCTTTCAGATGATTGGACAAGTACTGCTAATGTGATCAGGGAGACAGGTAGGAGGGTACTCTGTGTGTTATCTGGAAAGAAGAAAGTGGACAAGGAGACTTGGTGGTGGAACAAGGAAGTTCAGGAGTGTATACAGAGAAATAGGTTAGCTAAGAAGAAGTGGGACACTGAGGGGACTGAAGAGAGTAGACAGGACTACAGGGAGTTGCAGCTTAATGTGAAGGTAGAGGTGGCAAAGGCCAAACAAAGAGCATATGAGAACTTGTATGCTAGGTTGGACACTAAGGAGGGAGAGGTGGATTTGTACAGGTTGTTGAGGCAGAAAGATGGGAAGGATGTGCAGATACAAAGGGTGATTAAAGATAAGGATGGAAATGTACTGACAGGTGCCAGGAGTGTGATGGGAAGATGGAAGGAAACTTTGAAGAGTTGATGAATGAGGAAAATGAAAGAGAACATAGAGTAGAAGAGGTGACTGGTGTGAAGCTGGATGTGGCAAAGATTAGTAAGAGTGAAATGAGGAGGACGTTGAAGAGGATGAAGAGTGGAAAGGAAGTTGGTCCTGATGACATACCTGTGTAAGTATGGAAGTGTCTGGGAGAGGAGGCAGTAGAGTTTCTGACTAGTTTCTTTAACAAGATCTTGGAGAGTGAGGGGATGCTTAAGGAATGGAGGAGAAGTGTACTGGTGCTGATTTTTAGGAACGCGGGAGATGTGCAGAGCTGTGGCACCTACTGAGGAATAAAGCTCATGAGCCAAACAATGAAGTTGTAGGAAAAAGTAATGGAAGCTAGGCTAAGGGCAGAGGTGAACATCATTTGTGAGCAGCAATATGGTTTCATGCCTAGAAAGAGACAACAGATGACCTGATGGAGAAGTACAGAGAAGGTCATAGTGAGTTGCATTGTGTTTTGGTAGATTTAGATAAAGCATATGACAGGGTGCCAAGAGAGGAGCTGTGGTATTGTATGAGGAAGTCCGAAGTGGCAGAGAAGTATGTGAGAGTGGTCCAGGACATGTATGAGAGCTGTAAGACCGTGGTGAGGTGTGCTGTTGGTGTGACAGATTGAGGAGTTCAAGGTGGAGGTGGGTCTGCATCAAGGATCAGCTCTGAGCCCCTTTTTGTTTGCTCTGGTGATGGACAGGCTGACAGATGAGGTTAGACAGGAAACTCCGTGGACTATGATGTTTGCAGATGACGTGATTTGTAGCGAGAAGAGGGAGCAGGTGGAAGGAAATCTATAGAGGTGGAGGTCTGCTCTGGAAAACAGAGGAATGAAGCTTAGACAGAATACATGTGTTTGAATAAGAGGGACCCAGGGGGAACGGTGAGGTTACAGGGAGCAGAGGTGAAGAAGGTGCAGGACTTTAAGTACTTAGGGTCAACGTTTCAGAGCAACAGAGAGTGTGGAAAAGAGGTGAAGAGATGAGTGCAAGCAAGTTAAAACGGGTGGAAAAAAGTGTCAGGTGTGTTGTGTGATAAGAGTATCAGCAAGAATGTGAGGAAAGGTGTTGAGTGAGACCAGCGATGCTGTTCGGCTTAGAATGGCACTGGAGAAAAGACAGGAGGCAGAGCTGGAGGCAGCAGAGCTGAAGATGTTGAGGTTCTTTTTGGGAGTGACGAGGATTAACTGGATCAAGAATGAGGACATCAGAGAGACAGTTTATGGTAGGTGTTTTGGAGATAAAGTTAGAGAGGCCAGATTGAGGTGGTTTGGACATGTTCAGAAGGATGCTTTCGTTGGTGCTGCCAGGCAGGAGGTTTAGAGGAAGACCAAAGAGGAGATTGATGGATGTAATGAGGGAGGATATGAAGTTAGTTGGTGTGAAAGAAGAGGAGGCAGAGGGTTAGATGGAGGCAGATGATTCTCTGTGGCAACCCCTGAAAGGGAACTGCCGAAAGGAAAAGAAGACTACTATTTTCCCCCATGATTTACACCCAATAACCTATAATAACTGAAAATTCCTTACGAAATGTTTTGCTAATTTATTATTTATTATCTGAAATCACTATTCAACCCCTTTGCAACATTGATATGTGGCTCCCGAATTGACCCTTCAGGGGTCGCCACAGCAGAACATGTTCCACATGTTGATTTGGCATTGTTTCTCCGCCAGATGCCCTTCCTGCCGCAACACTCCCATTTTTGTCCGAGTTTGGGACTGGCACCAAGGTGGGATTCTAACCCACTGCCATCTGCATAGCAAACCAATGCTCTACCGCTGGTCTAAATAGTTAAATACAACTGTCTATAAATAAGCTTCCATAATGTCAGGACAAAACTTAAGCTATATACATTTACAAGGTAGTATAATTTCTCTGTTTTTAGGTTGTAACTGACAGGTGATAATTCTACTTCTTCTATGTGTTTATTATTATTAGTAGTAGTAGTAGTGGAGTCGTACTAGATTGCGATATAAGAATTCATATTACATAGGGTGTTCATTATAGGTTTCTGATGAAAAGGAAAATGTTTTGAAAATGTAACCACACCATTAAGAGGCAGTTTACAACTGATTTTTATTGTGCAAAGTGTGGACAGAAATCTAAGTTGTAAATGTATGTTTGTGTAATACCACCCCCATCCTCCTGGAGGCAGATATCTCTTACACTCATAATATCAACAGCATCATTCCCGGTGACAGAAAAAAACAAGTTTCTAGGTTAATAACTGATCGTGGATCAGATTGTTCTGTCTCCTATCAAACGTTGAGATCCTTTTAGCGAGAATTGAAACTGGTCCCAGACCTGTCGTCAGTGTAACACGTGAAATCTGAGAGAACGAGCACCGGCGAAGAGCCACAAGAAAGAAACATGTAGGTAACGTTTTCAGCATGGGAAAAAAACCAGCGACAATGTTGATTTTTGTTCCCTTATGAACACCAAAGTTTCGTTTACTCCTAATAATACCCGATGTTATAGGGCCGAGTGCACTGTTGAAGCCATAAGTTAGCAAATGAGCTAGCTAGCATGCGAGAAGCGAGTCTTAACTGTCGGTTTTGAAGTTTTACCTTAGATGGTAGCGGAGGAGTGGGAAGAAGGAAGTGTGTGCGTGCCCCTTACGAATCAGAGGTGGAATTACTACTGACATACTTAAATGATCCATTACAAGTAAAGTCCTGCATTAAGGCCCTTAATTGAGTCAAGGCGCATACGTTGAATCAGCTAGATCCATTTGAGATAGTAAACAAATAAAAGTAGTACTTTACAGGACATTATATTACAGTAGTCCGTTTTTAATAGTCCATGTATATACTGCATCAGTGGCAGCTCAGGTCAGTCTCAGGTTTTACCGTCTGCTGAAAGAAGAGAAGCTCGTTTCAACAATGTATTTACAATGTGGACTTTAAACGTTATGCCTCCTTTTTAGAAACTGTTAAAATTGTTAATCCGAGGAATTTGTCACTGGAATTTTTGGATCTGCTTAGACATCAGTAGATTTCTTTGTTAGAGAATACAACCCTAACAGGTTGGGAGCCAGTGGCGTAATTTTTTTAATGCCACGTGTTTTGTAACCTGTTCAAATATCTTCCTAAATATATAAAAGCATCGCGTGTCAGGTATATGTAGTGATGTTTGAAGTATATCACCCAATAAACTACCCAGGTGTGTATATAAGTAGATCCAGCTCGAAATGTAAACTGCACAATACTCGTTGATGTCCTTACCGGTATATTAATCATCAGATTTTGTTTCACTTGAGGAAATAAGTTTGCATAACTTTAGTATTTGTGGATACCGCGCATGTTCGAACGCAGGCTCTGAAGCGTTTACTACGCATGCGCAGAACTTTAGCTCCAAAGAGGTAAATAAAGTTAATTTATGAATGACACTAAATACGTGTAATATCCTTGCTTTGTTCAGATGCCACATAACCACGATTCTGATAAGATATCTCAGTATTTAACAGGCGAAACTGTATCGTACTTCCAGAGGCGTGGCTATATTCGACATGTTCCCATAGTGCACTGCGCGAGTGCAACCACTTTTGTCTAAATACTCCAAGGAAATTTCAGTTAAACGTCGAGATACATCGAGTTACCAATGATAAAATGATCTTTTACTAGTCGACACAGAATGAAGTTGTGTGATTATAGACGCCGATCGATGAACCGTAACAGAGAAAGGCGAGGAGGAGAATGGGGTTCTGGGGTTTGCGCTCTATTCTGCACACTCTTGTTTCTCTTCAAATCGTATAAATCTTTCGCCTTTTACTAAAGATTTCCGTGGAGAGGAACAACAAGAGCTTTATCCAATTTTTTGATGCCCTGCTCACGCGGGGCTTTCTCTCAGTGTAAAAGTAAAACTAACCCAAGCAGCTGGCTTGCGGCGACATAAGTGATCAACTCGTCGCAAAGTCTTACGTCAGATGTTCTTCTTGCAAACACTGTTACCCAGTGTTTCACGGCTCATGTGTACTCTGACTTGTACCACTAGCGCCAGTTTGAGTAGGTAACGCGGCACGTTCGGAATTCAAAAGTTATGACGTCATGTCATACGACCAACCAGTGGATACGGTCTGCAACTGCGGTGAAGGATTTACTAAAATGGCGCTATTATCAACTATGTGTTTTATACTTGTATTCCACACTTAACGTCAGGAATGATTGTACTTTTTACTTCTCTACACTAATTCAACAGGTGTAGTCACTAATCACTTTATAGATAAATATAAGTCACTTGGTTTAGCTATATGATTATGAAATACAAATCAAAATGACTAATGCATAATTACTAACCCAGCTTTGTTGGCCTTGTACAGATGGCGTCAAGGCCAACAAGAAACTTTTGAGAGATAGTATGCATTAAAAGTCAGTGTTAATATTTATGTTTGAGGAAGATCTCTTACATTCTGAGTGACTTCTGTATGCACAGTATGTGTGCTGTTACTTTTTAATTTGAGCAGCCGAACAAGATGCCATCAAGATATCTCATAAATCATATGCAGAACTATGATTATGTCTAATGTTTGTATTACAGTACTTAAAAAGTATGGATTTTGCCTCTAAACATTTTTGGTACGAATATAATTGTCCAACCTTTGAGCTCAATTGCATGTTCTGTAGGTCAATTTTGTGCAATGTCTATTACAGAAACAATAGGTGTGGATTGTAAATGTTACAGTGCAAATAGAGAATATAGAAAGAGATTAGTGGAAGATCAACACTCTAGTTTTATCCTCCTATCTGTGTCTCCTCTTACAGGACAGCAGAGCTGAGCTTAGCAACTGTCAGGATGCTGGTTGCCTACACATGTAATCTATATGTATTCTCAGTTGCCAGTTCATTTAGACTTCTCTCAAGCCACGTGTTTTGCAAAGCAGACTGATGTAATCAGGATAACCACAAAATGAGAAACTGCACGTTCAATGTACTAAAAGTTTACACTTGGTCATGAGAAGTGAATGAAGACTGACTTTAGTTAAACCCTCATCACCACAGGTCTGAAACAATAACATGGACAAATTCCAAACCACTGACTGGTGAGAAGCAGAATGTTGACCTTCAGTCCATCTCCACATCAGACTGTCAATATGTTGACAAAGTTCATGATATCTCAACATTTGATGGAGAAAATAAAGAGAAGCTGCACACAGATGCTGAACAACCAGATAAGATTTATGCAGTTCCAATCCACCGGCGTCCAGACTTGCTGGTTCCCTGTGCAGACCTGGTCAACTCTGAGTGGCAGAGAAGTCAGGCTGCCCGTGTGCACTCCCTTCAGAAGTCTAGTCCAGAGTTCCCTGTCTCCCTGGTCCTCCTGCAGGGCCATAAAGAGAAAGAGAAGCTGCTTGGCCATGTTAGGATGTCCCTGGTTGTAGGCCACAGCAGCAGCCTGTTCATCGAATCTGTGGTTGTGCCCAAGGTGCAGCGAGGGAAGGGATATGGCCGGATTCTGATGAAGGAGGCTGAGCGCTATGCCAAAAGCCGAGGATACAAGCGCCTGTGCCTGACCACCCATGACAAACAGCACTTCTACGCACACCTTGGCTACGTGCTGTCGATGCCAGTGCAGAATGCAGGGTCCATGACTGCATTCGTCCCCATGGAGATGCTGTTAAAGTTCTCCAGAATGCAGAGTGAAGGCGCGAGCATGCAGAGAAGGACAAAGATGAACTCTCAAATACCACAAGGGAACAGAGACTCAGGTGGTGCTTCTGTTGTAGGGTCACCACAACCCAGTAGTTTACCTTTTCCTCCTCCTCCTCCTCCTCCTCCTCTTCCTCCTCCTTCTTCTACTTCCATCCAACTTCCTCCTCCTCTTCCTCCTCCTTCTTCTACTTCCATCCAACTTCCTCCTCCTCTTCCTCCTCCTTCTTCTACTTCCATCCAACTTCCTCCTCCTCTTCCTTCTCCTTCTTCTACTTCCATCCAACTTCCTCCCCCTCCTCCATTCAGCCCTTCTCCTCCAAATCCTCTTCCTCCTCTTGCAGGGCAGCTTGTCATTCAGACTCTGACTATAACTCCCTACAGGGATGCCAAAGGAGTTCCCATCTTTTGGATGCACAAAGATATTTGACGAAAACAGTACCAATCCCACTTGGAAATGCTTTCACCCGCATTAACCCAGATGTATGTTTTTTTCCTTCAATTATGTGCACACATGAAAATACACTGAATGGGAAAATATGCACAAACATATAAAGCACACACAGAATTGCAGAACAAATTAAGCCAAAGAATATCACTTAATATCATTTAAATACTAGAATACACCAACACTCACACAAATAGCAGATATAAATGTGATATTTGTTTCACCTCTGTCAATGCGCAAAAAGAGATGTCATGTACTGTAAACTATCAAACCAAACCTCTTATCTATTAACTATATGAAATTACAAGATTGGGAAAGAGTTGACATGAAAATAAATAATGGTTATTCATTTTAAAAATTTAATACTTTTAAAATGAAAATGAAGGTCATTGTTAAAATTTCTGACTTGGACTTTACTGGTTGCATGATAACAAATGGTGGTTTATCTACAACTCGTGTTTTGGTAGCCAACAATATAAAAACAAGAACCAAGAACAATTGCAAACTGGCTCGAAATAGTTTTTTAGTTATTGTTGTTGTTAATTAGATGCTTGAACTGTCCAGAATGATACAGTATATGTCCAAAGTTTGGCTATAACTTGCAAGACTTTGTGACCTCAAAACTTCTGTAGTCTGGAACCCAGTCAAGGTCCAACAAGCCATTTGCACAAGAGGTGAAACTTGAAACCTGCCAGCGCACACACAGTACACTGAGGAAGGCCTTTTCTGTGAAGTAGGACACATTTTGTGTCCAGCAGTAAAACTTTGAGAAACTGTTGAAGCCGGAAATACTGTTGAACTCAAAGAGGCCTTGTTACACAGAAGTCTTATTAAAGTTTTGATGATTTATTATATTTATAATATTGATGTTTCAGTTGCTCAGATCTTTCTGACATTTTATGCAAATAAAGATAATTTAATAAAATATTTTTGACTTGTTTATTTTGACATTTTATTTTTCATAATCAAAAATAACCATACAGGGTTGGAATATGTTCAAGTGCAAAAACCTTCATAAGAGCTATTTAAATTTATGTAAATATTTGCATTTCATTGAATATGGCAACAGACTTTAGCTGTAAATGTCAATAACTTTATCCCAAAGTAAAAAAAGTCCATAAGTCTTAAAGGCCCATTTATTCTTACACCTGTCAGAAAGGACACATCAGTGGGTGAACAGATACGGTGCAATCTCACCTCCCTGTCTCCTTACCTCATTTCCTTTCCCTGTCTCCTTACCCTGTATCTCCCTGCCACAGAACTTTACCCACGAAGAAGTTCTCTCCTCCACAACTCTTCCGCCTGGCTGCAGCACATCTGACCCTGCATGAACGGCCTTCCGTTGTGATGTGGAACATGCAAACACCACAAGTGGTGAACTGGCAGCAGAGATTCCAAAGGAAGATGAGTGATGTGAAGGTTGAATCATGTCAATTGGACGTCTTTCTTTTTGGTTAGAAACATTTCGCTACTTATCCAAGCAGCTTCTTCAGTCTGAATAAAGTGCCAGGGAACCAGTTATAGCCTCCAGAGTAGGCCTTTGTCCCACAACTGACCTGGATAGGCTTGTTCGGTGGGAGGTGGGAACAGGGTGAGCATTCTAGTGGAGGGTACTTTTCTGGTCTTAGTACAAAATGAAAATGTATATTTAGCCCATTCAGTGTTCTAAGGGATTAACCAGTGTCATTTCATGTCATACATGTATCCAAATGTTATAAATTAGAGATCATTGCAGTCATCTAATACATCTTCATTATGTGCTCCTTTTGAATATGATATAGTGCTATGATAAAGGGTTTCAAGAGTATAATTCTGACAGTATCCATTAACATATTACTTAAAATGCTGAAATTCACAAAACATATATAATGCAAACATATGCACAGAAATCAAAATGTCTCTTTGATTATTTTTCCTTCAATTATTGGACATAAGTTTCCTTTTTTTTTAAACTCTCTGTTTCTGGGAACTTTTTCTGAACTCTGCTCATCACAAGAGGGACAATTAAAAAAAATGACTGGGCCTGGGTTTGTAAAATCAATTTGAAAATTAAAGTTCTCTATTCCATTTAAAAGAGTAAAGAATAGTTTTAGTAAAAAATCATTAGGCAGAAAGTAGTTTACTTATGAAAGCATTATGATAGGATTAGATATAGTTTGGGCAGTTTGAAAAAATAGTATCCAGTTATAATAAGTTTTTAAAAAACAGTTAAACAGTAACGCAAATAGGCCAAATGGATACATACAATGTAATTTGCACACAGTGTGATGAACAGAGGTAAATAATCAATTGATCAATAATCAATGATATTTGCAAAAAGTGACCGGGTGAAATAGAACATCCAGCACAAGATGTGTCACTTAAACACATAATTGGAACATTTTAAATTGATTACTGGTTTTAGTAATAATAGTGACATTACATTATGAGATAAACCACCTCATGTCATACTTCATTAATGACAACATGAGTTTAAGAGTAAAGATTTCAGAAACCCCACATCTCCCCGTATCTAATGTTGAAGCACAGACACTATTTGGAGATTTTTCTGAAGACGTTTTCTTCTTTAAGCATGAAAATCCACTATTATGCACAGTCTGGTATTACAATGGTTCTCTGTACCAATCTTCCTCATGTTCCCCCTCTCACGGCCGTCAGGTTGCGTCTCAATGCCTGTAGTTCCTGAATCAGTAGTGTCAGCTCTGTGGCTGCAGCCTCTTTCTCCCTCACTGCCTCTGTCAGCATCTGGATCGCACTGCCCTGCTGGACTAAAGAAGAAACAGATCAAAGTAAACCATCAAGTCTGCCCATCTTGGGTTTCACTAAGATACACAAGGATAAATTCAGTCGTAGTAACGTCACAAATGCCCAGTAACCACTCGGGTGAAGTGTAATTCATAAAATCCTGGAACTACCAAGGGGGACACATCAAAATGAATGAATATGAAATCTTACCCAAAAAATAGAAGATGAGTAACACTGTTAGCAGAAGCAGAGTGATGATAGCACAGCCCATGGCGTAGGCGTGTGATGAACTGGGTGTCAACATATCCTGCAGACGGCTCTGCCATTTGCTGCTGACTGGGTGGGCTCTTTGATCCGCTGCTACTGTATTGCATGTTTGGAGGTTCCCATTAGGGGATGGTGTGTAAAGAGGACGAGGAGGTCTCATCCCTGAAATCACACAGCACATTCAGTCATGTAGTAGTGTATGTGCTTTTCAGGCTTTATCTGTAAGATCTGTGTGTGTGTGTGTGTGTGTGTGTGTGTGTGTATGTGTGTGTGTGTGTGTGTGTGTGTGTGTGTACCTTTGTGGCTGTGTTCGGGATGTGTTCGGTGGAGATCATTGATAGAGTCCACAGAATGTAGCTCGATCTCAGTGAGGTCTCTGTCACTGACCCTGTAGAACTGAGGGGTGGTCTGTGAGGAAGGAGGCCCAGACATCACACCTCCTCTTTAGGGTAAATTAAGCATGAAGAGATCGTTATTGTGAGGTGCTTCAAGATGACTCTCAACCAGTTAACAACTCTTTTCTAGTAAATAAACCTCCTAAAGCTGTGCCAAGCAGTCATCCACAGTGTTACCTTCCAATGGCAGTGAGATTTGAATTGTTTTTATACTGTCATTGAATCTCATTATAAATAAATCCTATTAGGTGACACCACCACACAGCACAAACTGGGATAATGAGATTCAGTGGATGCCAAGGGGGAAAAAAGCAATGATCTACAAGTTGTTCTGGCCATTAGTTTATCAACAAGTCTGAAGATTTTGTTGCTCCAGCATCACGTCGCCTGAAGGAACTGGTCTCTGAATCTAACAGCTATGATGTGTTTATAATAGACAGGCAGACGCCATGTGTTAGTACTTTCTGCTGCTTCATATGAGAAACAAGCCAACCACGTTTTTCTGAATCTCAAACACTTTCCTTATTATGGTAAATTCTTTCCACTTTGTATCATGTGAGAGGGCAAATAGATCATCTTAGTGTCTATATGAAGATGAAACAAGACAGTTGTACTTTATATGTAGATGATTTATCTGAGCTATTATTAGAGCTGGTTATCAAACCAATAAAGGCACTGATGGAATTTGAATCCAAGGCCAAAGGACAGAACAGGTTCCTATGCTATAACGGATGATTAACTTGATTACTGCCTGACTACCTGATTTACAGCCTACCTAACCGTTCTCAAGACACTTTAGAAAGACTGAAAAACAACTTTTCCCCACTTACCTTCTTCCACCATGAAAAAGAATGTGTTGGATTCTGCTTGTTTGTTCTTGTCTGTCACTCTTCACCCAACTGTTCACCCGGTCGCCTCATACTGATTGCCAAAACATGTGTCTGTACCCACAGGATATCTCAATATCCACACAGGATGTCCAGGATCCAGAAAGTGACAAAAGTAATCACATCAAACTGAGATCAAATCCCAAACGGTTTAGAAGGGATACTAATAAAATCTTTGATGTATGAATCCCAACGTGTACCTTCCTTCTCAGGGTCCTGCTCATGGTGAGTGTGTGTCACTGAGGAACTGCAGGACGCCCCAGTACCACCCCCGCATGTTTGTGTCCATGTTCCAATTTAACCCACCCTAGCTGTCGCGTGAGAGAGGTAAAGAGAGCTAGAGACATGGAGAGTCTTTAGAGCCCTGTTACCCCCTCCAAACATGCCCAACCCTGCAGGGCCATGAGGCCTAAAATAGCAGCAGAGATATGGGGTATTATTAGTTTCTCTGGCGAAAGGGTGACTCGGTGGTCTGAGTGGAGAGCATGATGGGGTACATATATAAACACACTGTGTAAATAATCATGTGATAAACAGATTTATTCAGTCTCTATCTTTAAACACGTTTGACATTTTAAGAAACTCTTGTGACACAGAATCTATATTCCTGTGAGAGCTAAAAACTAGAAAACATTATTTTTAATCTTTAAGATGTGTATATTTGTGTTAAAGAAAATACACTTGTTTAGAAAATTTTGTTTTCAGCTTTTGTGTTCGCAGCTATCCATCCAACAACTGTCCAGAAAACTTTTCTGTTAGGATTGTAGGTAACCTTTGTTTGTGCATTACAGTGGAGCAGTGCACCACCTCCTGTGTCAGCTAAGCCACTGTTCCCCTTAACTGTCATTTGTTTTTCAATAGAAATTTCAAGCTGGAAGCACTTGATCTTTTCCCACCTTTCAGAACCCCCGTCAGTTGTGTGGTTGTTAAAGGGCGACTTTCTATGGGTTTAACTTATGGGTCTAAATGTACATTAATTCTTTTAAACTTCCCTCTAACTACCCTATATAAAAATATTTGTCTGATTCTAGCCGAAAAACTCCTCCAGATGAGGTCACCTGTAGGAGCTCTGGAAAAGCAGGTTGACTAGGATTACAAACTGGATAGCAAGAGCAACGAGTTAACATAGTCTGAACTGAAGGTTCCTTAGAGTGATGTCACCGGGAGGCATTTTTTACAGCTAAAAGTAGAGGCATATTTTAATGTAAGGAAGTCAGAGGGTTTAATGGAATTTATTTACATGTGCTACCCAAACTAGAACCAAAAGAACCAAAATTTAAAATCAGTGAAGTTGTCTTTTAACTGTTAGCCCAAAGGTTTGACTATTCTTGATCTACCTGCAGGCGTAAGGCTTATTAAACCTCAGCTTAATGAATTGTTTTACCAGTGTATGGGTGTCTAAATATTTGCGCGTTACAATTACGGTTTAATTTTGTTAAACAAAAGGTATTCAGTTTTTTTAAGCTGACATATAAAGCAACGGTGCTATTTTTTCACTAATAAATCGACACACATGATCACTTTAAGCTGTGGTGTGTTAAGATCACCGCCTTTCGTTTCTAGTGAAAGTGTTAAATGGGACGGCACCACACTAAGCCCCGCACGAAAAAAAGAAAGTAATCAACTACATTCCCCAGAAATCTTTGCGCCTTCCTCCAATCAGTGACACTTTGTGTCTTTTTTGCAAGGAAAGCAGGATTCCAGTGTGTGGAGTCCAAAGAGTTCAGAAACACAGCGGAAGTGTTACCCTGTCAGGAGCACCCGAGTGTGCGCGCGGCTGCAGCGGGAGCTCAGGTGCCATGATGTGCGCACGGTTGTTGCTCGGGCCCGGGGGTTCGGGGCTCGGGTTGCGGGCTTCCTCAGAGGGTTTGCTGCGGGGCGCTGGAGCTGGATGTGTGGCCGGGAGGCAGCAGCAGAGACAGGCTTCAAGTGCAGAGGTATGAGAACCATGAAGCGTCCCGTCTCTCAACAAGTTATTCTGAGCTTTTTGCATTAACCTACTTTGATTCGCTCAATTCCGGTTTCAGACCGCAGGATGATTAAATCAGACCATAAATAATATTCTTTGGACGTTTATGTTGTACAAAGCTTAGCACGTCTCTACAATTCTCATGGTTATGCCTTTTTTTTTAAAACAACTGTACACCTTTTTTACACCTCTTGTAATTTTCCAAAAATGTAGGCCTGTATAACCGTGTGTGTCTTTATCGCCTAAGATATAAGATAAGATAGATGTGAAACTCCTACAATCTTCCTTTTGTGAAAAAGTTAAACAGTGCCAGTCTTTGCCATGATAAATACTATGCTAAATAGTGGGCTCAGCCGTTTTTAATGTTTTCCATTCCTTTGGAAGTTTAGGACGTATTTTATTGTCATAATTTAACAACAGTCCAGAAAACCACAGAATAAATCACTGGCTCAAATGTTTCTGCATGTTACAATAACCGCAGCCGAGTGTGTCCCAGCAGCAGTGAATTCATGCAGAGGTAATGTACATCTGTCCCAGCAGGCTGTCGTTGCCCCTCTCTCTGCCTGCTTCACTTCAGTAAGCTGCACAGAATTCATTCATTTAGCCCTTTAGCAATTGATTCATTATTTTCTATGCTGCAAATTCACAGGTTTTGGTACTGAGGAGGATATTACTGAAATACTATAACAGCCATGAGCTACTCATTCAGTTTGTCTGTTTATTTTTAAAATAATAATAATAATAGATGATTTTGCACTTTTTTGCACATTTTGTAAAAACCCTTTAGGGGTTAAGTAAAGTGCAGACACACTCCACTGTTCCCTGGCTCGATCAAAGGTCAGAAATTAGTCAGAAATTAGGGAACAGAAAACGCAAGCATAGGAATGGGCTGATCTAATATTGTCTAATCAGACTATAAACTGGGCTTTATATTTAACAAATAACAACTACTTTAATATTCGAAAATCATTCATTATAGAATCATTAGAGAATTATCAGTTTTAAGATTGACAGCAAAGTTTTTTTGGGGGGGTTATTAGGTTGCTCAATGGCACTAAACAGGAATACTCTGTACTTGCATGGTAAACAAATTAAACCTTTCACTTTTTGTTACAATGCAGGCTGGTAAATCATTTCAGAAAAATGTTAAACTCATTGAAAAACAAAGAAACCTTTCTGAACATGCATATTTTCCTTAGCATATAGAAATTATCTTTATTATCTTCATTACATTTATATGGTTTTTGGAGTGTTTTTATTTTTAAAACAACTATATCACAATATAACTATACATCTTTATATGTATATATTTATATATTATTTCTCTCAGGCTGCCTTGAAGAAGACTCCGCTGTTTGACTTCCACCGAGACTATGGGGGAAAAATGGTGGGGTTTGCAGGCTGGAGTATGCCCGTCCAGTATAAGGATAGTCACATAGCCTCACACATGCACACCAGAGAGCACTGCTCAATCTTTGATGTCAGCCACATGCTGCAGGTGAGATGCCAGAGGACACGGTTTTTATTTTTTTCTAGTTTAAGCCCCAACCCACCAGATGTCTATTGCTGTTGCTATATTTAATGTCTTATTTCCTATGTCCTATTTAATTCCTTTTTGTTTTTTCTCTGTCAGACCAAAGTCCATGGCAAAGACAGGGTGAAGTTCATGGAATCTCTGGTGGTTGCAGATATTGCAGAACTAAAGGACAATCAGGTGATATGAAGGCTTGTTTCACCATAAACCTTTATTGTCCACTTGGGGCAGTGAAAACAAGTTTTAAACAGCAGACTTCTTATATTCAATGGTGATAAGCTGAACATGTTGCAAACAGTTACGTTTTTACACATCCAGAAGGTCCTAAGCAACATTATCATTATTTTGAAGTTGTGTTGTTCTCTGGAGACAACACAGATGAGAGCAGTGAGCCGGAAACAAAACACAGTTGCAGGACAGAAAACCAAAACAATGAGCCTAATGACGCTGAGACAATGTTGAAGAAATTGTATTATTTGTATTATAACTGGAGAGGAAGTGATTGTTCTCTGTGGATTAATGATTAATACAAAAGAAAACTCTCCCATTCTTCCCATTTTCCACCATAATATAGAAGAGAAGTCTGTCTGAATAATTTCCATGGACAGCGAATCACCAATGATACTTGACCAGTTTATCAAACGTCAGCTGTATGTAATTATTTCAGCTCAGAAAGGATAACGTTGACCAAAAGCAGGTACCTTATCAACAGTGTCTCCACGGTGAGTCAACAAGTGTATTAAACGGCCTAATTTCTCCCTCCAAAACCACTTCAGCAAGACAGTCAAAGTTGAAACCATACCCAGGGTTGAGCATTAACACGCTAAACGAGCACCTTTCATTAAACACGCATATTTTTTAGTGAAAGGTAAACTGATCGTTTCTGTTTGCAAGAACATGAGATTGAATGTTGTTAACACACAGGCTCTACACAAGCGACAAAAGCTTTGTTCAGTTAACATGTTCGTTCCTATGCTCTGGTCAACTGTCAGCTCTCCCTCATCTTCCCTCAACAGAGAGGCATTCAGGGACTGTGCAGAGTGTAGGTCAGTTGTGTTCCAACTAAAAATATTACCCCAGTCATTTGAGAATTATCTCTCTTTTTCTTTTTTCAATAGAAGCTATTCAAACTGGTGACTATCTGGTGACAATTGGTGTATTTATTTTTTTAATAAAAAAATATTGCATTGTTAGTCTGTTTTCTCCAATATCGTGCAGCCCTAAAATCCAAACTTTACCTACAAAATTTCAAATATTTCTAATCATTACCCACTCTTCTTTTTCTTTCTCCTCCCTCACCCCTTAGGGTACATTGTCCCTCTTTACCAATGAAAAAGGAGGAATCATTGATGACCTCATAGTGACAAAGACTAACCAGGGCTACCTCTATGTTGTCTCTAACGCTGGTTGTGCTGACAAGGATTCTGTTCATATGAAGGTGAATACAGAGAAACCGTGTGTAGACAGATGGGTCTGAGGTCAGGTAAACTGATACAAAGTGTTTGGTGTGTGTGTGTGTGTAGGCCAGGATGGCAGAGTTAAAAGCTGCAGGTTTTGATGTGGATCTGGAGTTCCTTGATGAAGCACTAATTGCGCTACAAGGTAAAATATTTAGATGGGCTTTCTGTCCCTTTCTTCCTTCTTTTTTCCCCTTCTGTGTCCATATCGTTACTTGGGAGGTAGCGGACTTGTCCACCAACCGTAGGCTTGTTCATTCCAATCCTGGCTCCTCCTGTTAAATGTCAAAGTGTCTTTGAGGAAGACACTAAACCCCAACTTAGCTGCTCCTGGTGAATGCAGCTCCCCCATCGGTGTGTAAGCACTTACATTTTGTTTAAAGCACTTTGAGCACGGATAAGGTAAAAGCTCTATATAAGAGCAGACCATTTACTTTTCATCCTTTCGTTTTGTTCTTTTTGTCACCCTACCATTTTTTTTCTTCTTCATCATCTGAGTCTCTATTTTTTGTCTCTTACGTCCCCTTCCTTCTCTTTGATTTATTTGAACATTTCTGTTTTTCCAGTTTGACATATCAGTATTTTCTTATTATTTCATGTTTATGTTGCAGTTTGTTTCTGGTTATTAGACTACTTGACTTCACTATTTCATGACATTTTGCTTAGATTATATAGATAATTCGATAATTTATTATCTCTGTGTTGCTAGGTCCGACAATGTCGCGGGTGCTTCAGGAGGGGATAAAGGAGGACCTCAATAATCTCACCTTCATGACCTCCACCCTGGCCACTGTGTTTGGTGTTCCTGACTGTAGGGTTACCCGCTGTGGATACACTGGTGAGGATGGGGTGGAGGTGAGCATCTTTCTTCTTCTTTCTTTTTCTCATTTATAATATTGATCTTCATCAGAATATTTTGCATTTTTTAAATTGTTGTTTGGCAGGTAACACAACACTTTGTGCATTCACCATTTTATTTGTATCACCTATATGACACCTAGTCTTTTAATACTGCTTACTTAAGATGGACAGAGCGGCAGGAACAGACTGACTGTTTCAAGTCTATCTTAAAAGGGTAGCAGCTGTGTAGGATTATAATAGGCATCGTGAAAAAATTTAGCCTGATGCTAACAGGAGCATGCTATGACAATACTAACCTGCTCATGTTTAGCAGTTATACATTTTTTTTACCATCTTGGTGTTATATGCCAGCATGCTAACATTTGTGAAATAGCCCAGAACACTACAGCTGAGGTTGCGGAATGTTTTGCAGGTATTTGGTAAAAAAGAAGTGGACAAATTAAAATTGTAAACTAATGTTCGCACAAGGTGAAATGTGAAGGGATCACTATATTTATTACAACTCAGTCTGAAAACGTTTAAAAAGACATTCACTTTACAGAGTCCACTTTCATAGATGTAAAGATAATTTGTGATTACTAGAGCCTTTAATTTACAAATTTGGCGTGTAGTGACAATAAACACAAAGACCTCAGTTAGTATTAATCTACTTTAACGCTCTTCCCTTTTTTGTTACTCTTGTGGTACATAGTGGTTCTCTCTTGGTAACACTGTTAAAGACTTGGTAAATTTATGTTTGTAAGGAGCTTGTTACTTGATTTTGAATTTATAGCTGATTTATTATATGGATAACTTGGGGTGTCCTGCAAAAACTTAATGCTACATAAACATCAAAATAAAAAACTGTACAACCTGCTCTTTGACGTTGTCAGTAGCCTCTTAAAAAATTATGGCATTAAAACTGTTTGATCTTAAGTACTTATGAGCTAAAATAGGCTGTTTTCAGTTCATAAGACCCAGCTCTACAGCTTTCCTGCATCTCTGTGTCTCAGATTTCCATACCTAAGACTAGAGTTGTGGAGCTGACTGAGAAGCTGCTGGCTAACAGTGAGGTGAAGTTGGCCGGTCTGGGTGCAAGGGACAGTCTGAGGCTTGAGGCGGGACTTTGTCTCTATGGCAACGACATAGATGAGACCACCACACCTGTAGAGGCCACCTTAGTCTGGACCATAGGTGACGTTTCAGTGTTATTTTGATTTATTTATTTAATCAGTTGTTATTTTTTACCCTAAAAAGTAATTTGCCAAGCATACAATTCTTGATTTAGTTTTACAGATACACATTAATATGTAGGGGACAATCAGAATTCAGCTAAAGTCAGTTCAGAACTGAATGATCAAAGACAGAAGGCAATCTGGGCTATTTGGCATGATGAATCTGGTGAACAACAAACAAACCTGGCAACAAAGATTGGAGAAAAAAAATGTGTTCCTCTATTCTGTTGTGTGTATCCTTTATAACTTGTATGTCTTTATATTCTTACACTTAGGAAAGCGTCGGCGTCAGAATAAGGATTTCCCTGGTGCTGACATCATCATACCTCAGATCAAAGCCAAAACAGCCAGGAAGAGAGTTGGTCTCGTGACCACCGGTCCTCCCATCAGACAACACACACCTGTTCTCAGCCTTGATGGGAAGGTCATAGGTCAGAAAGCAATTATTATAGGATAGGTGAACAGGAAAGACCTGTGGTCGATTTCTATTTTAATTAACAATAGTGGAATACCATGGCAGCAAGGTGTTGTAGTGGCTAGTGCTGCCACTTCAGATGCTTTCTGGCCTTTCTGTGTAGAGTTTGCATGTTCTTCCTTTGCTTGCATTGGTTTCATCTGCATACTCCCGTTTCTTAAAACAGTCCAAAGACATGCAAGTTAGGTTTATTGGTGACCTGTAGGTGTAGATGTGAGCATGTCAGCGTACATCTCTCTGTGTTAACTTGAGTGCATTGTCGTATACAGCCGTGTCCTTCTGATGCTACCACTGCGAGCCACCAATATAAAAATCCTACACATTTTAGATTTAATAGACAATTACTATAGTTTAACACATGTTGACTTGAATAGCCATATTGTGATATAGGTGAGAAAACTTGATTTAAAACATTTGACTGCATAATTTAATGTAAAGTTCAAGCGAACTAAAAAGTAGATGTACAGACAGGTCTGCTGCTCATGGGAAAATAATCTTATTCACAGACTGGGACCAACTTTTGGTATAGAAGATTTTATAGTGGCTTTTTTTTTGTCTGTAGCTTCCAGATAAATTTATTTTCCACTTGTATTTTATTTCATTTAGGTGAAGTGACCAGCGGCTGCCCTTCTCCATGCCTGAAAAAGAACATTGCCATGGCTTACGTAGATGCGGAGTTTGCTAAGAATGGAACAGCCATCCAGGTCGAGATTCGAAAGAAAGCAGTGCCGGCCACCATCAGCAAGATGCCCTTCGTCCCCACAAAATACTATTCTGGATAATATATGCATATAAAGTAAAAACTTATATAAACACACATACACAAACTGGATCATTCCTCTGTTATGTCACATATGTTTCCCCCCTGGGTGGATGTACAGAGAAGTGTGAGCAATTTATAGATGAGATGTGTAGAATAAATTACAAGCAATATTTGTGAGTCTAAGAATATATGTAGAGGCAGGCTTATTCCTGTCCGGTGATCCAAAAAAGTTTCCACTCCAGAGATCGTTGTATGACAGACACTGAACATTTATTGAATTCTACATTCCACAATTGAGCGGATAAAGTAATTCCACCGAACACGGTAAGAAACAGTGTACCTCCACAGCTACACACTTTGCACTACTACCTTGTTGAGCTCCCTTACTACCTTGTAGCTCCAACAGCTACAACTGATTAGTCAAAAGTTTAAAGGCAAACACTTCAAAGGCAGTGATGTGATGTCATTGATTATTGGTACACTTATACATACATTTAATTTACATAACCCTTCAAGACACAGTGACTGCAGAAAAAACAACACAACAAAAAGAGAAAACTCCCGTTGGCTCATACAATATATGTATGACTACAATATGGACCTATATACTCATATATTTGAAAGTGGACACAACACTGAGCCTAATCAATGCATGACGCTGTGGCTGCGTGGCTCCATTAATCACTAATATATTAACTTTTTGCTGTAGAACAGGTTTTGCTAATACAATTTTGTGCTGTGCTGAACCAAAAAAAGCATTCCAAATGGTTCTTTCAGTAAACCACTTCATGCCAAATTCCCATTAATATTGTTTTTATGTAAACAGCTTGATTAAGGGATTAAGCCTATAACTTTTTAACATAAAAGTCCTGCCTGAAATTTACTAATTAACACAAACATGCCAGACCAGTTTGTAGATTTCTGTGGTATTTTGTGTTAAGAGGCACATTTTTTCTCAATTCGTTTGTTTTGGGGTAATTTTTCAGGCATTCTGCTTTTCTCTATTGATATGAAACATATACCTAATCACTGCATTAGATAAACCTAACTGGTTTATTTAGACCTTTGAACCTTTAAGAGATGTTTATACTTTGTTGTGCAATAATAGACTAACATGAGAAGATATTTTTAATCTGTTTATTCGTCAAACTTTTTAAAACTAGGACATTGTCTCTATTGTGGAGCTCTGTATATTTTAATTAAAATACACTGAAGATAGGAATTACTGAATAGGAATCTAATGATTTTTAGGTTTTTTTCAAGGTATGCTGTATAGACTTTGCTAGTTTGCTTAATGTTTATGTAAACATTAAATTAATTTTTTTAGGATGTACTTTTTTTTTTTTAAATAAAGCAAGTTTTCATTGCCTGTGACTTGCTGTAATGTTTTAAAGAGAAACTGGTATGAAAATACGATTATATTAATCATTCTTTTTAACATTACTGTTTACATTACATTACTTGTCGGATCTTGATGAGGATCTAGAGGGGTCCAGAGAAATGGAGCAAGATTGGGACGTCAGTGGCTAAAATTGCCAAAAACCATTTGTCTCTCTCATAATTAGTGTCATAATCCTTTTAGGTAAAGCCAGATGTAGATTTGAATTGAATAATGTTTCATTGTTAATGATTTTTTAAACACGTAATATTCTAATTTGAATGTTAGTATTTTAAGTTTTATGAAAATCTATTAAAATTAAATTCTGAGAAGTCCCATTCTAACAGTCTAAATAATAGCCTAAATTTGTGCGTAGTATTTGTATAAAATTAACTTGACACAAAGTTGACTTTTACAATGATTACTCTTATATTTTTACACTTCCGTCTTGTTTGAGGTGGTTTATGGGCATGTTATCGGAAACGGGGGATGCTAACAAAAAAATAAAAACCTGGCAACCCCGGCTGCCGGCCTGATCAGTCATTACAGAGGGGAAGATGGTGGACTTGGCAACAGCCGCGTGCTTGAAACTCCGTCCCAAACACTTTGAACAATACTTACTGTCTCAACCAGGTATAAGATATAGATTACCCGGGGACAATTATAGATAATATTTTGTGAAAATCGTCGAGGAAAGCGACTTCTTCCCACTCCTTCGGACAACTCTGTAATTCCAGGACGGAGGACAGCGGAGAGTTGCTGAACGTGGTGGTGGTTGGTACTGAGGTTCGCTAGCAAACAGCGGGCAGAAGTGTGAAGAAGGTGGATCTCGGAGTGTCGATTTCTGCGGTAGTGCCGAGATAAGCTGCTGCTGCTGCTGCTGCTGCTGCCGCCTTCACGCCACCTGTCAAATCTGACTTTACAGTTGGACTGAAAACAGGCTAACTTTAGCTCGCTAGCCTCCGCTAGCATTGTTGTGAACTGGTCGATCACGGCTCGAAATGCCACGGAGTAAAAAGGGGAAACGTGGCTCCGGTAAGCCGGGTAAGTAGCGGCCATGCGCCAGCCAGCCTCCGCCAAGAAAACAACAGGAATGTGAGAAATTAGTATAACAGATACTATAAAAGGCTTGTTACGCTTGCTCACGCCATCTTTACGCTAGACTAGCATTTTAGTATCCGTGCCATATGGCTTGACCGATGAAACAGCTCGTTGCTCCGCTAACTACTTTGTTTAAATATTGTTTCAGTCCACCATGTGCTGCAGGTTAACGTGTACGAGGGACATTTGTGATGACGCCACTGTTGCACTTTAGGGAACTAATGTAGGTGGATAATTATTCACAGATCTCATTTTGTTGCTAATTGATGAGTTCAAATTCAGAACCCTGGTTTTCTAAAGTCAAATTTACAGGGTTATTTTTAGAAACAGTGCTATGTCCCGCAGAACAAGTTGACGAGTCAAAAGTGTTGGCAGAGGAAATAAGCATGCAACAGGATATTACTGTACCCTCACATGAATTCAGAGAGTTTGCTCATAGCGACACCTATTATTATTATTATTATTATTATTATTTATTTATTTATTTATTTTTTGAGGTGCTCGTGTGCCTGTACAGCTCTCACGTTTTATGGAATGACGTTACCAGGAGGGCTTTCGCACACGTGCTACCGCCTAAACAGACACACACACACACACAATGGCTAAATACATACATTCATGCTATTGACAAAACTGAGTCCAAGACTGTTTTTAACGTTTTTTTTTCTTTTAATCAGTGGAAGATGAGGTTCACATCTTGTGTTTTCTTCTTGTTTATGATCATTCCTACATTTTACCCATTGCTCTTTTATTCATCCACCTGTCCACCATTCTTCCTGAATCCTTTATTTTATCCATCCATTGGATCCTCCGTTCACACATGATCTCTAGGCTCTCTACGTCAGGAGGTCCTGCAGCTGTCAGCTAAAGCGTCCCTAAAAGGTAACTCCTCTGGCTTTCGACACTTGACCTCTGCTTCACAACCAACTTGAGGCTTGTCCAGAAGCTTAGAACTGCAGTACAGCATGCAGTGAAACCACCCCGTGCTTGTTAACCCACCACGTGTTTGTTCTAACAGTCTGAAAACTTCAAACTTGTGCCTAAAACATTTCCTGACCTGGCTGCTTACATTGTTGACTTATCCAACTTATCCACAGCTTCTTTGTGCTTTTACAGCACAGTGTCAGTAAAATAATTTCAATTTATTCACTTCACATGCATGTTGCACTTGAACATCGTGACTTCATGTTGACATGTTGATACCTATTTAAAAGACTTTATTCAGTGGTCCATACGGCAAGTTGATCCACATCAGGCCGTTGCATCTGTCCCACTTTTCGATTACCAGTGGCCGCTAACGCATAGTCTTGCTTCATTACCTCAAACCTAAGTGTGCTCCCACCAGGCCATTCATTTGTTAGAAATCCTTTTAGTTGTCCAGCCCTTTTTCCTCACTCGCACTTAGTTTTGTGCCTGGTTTGTTTTATTCATTCTTAATGCCATATTACTTTGATATTCTTGAAACAATTCACTGTAGTCTATTATGTACGGAACAACCACTTTTTTTATTTGTAATTTTCTCATTATTACTCATTGGGGCTCCCATCCCAAATTGCTTACTCTGTTTCCATGTATTTGTTTGTGATATTTGCTTAAGCGATGTGTTATTGATTGATTGACTTGATTTTTGGCAAATCAAGTTTGTAACATAGTTTAAGCTGTGTAACTTTAGTTTTTATATAATCTTTTTTGGCAGCACAATCTTTTTAGAGAAACATCCTCTCTTTCAAAGTAAAAGCTTTCTTATACAATTTTGTTTTGGACCATGTGAGCGAGGTTTGGATCCTTACAGAATTAAACAAAAAACATCAGTGAAGTTGGTGATAATTTTCCAAACTTTGAACCTCCAAAGCAAAATACAAGGAGAAACATATTTGTTTATTTTAATTTTGAGTTGTTGGTCCTGATATTAAAGCTTGTGCTGTTGGTCAGCAACCAGGGGACTTGAAGGAAAGCTCACACCTTTGGCTAAGAGTTCTAAATTGTCTGTCATAAGAGCAGCTTCTTTAGGAACTGACTGACCGCTGGACCTGTGAGTGACTGACTTGTAAGCATGAAGTCGCAAAGAGAGACAACACGTGAGTTGTCGCAGGCAGAGCTCTCACACGTCACATAACTGAGCTATGTGTGCGCAGGCCTGCGTGGAAAGGTGTGCACATGTCTTTCTGTAGTTATGTGGGCTGGACACCTTTTATTTCAGTAACATCAGTCTGAGGACTTGGGCTTTAGTGTTTTGAGTAAGGATTTGGTTGTTTTGGTTTGTACAGTGAGGATACGGGGGTAGGGGATACATTATGCCAGTGAGTGCTCTGACACAGTAAAGTCAGCCTCTAATACTGGTAATGGCTGTGAGGGAATGACCTTTGCTGTGGCCCGAGGTTCAAGGACTTTGACTTGGACATTACTAACTTATACATGCTTGGACAAAACACTATCTCAGCTTTGAGTAGGTTTATGCGTGAGACCCTGCAGACAGAACATTACATGACAATTGTCTAACTGGATTTTGTTTTAGTTTATCCCTGAGGTGTATGAATAGAAATGTTTTTGTTTTTTCAGATTTAATATTAGCTTCTTTAACATGTTTTTTTTGCCCAATCATTGTCCACTACAACTATAAAATAGTTGTTGGTGTTACGATGCTAAGAGAGAGTATAAAAATGTTTTGAAATTCTGTATGCAACCTTTCAGGTTTTCTAACAGTAATAAATAACAGTTATTTATAAGGAAATTCCATCAAGTCTTTCACTATTTACCAGACAATGGCCGTTTCAGCAGAGCTGAGAATGGCGAGGACTTAAATTAAAGTCTAGTACATAGTGGTTACAAACTATTGCTGAACATTCAGCCCATTTTACTTAGATTAAAGATCCTGAACTTCAACCGATTCCTGGGTCTTTAAAGGATTTGCACTTAAATTCTTCTGCATGATTTTTCGAATGCCTGAGCACGGCTGAAAACTTGTTAAATGCTTTTACCTAGTCTATAAATAATATGAACAAAACAACCAAGTAAAATATCATTACTCTTGAGAAAGTGACTTAATTCTTCACCTACCGCTCTTATCTTTCTGCAACAGTATCAGTAAACTCTGGGTCACCTCAACTGTCCTGGTTGACCTGATCATGAACGCACTCTCTCGTACAAGATCTGACCTTTCTGGATGGTACACACTGAACAGTTGAATAAATGAATGGCCACTCTGGTCACCAGTAATCCCACCAACATTAGAAAGTCCTGAGCCAGCAGCCAGCAGACCTCTTGTTCTTTTCAGACTGTAACAACTTGTCCCACGTCTCATACAGACAGAGCTGAGCTACATGGCAACTTTGCAGTAAATTTCTACTTGGTACTAGTCAAAGCAACAGGGAGTTTCCCAATGGAAAATCCTTAGTGACTAAGCGAACATCTCTTCCTGTGTTTGTGCTAGACCAATAAAAGACAACAAAGACGCATAAAATGATGATAATAATAATTGTAAAAAAACAATGGAACATAAATGGGAAAATCAGTCCTTAAAAAAAAAAAATGTGACAGAAGTCCTTTAGATTCATACTAGTGGTGTATCGCTATGGTCATCTTCCCTAAACAAGGCATTACTCACTGCTTGGATATGTTCTCTAACCAAACAGTGATAATTTAGGCTGCTTCTGGTTTGGTCTTGTTTATATTTCCATCTCAGAATTATAATTTTAAGTCTCTATGCCAGCCGATAGTAATAACGGACTGAAATGTTTTTTTCCATAACTGTATTGTGCAAGTGCCTCCAATTATACTGTTCCAAATTACCATGGAAATTAAATGATATCTCTACCAAAAACAGAGCATTTGGAGCTTTGCTGCTGGGTTATTTACAGCACACACACTGTAAAGTGTTTCTGTCATTTTGTACAATACCTTGTTTTGCAGCCTGCTGAGAAAGACGGTACAAAGCAACATTTTTGGACATTAGAAAGAAGAAAAACAAAACTTGTTTTCCAACAACACTTGACCTAGTGTTGATCATTACTTTCTACTTTTTTTTTTTTCTTCTCACTTTCTTAACATCGGATGACACTTAGCTCAGTCCTAATCATACCTGTTCTGACAGAGTTGCTCTGCCTTATTTAGATCAGTTGATTTCTATATGACCTTTCAACTTGTGACAGTCATGGCGCAGGACTTTGTAGACTTCATAGTTAATTTGCTTCATGTTTTGCTTACATGTTTTATCATATAAACAAAACCCCTTTCATATCCATCCTTTCTCCTCCATTCTTCTGTTGTTTTGCCAATTTTTTCATCTCTTGTGTTTTGTTTTCTCTAGGTGTTAAAAATGGATTAAAGGGAGAGTCTGGTGCCAGCGACGATGAGCTGACTTCTGATATTCTCAGCCACTGCAGCAGTGCCAGCGAGAGCACCTCTGTGCTGGAAGAGGGCACAGGTTAGCACTTTATTGCAGATATAACACTTACTGTTTAGAAATTATTTGTTTTGAAAAATGAAAAGATACCACGTGTCCCTGAGAAAACAGCCTTAATTTAATTTTATTATTTTTGTACTGTAGCTGTAAACATTGTACTTAGCAGTAAACATGCATATTATTATCCAAATCCGTGTGTGTGTGTGTAAAACACAGGAAGCGAGCAGGTGGATGAGCAGACTGCCCACGAAGAAACAGAAGACAAACTCAAACAGTGTATAGACAACCTGATGGATAAAAGGTGAGTTTATTATTTATTTTTTTATCCAGTCAATATGAATTATGGCAAGTGTTATGCTCTCATTGTCTCTGTGTCAGTGCGAAGACCCGCCTAGCAGCGCTTGAGTCTTTGCGACAGGCCTTCTCCTCCAGAGTGCTCACTGACTTCCTGAGAGAGAGGCGACTCACTATCAGTGACTGTATGGAGAGAAGCCTCAAAAAAGGTGAGACAAAACAAACTGATGTGTGTTTAACTTAGCAAAACAGACAACTGTGTTTCATCAAGTTGATTTTATATGAAGAATTTCTGTATAAGATTTTGCCCTGATTTAGCTTTTGACACTTGTCGTGATGAATATATTGTATGATTCATGAATCTTATGCTTCTCATTCTGGAGGAGAAATGGAGTCAACAGAAAATGCAGTTATTAAGACTAAACAGTGAATTTCATTCTCCTCTTCCTGTGTCAGGCAGTGGAGAGGAGCAGGCAGCAGCAGCCACAGTTTTCACCCTGCTCTGTATTCAGCTGGAGGGTGGAGATGAGGCAGAGGAGGGCTTAAAGATGCTTCGCCCCATCCTTACCACTATCCTGATTGACAACAGTGCCAGCATAGCAGCCCGCCAAAGTGTGAGTAATTACGTAAACCTGTATGATACGATCCACAATGTATAGGTGGGATTATGCTTCACTTATTGAAAATCCTGACCCAAATATTAAAAATGGTAAGTAAATACATAGTAATGGATCAAAACTTTGTCATGTGGACTGCAACCTAAATATTAGTAATTACAGTGATGATAAAGGCTACAGAATAACAACGACAAATCCAACTCAACAACATTAACTGCCACCATTTCAGAGTTAGAAATTTGTGACTGATAGATTGACTCCACAAAGAAAGATTTTGCCTTTAATAAATACGCATTATACAATTATTCCTTTTTTTTTTTTTTTTTTTTTTTTTTTTTTAATAGAAATGACATTGTTTACCACATGGAAGTGTTTTCTAACTGAAAACCTTAATCTGCAAATACATTTATGGTTGGCTGTTATTGGATGGAGAGAGACAAAAAAAAAATGGAATTTATTGATGAAATGGTCAAACATGCCCTTAATTTTTTTGGTGCTAGCTAACCTCGAAATATATTAGTCACAGTGGATTGTTCGTTCTTCTTAACCACATTTTGCTATTGGACTCTTCTTACAGTGTGCCAGAGCTCTGGGAATGTGCTGCTATGTCTCTGCTGCTGAAGATGGAGAGGTGGGAACAACTTGGCACCTTTTAATTTTTGGGGAGGGAAATCTTAAAGCAAATCATTTGGCTTTTTTGCTTTTTATTTGAGAGTTAGGACAGTCAAAAGTTTCATTCTGCCATGGACTAGCCAACATTTCTTTTTTTTTTTTCCATATTCTCATCCTCATTGCATTTTCTCTGTTCCTTTTCCCTTTACACCACCACCTACCCTTCTCAGGACTTGATCAAGTCATTGACCCTTCTGGAGAATGTGTTTATGTCTTCGTACCCCAACAAAGAGGGGATGCTGCCTATGCCAAAACCTGGGAGTCCAGCTCTCCACAGTGCTGCCCTTCAGGCCTGGTCGCTACTTGTTACCCTCTGTCCTTCTTCAAAACTGAGTTTGCTGCTTGACTTGTGAGTGAAACAAACAGTTCAACTTGAAAGAACAAAAAAAAGAAAAAACAATTAAGGAAGAGATGATGTTTTCTATATTAGTTATTGTCAGAAAATGCAAAAGATTTTGTTATTATGTTATTTTTTTGTGTAAATCTGTTTGTCACAGGTGGATAAAGAGTTAAGTTTGTGAAAAACAACAATGTAATTTGGAATAAAATAAAGTCCATCTCTGCTCTTTTCCTTTTTCCATCACACTCACTTAACTTGTGTTCCATGCTTTACGAGTGTAACATTTCAATAAGCGACGTTGCCCGCAGTGGTCACTATGTTAATTAAAATGCATTTTTCTGTTTGCCTCCCTTTAGTCACCTCCCCAAACTGCAGTCCTGTTTGCAAAGCAGTGACGTCAACTACAGGATCGCCGTAGGAGAGACCATCTCCTTGCTGGTAGAGCTGGGCCGAGATATAGATGAGGTAAACGCACACAAACAGTTGTTCCTTCAGGATGCAAGATTTTGCATAAACTAAATGGGGGACAGAATTTCAGGCTAATAAGCAAAACAGAGGACAGGTAGGAATTCCTTATCTGGTGAACTGGTATTACTCTTTTGCTCATAATACCTAAACACAACATCTTATTATTGTTGCATTACAGTTTTTTTTTTTTTTTTTAAATGGTGTGTTTGTGTGCATAGGACTTTGAGGTAGAGGACAGTGAAAGTCTATGTGAATGTCTGAAGAGTTTAGCCACAGACGGCAACAAACACAGAGCCAAGAATGACAGGAGAAAACAACGTTCAATCTTCAGAGAGGTGCTGCATTACATAGAGGTTGGTTTTGTATCTGCAAAGATGATATTTGTTTTATTGAGTTGTACTTTTATGTCATTTATTTGAATTATTTGTCTTTTCATTTTTTAGGCTGCAGACATCTGCTTATAATTTTTTATTATTTTTTCCTACAATGCTTATTTTAGCTTTGACTTTGTGATGTGACCCCTTCTTTTCTGCAGAATGAGGACTTCACAGAGGAGAAGATTAGGTTTGGAGTGGAAAGTGTTTACATCGACAGCTGGATGAGGAGACGAATTTACGATGCCTTCAAAGAAATCCTGGAATCTGGAGTCAGACATCACCTACAGGTCAGCAAATGTCCAAAGCAAGTAATGCACTCAGAGTGTACACAAAGATTACTCCGGTAACCCTAATGCTGCATTGCTAAATCATTAACAGTTTTACTTCTACATCGCCCACCACTACTGCCAATTGTTGACCGTCTCAAATCAGCATTGTGTGTGTTTTGTTTTGGTACAGTTCAACCCACTACTGAGAGACATCTTTGGCCTTGGTGCTCCCCTCATCTTGGACCCTACTGTTAAAGGCCAGAAGATATCACGGTTTGAGAAGGTAAACGCATATTTGGTGGCATTGCAATGTTATAAGAACAATTTGACTTATGTGTAGTGGTATTTTTCATTATTTTTCTCCTCTTGTCTTTATGCTGCATCCTTAATAAACAGCTGCTGGAGCTAAGGTTCAAACAGTATTTTTTTGTGAATACAGCCTGAGAAGTGTGAATATGTTGGAAATCATCTTTTTTTTTTTTTCTTCCCCTCTCTTCGACAGCATCACTTCAATTCAGCTGCCTTCAAAGCCAGGACTAAACAGAGGAACAAAGTCAGGGATAAACGTGCTGACGTCATGTGAGAGAAGGACGAGAATGGAGAAAATGGATCAGTAAGCGAAGACAGACTTTGCCTGTACTTCAATGCTTCAGCTGTCAGACAAATGTTCGACAAACACTTAACAGGGCTTTTTTACTACAATTTAATTCTCCAGAATGAAGATCCACCAATTACTGTTAGTTCAGTGGAAACAAATGGTAAAACATATTAAAACCTGTTTGTGCAGGTGAAAACTACTTCATTATTCTGGATAGTTGTCTGTGCATGCAGAACTGAGTTATTTATATTTCAGGACATATTTTTATCCATTTTATTGATGTAAAATAAGACAAAATGAAGTATTAAGTCTCATTGTAAGAGCCATTTTGAAGCTTTATGATGCATATCAGATCTGTGGACCATCACTGAAACAATCACTCTTTGTATTGATGCATAGTTTTTTTTTTTTTTTTTTTTTATTCAGCTCAACCTACTATGCTGGTGTTTAATAGCTCAGTCAAATCCCGCTAAAGCCAGTGTCTGATGCCTTTTACTAGACGTAATAAGTCATTTAGTTCTAAAACTTCATGTTTTGATGAGGATAAACTTGTAACAAAAACATTGACAAGAGCCACAAATACTGTAAAAAACTTTTCTCTGGGCTAAATTATTTCTTAGTTTCCCTTCATTTGTTCTGTCTTTACACCCAGAGTTGCTGCTTCAGCTGCCAAACCTGAAACTGACTCTACAAACAATGCAACCTTAAAGAAAATGTGTGTGGTGTGAGTATGTGTGTGTGTTGTTTGAAGTTTATTTAACACCATGAAATAAAACATTTGAACCATAATTATAACATGACAAGAAGATGCCTGTAATAGACCTTTTGATGTAGGAAAATTTATATAATTAAATCAAAGTTGAGTTGAGAATGTCACTTTCATTCATATATTTTGAGAGGAGAAATACATTTGTACCTTGTCTGGCGAATAATTGTATTTTACTTTCTAATTTATTAACAGCAGTACTGTGTGTTGTTTTTTTTTTTTTTTTAAAGAAATTTAAGAATCTTACGAACTGTACAGAAAATTGTGACGATGTCGATAAGAATTCGTATCTTGTTTTCATAAGCATTTTAAATGCAGTTACAGTCCATGGGTTTGTATTACAAGTATATTTGCAAAGGGATGTCTAGAAAGAGTTCTACTTGAATTGTTAGATACATTTGAATGATTTTTCTTTTGATGAACTATAAATATAAACTAATCACTAACTATAGCTGCTGAGCCGAAGTGTCATGGTGTTGCTGGTTTTAATAGGCAGCATTTAAACCTCACTGTGGTTCATGTGGCAGCACAATTGCAATTTTTACACTTTGAAACAACACAACAGCTTCCTGTAAGTTTCAATATTAATTGGAAAGTTACTGCTCTCATAGTTTCTGCTTTTGATCAGGTGAAAGTGAGCAATGGGCCTCCCACATTACAGGAACAAACTCTTATCCATTGTTCTGCTGTTAAGGGAAATGGGTAAAACTTGGATTAAATAAAGAGTATTTGAGATGTTTCTTTGTGTCTTTTGTCATCCCAGAGAGAATTTGTTTTTCTGTCCAGGAAAGACCAATACGGAAAAATAAGAGATCAGTTGGGAAGCTATCTTAATACACTGAAAATAATAAATAGTAAAAATAAAAAATATTTAACCAGCCTGAGGCACAGATTTTGCCTTTTAATAATTATGTATTTTCCAGCTGCAGTTTAAAATATTCAATGATTTGATAAACACAATTTAATATACTACTTTGAATGCATCATTACTGTGAACAGCAATGCAAAGTAACCAAGTACATTTGCTCAAGTACCAACAGACATTTGGCACGTTACAAAAAAAAAATAAAAATCCCCACATGGTTTTATCGAAATTACTGCTCAAGGCTCCAGAGAGGTAACATCCAATATTCCCCGATAAACAACTATTGGAGAAAATTCACACAAGACGCTAATGGAAAACTATCTTTTCTGCGGTTGATCCTCTCATGACCCCTTGTAATTCTCCTGTGACACTCTGAAAGGGACCAACCCTTAGGTTGAAAACAGTGGACTAAAGTAGCACACAAGCTCCAGTTTTGTCCAGATGTAACAACCTAAGTTACATATTAGTCCCATTTTCCAGTTTACTATTATATACAAGATCTTTAAATCCTATGTAAGGATTTAAATGCAGGACGTTAGTGACAAACAATGCCTACATGGAAATAAATCAATAAATAACAAGCAAGCAACACATCTGGAGAGAAATGTAGTTTTATTAAATTGAAATTAAAAAAGATTTGATAATGTTTTAAAGCAAAATAAAAATTAAGACATTTTTTAACGTAAGACTTGTACTTGTAACAGAGTAAATCTTCACTGCTGAAGGGGTACTTTTACTTTATTTAACAATGTGAGTACTGCTCCACAGACGGTCAGTTTCCTTAATACCACCCCTCCGAACTGAACCGAGGTGGTTTCGTCCATTCGCGGATTCAACATGGAGGCGCTGGTGGAGCCGAGATTGTTGTGAAGTGTTGAGTCAAGTCTCGGAGGAGAGGCGATGAAGCCACTGACACAGCCGAGCAGGACGAGCGTTTAACTCCCCGAACAGCTGCGAACAGGACACACGAGTGTTTCCGGTGCCTGATTCATGAGCGTGCGCCCCCCGTGTGATACACTGCTTGTGTCCCAATTGAGGTCGGCGTGCTTCGTGGCGCGTGCGGCTGCAGACGCCAATGGAACCCAGACTAATCACCGAGCTGTTCGGAGAAGTCAGCGGCCTCCCTGCGCCTGTTTCTGCTCGTGTGAGCGAAGAACAGCTCCCAGAGCTCCGGATCTACACCGTGACTGCAGGTGAGCCGCTGGTACAACCCCCCCCCTCCCCTTTTGCTGTCAGAGCTGTTTTGTAGTGGAGCGGGGGAATTGTAAAATAGAGATGACTTTGACCTGATGATGTTGATTTGTAACCTGCTACTGAAACTTTGTAAGGGGTTAAAGAAGGTTCCACAGTATTTATGGAAGAACACCACGCAGCCTGACGCCTATTATTGTAAGTTCAGGGAGGGACGTCTGAACTAGCCCCTCCTTTAATATCTGATAAATCAGTCTGATACTGCATGTTAAAAAATGATATATCATTAACTGTGAAACATTTGTTTTTCGTCCATATCTGCCAACAGATATACTTTATCGTTTAACCAGCATTACTGTTTATATTATATTCCAGAAAGATTTCCAGGCATTTTCTTGGAGGTCATTAGTCGATAAACATGGTGCAGATTGAGTGAGTGAGTGCAATTTGTAAAACTGTTCACTGTGTCTTCATTCAGACTGGAACCAGAGTGACTTGGTCCGGGCCTCCAGACTTCGCTACTCACAGCGGTGGACCCTGATCCCAAACAGCAAGGACCACAAGAGCATCGGGACTGTCCTCGCACCTGGACCCTGTGTGCCGGTGTCAGGAGAGTGAGTATTACCGAAGGGGGTAGTCATTTCAAATGTGTCTCAGAAAACATTACACTGGGGGGCACTCCCGTCTCGCAGCTAGAAGGTCATGGGTTTGAAAGTGCATGTCAGCGCCATGCTTGGCTGAGGCTTCTCTGGGTTCTCCAGTTTCCTCCTGCAATCCAAAGACATGCAGGTTTAATTTTTTTTTTTTTACTTTTAATTTTAATGTGCGAGTGGTTGTCTCTCCATTTGTAGCTTTGCGATAGCTGGACATGTTGAATGGCTGGAGACACATCAGTTGTCTGCCGATTGGAGGGTCAGCAGTTCGATTCCTGGCTCCTCTTGTCAGAGTATCTTTGACACTGAGTGGCAACTCCTTGCACGGCAGCCCTGCCGTCATCATTGTGCGAGTGTGTGTGTGAATTGGAAGCAATATTAAGTGCTTTGTCCAGTAAGGTAGAATGCAGACCATTTACTCGTTATCCCACATCTCTCCTAATGACAGGTGCAATTGGGTCTCACACATCCTCCAAGACCCAGGATAAGTAGTGTAGATGATGAATTGATTATTGAAAGCAGTCTTTGTTAACAGAGTTAATTACACTCCTGCTCCTCAGGTTACTCAGTGGACTCTCTCCAATTCGAGCCCTCAGGGCTGTTGTCAGGGAAACAGGCAGCCACCAGCTTCTGGAGGTGAGAAAAGGGGCAGTAGCATCTGCTATTAGTTTGTTGTTTGAGCATTTTGACAAGGTTGTGTTTTGTTGCTGTGTAGATATGGGATGGCCATGGCCTCAGGAAATGCCTCAACCTGACAGCCCTCGACATACACGGCAGAGTTTATGACGATGGTAAGAAGGATGCTTCACATGTTTGTTCGCAATTGCTTCTCTGTCGCTTAGCAATATTATATATTGCCACCCAAAAATGGCTAAGCAGGATCTACTGTAGTGCCTTCACAATAATGTGTGTTCATGCATTTTAAAATAAAGTGTGTGTGTGTGTGTTTCCAGTTCAGTTTGGCTGTCTGTCGTGGTCAGGGTGCGAGAATAAACTGTTGTATGTTGCTGAGAAGACCAAGAACCCATCGACACAAAGGCATGATGGGGAATCTGCATATGGGACGGTACTATACAACACACTCACACACACACAGTGAACAAGAACTTAAATGTATTAAGGATAATATCAATCACATTCTTAAACTATCACAACAGTTCACTAACTCACTCTTGATTTTACAATAATTGATTACATATTAAGCCAGTAAAGCCAAAAATTAGTTTATCAAAACTGTGTCACACAAATGTGTACATGTCTCTCATTTCTCTCGTGTCTTATTGTACCAAACTAGGACAGTAGTGTATACAGTGAGGACTGGGGCGAAGGTCTGACCAACAAGAGCACCCCAGTGCTCTGTGTGGTGAATCTGCAGAACGGTGCCGTCAGTGTGCTGCAGGGTGTGCCCACTGATGTCTCACCTGGTCAGGTAAGGACAGAGAGGACTCATCTTATACTAAAAGGATTTATTTGGTCTTTCAGTCTATGGAGACATAGCTCCAGTGAGCATTTGTTTTTGATATAAATGTTAATGTGGATTTATTGACATGATTGAATGACCTTTAATTTTACTGATACAAACTAACATAAGAATGTTCTTCTGGCTTCTTACTCTGCTCGGTTTAATAATCCTGCGTGTGTTTTATGAATGTTTTTTCCCAGGCTCTGTGGGCTCCTGGAAGTCAGTCGGTGATTTTTGTTGGTTGGTATCACGAACCGTTCAGACTGGGACTGAAATTCTGCTCCAATCGCAGGTCAGATGGATCCTCTTGTTTTCTGACTCAGTCTGAGTCACCATGAAAAAAAAAAAAACAACCTTAGCACTAAAGTTCAGTCAAGTTTGATTATTATTTATTTTTATTTTTTATTTTTTTTTAATTGCCCGAAGTCGTGGTTTTGATTTGGAAACGTAACAACTACCAGGCACCATTTGGTTTGCATTGCTGCTTCACTGTATGTCTCTCTGAACTATTTCAGGTCAGCATTGTTCAAACTCAGCCTGGATGGGCACTGTGGTATGTTCCCTTTGTCTCTGTCAGTTCATCAGATATGTTCTTTCTGCTCTGCTTCTCTGACCTCTTCGTATCCTCCTTTCTACAAACCAGAGTGTCTGTCGGGGGACAACCTGTCAGTGTCCTGTCCCAGGCTAAGTCCAGACGGGTCCACACTGATCTACCTGCAGGGCCAAGTGTTTGGCCCTCACAATCAGTGTCTCAGTCTGCAAGAGGTTGTGTGTGTGTGTGTGTGTGTGTGTGTGTGTGTGTATATTGTGTGTTTCTTCTCTTTAACAGTTAATAAGTCAGTTTTAATTTTCCACAGTTGGACTTGAAGAGCGGGAAGACATCAACACTGCTGGATGTTGTCAACAGACCACAGACTGGTAGGTTACATACAAAAATAACTAGTGATATGTGGTAGGATGCGAATTGAGCTTAGTACAAGACCAGAGTGATAAATATTACAGGTGAGCAGTTCTCTCTTACAGGTGAATTTGCAGGTGTTTATGAAGCTTTGCCATCGTCCTGCTGGTCTGCAGACAGTCAGAGAGTGGTGTTCAGCAGCGCCCACAGGAACCGGAAGGTAACTGATATTTTAAACAAGTTCCTGGCACTCACTCATTCGCTTTGTTTCCAAGAACTCGCTGTCATTCCTGAATTTACTGTGGAGCTAGAGTCAGTTAACTTAGCAGAAACACAACTAACCTGGTTGTGTCCCAGATTTCAAATCCACCTAGCAGCTCCTGTAAAGTTCACTGGTTATCTGGTTCCTTCTTATTTGTAACGCTCGAAAGGTGCTGATTTTTGTAGGTTACCTGATTCCATTAGCGTCTAGGATTTATACCAAATAAAGCTGAGCACTTCCAGGCTCTAGGTCTATAATCAAGACACAGTTATGAGGGTGTCAGCCATGTTTTTATCTAACAGGTTTGTTTTATGAAAAAAAAGACCCACACTACAAAATATTCTCAGTTTTTATTTAGTCATTGTAGGAAGTATTTAGACCCAGTAACCTTTTGTCTAGAAACACTAAAACAGGAAAGAAGAGCAATTTTTGTTCATCTGCATGTGACAAAGTGAAAGCATATTTCTAAAAAAAAATTTCAACCAAAAAAGGAAAACTTTATTTTTCAAGGGGTTTGAGTCTGATGAAACTAGTTTTTCTTATTTTGGATTCTTCTTGTTGTCAGACTCACAATCCCCCATGACTCATTTTCCTTTCTCTCTTCCAGGACGTCTTTATGGTTGACAGAAGATCAAAGAAAGTCACTTCCCTCTCCTATAGTAAGAGTAAATTCTCTCCGGCACCTCTATCTCTCCTGTCCTCATCTTCATCTCTTCTTTTTCCTCCTCCTCCGTCTCCCCTCTCATCTCTGTTTCCACCTCCGGTTTCTCCTTGTTGGCCTCCCCATCCACCTCTATCTCCTACTCCCCTTACTCCCCTGTCTCCTCTTCTTCCACCTCCCCCTTCTCCTTTCTCACCACTTCTAGTTCCTCCCCTTCCTTCTAACGCTCACCTTCCTCCTCCTCCTTCACCATCTCTTGATCCTCCTTTCTTCCCTCCCTCACCTCCTTCACCTTTTCAACTTCATCAGGAGCACAAGAGAGAACCAGAAGGTATGAAAACACCATGTGAGTTAATGTTGCAATAACAAAGCACACAATGACTCAACATTAAATGCAAATACAACTTGTACATTACTCCATATCAACCCAATTATTGCAAGTTTGTCACTTGAAATTAAACATTTTAACCATTAAAAATGATTTTATTTCAAATGCATCTTCATTCATAATTTAAACCTTTTGATTTGGATATACAGGGACTTGACATAAGATCATCCACACCTATGCAATTTAATGTGGGTATACTCAGTGAGTCCTCAAGACCTTTGTCTGTTCTGTCTGTCCTTCATCCATTTTTTTTTTCTCTTTACTCTCCTCTGCAGTTGCTTCTGAAGTTTACGGCAGCTGGAAGCTTCTGACCATCCAGCGGGACCTGCTGGTCGTCTGTTGCTCCAGCCCCAACACACCACCCACTTTGGTCAGACAGTTCACACACACACACAAACACAGGCATATTTATCTGTATCATTAAACAAGATTAATTAGATGAAAATAATTATTTACCTATTATCTCCTTGTGTTTGTGGGGCTATGTATGCAGCGGGTGGGTTTCCTCCCCTTGGCAAATGAGGCCATGACCTGGCGAACCCTGCAGCAGCCCCCCTTATCGTTTGACTTTAAGTGGAAATTTTTAGATGTAACACCTGCACCTGAGGAGGACAACACACAGTACTGTGAGCTTTCAATCACTCCTGCTTGTGATGTTGAGGTCTATTCTCCTTGTTTTTCTCTTACCCTGTCCCTCTCTCCCCAGCTGGCTTGAACTTTGGAGCAATTCTGGTTAAACCGTCTCTCTATGAAGCCAGGATACCTCTGGTTGTCTTCATCCATGGTCAGTGTACACTCTGTGTAATTGCTGTAAAATATTAAATTGTTACATTTTGTAACATGTTTTCTCCCTCAGGTGGACCTCACTCCCACTTTCCTGCGGAGTGGAACAGCATCACAGCTGGATTGGCTAAACTCGGCTTTGCTGTGCTCATGGGTAAAAAGCACACACATGGGGGGGGGGGGGGGGGGGGGGGGTCATTTGTCCTTAAGTTTGAAAAGCCTTTAAAGTTTTGTTCTGATTTATCCGTTTCCCTCTCTGTTTTTATCCAGTGAATTACCGGGGATCCACAGGGTTTGGCCAACACAGCATTTTATCCCTGATCGGTCAGATCGGAAGCCAGGATGTAATAGATGTGCAGGTACTGAGAGCTCCTCTTTTTGATGCAGAGTGCTGGATAATGAGGTTAGAAGCAGACCTTACAATACGAGGAAAATGGTAAAATGCGAGAAACTACTTTTTGATTATTAGAAAAGAAATAGGAAAATTTGTCCTAAAGTACAGTGTTTAGCCATAAAGTATTACTGTGCAGTATTACTGATCTGATTACAACTCCCTGTCTTTACCCAGAGGGCTGTGCTTACCGCGCTGCAGAGTGACCTGACACTCGACCCCAAACGCTTGGCTGTGATTGGCGGTTCTCATGGGGGTTTTCTGTCCTGTCACCTGATTGGTCAGTACCCGGAGTTTTACAAAGCGTGTGCTGCCAGGAACCCTGTTATCAATGCTGCAACTTTATTGGGAACCAGTGATATAGTGGACTGGTGAGACAGACACACAAACAACAACTGATCCACACAGGATGCACACGAGCTTTACAGTTTCATTTTCTCTCTCTCTGTTCCTGCTACAAGGCGTTACACCAGTGTGGGGTTTCCGTTCTCATATGACCGAATACCCACCGCTGAATCCCTGGCAGCCATGTTGGATAAATCACCCATCACACATGCTGCTCAGGTCAGTCCCTTAAACATTATGTACATATAACTAACTCTGTATTGTAAGAACTGAATTTGTTTCGCTGCTTTCATAACAAAAGTGGAAATCAGAAGCCTCTAGACTTCTGTAGTGGAGCCTCATCGTAGTGCCTGTAAAATGTATCTGTTTTGCACATGGAGGAAAAGACGACACCTTTTGCTTTCAGCTGTTCCCTTTCAGGGGTCACCACAGCGAATCATGTGCCTCCATCTAACCCTGTCCTCTGCATCCTCTTCTCTCACACCAACTAACTTTATGTCCTCTCTCACTACATCCATCAATTTGGTCTTCCACTAGACCTCCTGCCTGGCAGCTCCAACCTCAATCTGGCCTCTCTGACTTTATCTCCAAAACTTCTAACATGAGCTGTCCCTCTAATGTCCTCATTCCTGATCCTGTCAATCCTAAACATCTTCAGCTCTGCCTCCTATCTTTTCTTCAGTGCCACTGTCTTTAAGCTGAACAACATCGTTGGTCTCACCACCGTCTTGAAGACCTTCCCTTTCATTCTTGCTGATACTCTTTTATCTCTTTTATACACACCTGACAACTTTTTCCACCCGTTCTAACCTGCTTGCACTCACCTCTTTTCCACACTCTCCGTTGCTCTGAACTGTTGACCCTAAATACTCACCTTCTTCACCTCTGATCCCTGTAACGTCACCATTCCCCCTGGGTCCCTCTCATTGACACACATGTATTCTGTCTTACTGCAGCTAAGCTTCATTCCTCTGTTTTCCAGAGCAGACCTCCACCTCTCTAAATTTTCCTCCACCTGCTCCTTCTTCTCACTACAAATCATAATGTCATCTGCAAACATCATAGTCCGTGGAGATTCCTGTCTAACCTCATCTGTCAGCCTGTCCATCAGCAGAGCAAACAAGAAGGGCCTCAGAGCCGATCCTTGATGCAGACCCACGTCCACCTTGAACTCCTCTGTCAAACCTACAGCAAACCTCACCACAGTCTTACAGCTCTCATACATGTCCTGCATCACTCTAACACACTTCCCTGACACTCCAGACTTCCTCATACAATACCACAGCTCCTCTCTCTGCACCCTAGAAAATTAAAAAAACGTGACGATTCGCGGGCAAGTTCGGGAGTGTAACAACAATTACATCTAAGCAAACTGACACATGGGATTTGCGATTATAAACCATGACTATTAAAATCAATGTGACCATAATGTCAATCTCTGTGTTAATGTTGCAATGGAAATGACCTTCAAATCTAGAAAAAAACAGCTTGTTACAGCTAGCCTCTGCTCAAAAAGAAAGGATACACACACAAAAAAAAATAAAGAACCACCGCAACACAAATTTTAAAAAAGTGTGTGTAGTGTGTGGTGTAAAGGACAAGTATGTAATAAGACCAAAGCCACACAGTATTTACTCTACAGCTTCCTCTGCACCAAGCCTGCAGTGTGGCCCATCTTAACCTCTGCCCTTAGCCTAGCTTCCACTACTCTTTCCCACAACTTCAATGTTTGGCTCATCAGCTTTATTCCTCTGTAGTTGCCACAGCTCTGCACATCTCCCTTGTTCTTAAAAATGGGCACCAGTACACTTCTCCTTCATTCCTCAGGCATCCTCTCACTCTCCAAGATCTTGTTAAAGAAACTAGTGAGAAACTCTGCCACCTCTCCACAGGTATTACATTAGGACCAACTGTCTTTCCACTGTTCAACGTCCTCCTCACTTCACTCTTTGCCACATCCTGCTTCACACCAGTCACCTCTTCTATTCTATGTTCTCTTTTAATTTTCCTCTTCATCAACTCTTCAAAGTTTCCTTCCCATCACACTCCTGGCACCTGGCAGTACATTTTCATCCTTATCTTTAATCACCTTATGTTGCTGCACATCCTTCCCATCTCTCTGCCTCAGTAACCTGTACAAATCCACCTCTCCCTCCTTAGTGTTCAACCTAGCATACAATTCTTCATATGGTCTTTGTTTGGCCTTTTCCACCTCTACCTTCACATTAAGCTGCAACTCCCTGTAGTCCTGTCTACTCTCTTCAGTCCCCTCAGTGTCCCACTTCTTCTTAGCTAACCTCTTTCTCTGTATACACTCCTGAACTTCCTTGTTCCACCACCAAGTCTCCTTGTCCGCTTTCCTCTTTCCAGATAACACACAGAGTACCCTCCTACCTGTCTCCCTGATCACATTAGCAGTACTTGTCCAGTCATCTGAAAGCATCTCCTTTCCACCCATAGTCTGTCTCAGTTCCTCCCTGAAAACTACACAACATTCTTCCTTTTTCAACTTCCACCATTTCGTCCTCTGATCTGCCTTAGTCCTCTTCATCTTCCTCACCACCAGAGTCATTGTACACGCCACCATCCTGTGTTGACTGGGACACTCTCCCCGAGCAATACTTTGCAGTCACTGATTTCTTTCAGCTTACAACATTGACATAAGATGTAGTTCACCTGAGTGCTTCTACCTCCGCTCTTATACGTCACCCTATGTTCCTGCCTCTTCTGGAAGAAAGTGTTCACTACAGCCATTTCCATCCTCTTTGCAAAGTCTACCACCATCTGTCCTTCTGTGTTCCTGTCCTGAAGACCAAACCTGCCCATCACATTCTCATCACCTCTGTTTCCTTCACCAACAGGAACCATTGAAATCATCACCAGTCACCACTCTCTCACCTCTGGGGATGCTAGTCATCACTTCATCTAACTCACTTCAGAATTTCTCCTTCTCTCCTAACTCACATCCTAACTGTAGTGAATAACCACTAAGAACATTGAACATCACTCCTTCAATTTCCAGCTTCAGACTCATCAACCTGTCTGATACTCTTTTCATCTCTAGAACATTCCTAAAAAAAACTCCTCTTTCAGGATAACTCCTACTCAATTTCTCTTCCTATCTGACCCATGGTAAAACGACTTAAACCCTGCTCCTAAGGTTCAAGCTTTGCTACCTTTCCACTAGGTCTCCTGGATACACAGTTTATCCACCTTCCTTCTCTGCATCATGTCAACCTTGTCTAGCCTTCCCTGTCATTGTCCTAACAGTCAAAGTCCCTACCATCAGTCCTACAGTCTTAGCTTTTCTTTTTTCTCTCTGCCTACGAACACACCTTCCTCCTCTACCCCCCCCCTCGACCAACAGTAGTCCAATTTCCACCAGTACCCTGTAGGTCAACAGCACCGGTGGAGGTCGTTGTTCACATCCGGGCCCCAACCAATCCGGTATGGGAGTCATTTTTGGTGTGAAAGTCTTGGGACTGGCACAAGAAGACACTGGCTTGTGTCCCCATGCGGTTGCATTGTAAATTGTGTAAAATGTAAATAAAAACAGAATGCAATCATTTACAAATTTCATTAACCCATATCTTATTCACAACAGAACATAAACAACATATCAACGTTGAAACAGATTATACCATTTCATGGAAAATATTTTGAATTTGATTGAAGCAACACACTCAAAAGTTGGAAGATAAGGAACAAAGGGCTGGAAAGTTTTTCCCAAATCAAAAACTAATGGAGCTTTTGATAAGTAATTACATTAATTTGGAACAGGTCAGTAACAGGACTGGTATAAAAGCAGCATTTCAGAGAAGCAGAGGTTCACCAATCTGTGACAAACACAAAAGTCTAAAAATGCATTAAAAACAGACATGATTCTTTACTGGACATCACTGCATCAGCTCAGGAACATTTCTAGAAATCACTGTCTGAACACATTTCACTCTGCAATCCACAAATGTTAGTATGTTAAACTGTTTCATCCAAAGAAGAAGCCATATGTGAACATGACCCAGAAAGTTTATGTAAAAGGCTCTGAGGCAAACTGCGTGGTCAAAATTTAAAATTGTTTTTTTGGAACCATGGACACTATGTCTTGTGGACTAAAGAGGAGAGAGACCACCCAGCTTGTTATCAGCAGACAGTTAAAAACCTGTCCACAAATAGTATGGGGATGCATTAGTGCATATAGCACGGGCAGCTTACACATCAGTAAAATCTCCAATCCTGAAACATGGAAGTTTTAGAGCAACATATGCTCCCATCCACACAACGTCTCTTTCAGGAAAGGCCTTGGATATATATGAAAGACAATGCTAAACCACATACTACAGCCATAACAACAGCATGGCTTCACAGGAGAAGACTCCAGGGGCTGAACTGGCCTGACTGCAGTCCAGACCTTTCACCAATAGAAAACATTTGGTGCATCATAAAAAAAACCCAGCACAAAGTCCCAGGACTGTTCAGCAGCTAGAATCCTGCATCAGACAAGATCGGGACAACATTCCTCTCCTAAAACTCCAGCAACTGGTCTCTTCACTTACCAGATGTTTACAGACAGTAGTTAAAAGAAGAGAGGATGACACACAATGATAAACATGGCCGTGTTCCAACTTTTTTGAGATGTCTTGCTGCCATCCAATTCAGTTTGATGAAATGGTAAAAATTCTCAGTTCCTGATATGTTGTTTAGGTTCTATTGTAAATAAAAAATGGGTTGATGAGATCTGCCAATCATTGCATTGTTTTATTAAATCTACATTTCACACATCTTCCCATTTTTTTTTTTTTTTTGAATTGGTGTTGTAAAAAGTGATTGTTTTGACCTGATAGTTGATCTGAATTGGGATTAATCCTATAAAAAAGGATATGTCCCATCCACCCTAATTAACAGGGAAGTCCCATCACTAGTTTTTAGATTTAGGACCCGGGCTATTGTGACAGGGTTTTAGATTCTAGTGCTACTCGAGGAAACGTACGAGTGAGATTCATAAAGAAACTGTATTTGTGTGTGTAAATGTACCTTTAAGTGTTACAAATTATGTCTGTTTAGATCAAGGCTCCAGTGTTGCTGATGCTGGGAGGCAGAGACAGGCGAGTGTCCCCTCACCAGGGTCTGGAGCTCTATAAAGCCCTGAAGAGCAGAGCCTCACCTGTCAGGTACAACAGAGCACAGTACATCAAACAAAGCCAGCCAGCTGATATTTGAAACAAAAAACATCTTCATCACAACACTGAAACCAATAATTGTGATCATGGTGTGATTTTACCATTGTTCTTTTTGTTGTAGATTGTTGTGGTTTCCAGAAGACGGACATTCTTTATCCAGAGTGGACACGCAGGCCGACTGCTTCCTCAACACGGTGCTGTGGTTGAACCAGCATCTCTGAACACACAACCAAACTGGGATTAAAACTTTGCTGAAGGGGGCTCTGCTACTCTAACATTTTCATTTAAAGAGGAGAAATTTGTTTATTTACAGAACATTTAATAATCTTTAAAAAAAAACCACTGCCTTTTTTAATCCAAAAGAGATTCTGTATGTTCCATTGTAGCTGGTTTTGTAAAACCTTTTTAAACTAAAACGTGACAACCTCACTGTTTTGTACTCATGTTTGAATAATTTTGTATGTAGTACTATTTGAGCAAGTGCATAGCTGTTAATGTTTTCTGTAATAAAAAGAAACCATCTGGTTATCTTAGCTTGGCACAAATTCATAGCTGAAGAATCTGTTTCTAACAAATAATGCAGGCTGACAAAACAGGCCTTTTATATTTGGTAAACAGAATCTGCACACTGTCCTGCAGATGGCAGCATCTGTTCATCATAGCTTCTTCTCTTTTTCAGAACCATTAACATTTAAAATTGCACCTACCATCAAATCAGCTTGATGGCTAGTAAAAATATTATAAAATGTATTTTTTACCTAAACAAAATGGATGTGACACTTACATAAGTGTGAAGGCAAAATGGCAACTGCAAACTAAAAGGAGTCACTTTGTCTAGTACAAGTCTGAGCTGACAGAAAAACAGAACTGTGTTACATTTAACTTTAACCAGTACATTTAGAAAATAATATGTGAAACCTTGTAACCTCAGATTGTACAGGATTATACACCACCTGAAACCTAATCTGGAGCTTTTAATTGAGGCTCTCTCTCACCTTCCTCACAAGCTGTTTGACCAAACAATCCGCAGTAATGCTGACTTTCAGGTCAACATAAGAGCTGCAGAAAGGATCCAGCAAAACAAGCTCTCTTTGATTTCTTGTGGCAATGAACTTTTGATTCTCTTGTTTGTCATATATCTACAGTATATTATCTGACCATTTACTTAGTGCTTTATCTTTCTTCCAATTGGCACCGGGCAGTTCTGTCTGCATATTCAGGGATGAAAAAAAAAAAAAAAAAAAACGTGAAACAGTCACGTCTAATGTGTGTTTAGTTTGCAGTTTACTGTACATCTCTTTGATAGCTTTCATGATCCACCCTATCTTAATCTTTTTTTTTTTTTATAGAACAAAATGTGAAGACTGGGACAAGGAGAACAGATACACAGACAGTTACGTAGGAAAGCACAGCCTCTGTCTCAGTACTTTGGTGGCCTTGTTGAGACTTGATAGTGGCCTTGAAATGAAAGTCCCACAACTTACATTTCCCAGACAACACAATCCTTCAATTGATGCTGACAACAAATTTCACAGATGAAGATCAGGTACCCAGATGACACACCGAGGTGGCTCATATGTTCCAGATTTTTCCTTTCTGAAGTCTCACCCTGGTGTCCCAGACACAGTGGCAATGTTAATTGTCTTCTCCACCAACACTTTGCTCTATGGCCTTGACTTGCAGCTGCTGCCCGATGAAGTCACTGTGATGTGGGTGTTGCTTGAGGTCACCGATTTGAGAGATGAAGAGAAGGAATGATGGGGATTGTGTTGATGAGGAAGTGGCACAAGAAGAAAAGTGGAGTGAGACACAGGCGACCGGGTGTGCAAGACAATCAATGAGCCAGATAGAAGAAGTTCTCAGCATCCCTCTGTGGTATTCTGGTGTGTGGGCTGGGGCACAGAGATGAAGCATTGTTGAAAGCTGAAGATGGGGGTAGGACGTAGACAGACAAAGGGAGGAAACAGTGCAAGTGTGTTTTCTGACGCTGGGGGACAAAGAGTCTTTTGGTGTTGGTTTGTTCTGGTGCTTCCCCTCTTCGGCCGACTGCAGAGAAAGGAGGAGAAAAGACGACGTCAGATTAGCAGAGGATGAATGAAAACAGCTGAGCAGAACAAGCAGGGGAGAGCCCACTCAGGTTGAACTGTACAGTTTGAATATGAAGCTACCGCCAGCAGCCAGCTGTCTTAAATTAACACTGGAAACAAACTACCAGAACCAATAGAGACCATTTTAATCAACATGTTATATCTTATTCGTTTAATCTGGGGAAAAAAAAACCTAGGAGTAAAAACAGCCTGTAGTTTTATTGGGCTTCCAACACGTTTGACAATGTCTCAACAGAAGGGCTGAAACGTCCTGACTAGCTGTTTCCTCCTGCTTCTAGGCTCTCGTCAACCATCAGCAGCACAGTAGCGTAGTGTTTAATGATAACCTGTTTGACGAACAGACATCATGATTTAAAGAAATTATGTAATTTTTGTGTATTGTTGACTCTTGTTTGTGCTAGAAGACTAAAGCTGTCAGTAGACAGGGACACGCTGTTAGTCCTGGACTGAACTTTACTCCTGTGTACACTGTCATGCTAGAGGAAATGGGCTTTAAAGGCCTTGTTAAGTTATGGGATTGGGAAAGTAATATAGTGTACTGTGGGAGTCCAGTGTACTAAGGAATAAATTAAAAAGTGCACACTATGACGGGAATAGGCTGAAATTGGATTTGGATGAGCTTCAAGGTTGTTTGACTTTTTTATTCTTTACAAACTTCTTACAAAATGTCCTGATTCCCAAATATATAAATTAGATTTACATGGTGAATAAATCAACATTAAAGCTCCAACATCTGCATCCTTTTACACTACTTCTTCACATCCAGTCCTTGGAGCCATGGCCTTCACATGTGTGCCAAGATGTAATGTCTTCATATATGTGTGTGTTTCTTTTGCAGTTTGACTTCAGGATTCAGGAAATTTTGGCCTTGTTTCTCATTCTTTGTTAGATTTTCTTGCTGTGCCCATTGGGTCAGCTCTCTTCCTGCCCTTCATTCTCGTTTTTGTCTTTCAGTGTCTACACAGCTTTCATTCACCAGCCTGTGAACACAGGCATTAACGAGAGGAAGCAATGTTTTATCATCTCCCTTTCGATTCAGCTTTAGACTGTTAGAGGTTGTTTGAACAGCGAGGGCCAGTTCACAGATGGAGGCATGTTGTGTTATATCAGCGCAATGAAAACTGTGACCTTTCGCCTATATAATTTATTGTTTCCTTATAAATCAGTCCCTCCCTCTCTCTCTCTTCCATTCCCTCAATCCCATGTTTTTTTCAGTCATGTCACTGTGTTTCATTTCTTGTTTTTGTTTTTTGGGCTTAATCTGCCATTTATGCCAAAGAATGGTGGGCTTGTCTCTGGGATTCATGTGGTTTTACACCACAGCTGGTTGGGACCGTGATGGTTTTGGCTTTGTCGTCTATAACAGGTGGAGCTATTGTCTGCATAGAAAGGGCGGTGGTGTGGATCAGTTATGAAGATTCATAGACTTTGTGGTCTGGTTCTATAGAGGTATTTGTTATTGTGAAGTGTCTCTCTTGTTTTTCAAATAAAAAGTCTGACAGTAAACTTATTTCACTCTGTATATAATTCATTCCATTTGTTTCATTAATTTGGAAGAAGCAACATGTTTTGGCAACTGTTCTCTTTTCCAGCAGTACGATCCAGGTATCAGAAGGTGCATTTCCTTTTCATTTCTGTTTTCAACAAAACCAAACAGCCTTCACCAAAGTGTGATGAAGACAGATTAAAGCAATAAATGATAATGTGCAAGAACCATATTATTTACAAGTCACTCATGCCTCTGCTAAATTGAGACAAAAACAATAATGTCCCAATGTTTAATTCCTGAAAACAAATAAATGACACATAACCATCATGTTTCCCAACATCTGGGGTTTGACTGGCTCTTAATTAAAACCTCTTGTTGCTTTTTCTTCATCTTCAGTGGTTTTGTCACCCAGTTGGAGGCACCAACTCGTTCTATGCAAATAATAAAAAATAAATAAATAAATAAAAGAAAACGTTACATTTGGATTAATAACCTAACTTTTGTTTAAAATTTGAAACTTTGCTTGGAATAATCTAAATACCTTTAGAGTTTCTGCAGCTACAGTTTTGACAGTTGCAGTTCCAGAATCAATTGCGAGTGCAGGAAATAACGCATTATATTGCTTGGGCTGTACTATCTACTGTACTATCTAAGCCCACAGCCCACAGCATTAAGCAGATCATGGGAATATTCCATCTGAACTGTCACACAAACCCGTTTCATCTCTGCTCCTCCTCCTTCCATTTGGCTCTCTTCCATCTTTCTTTTGTCACATGTATCTGTCTCCCTTTTCCCTTTCTATGTCCTAAGCTACATCTGTATCGGTGCCATGCAGGATAAGGGGGGGGGAGGGGGCATTTCTTGGCTCCCATTTACCGTTGAGGCTTTTAACTCATATTCAGAGAACAACTTGCACCAAGACAGCTGCAAAAGCTCTTGTGCTGGTGATATGGGGATATCTCATAACCTTGTTGGTAATACTGTTTGTTGTTGTAGTTACTATGATGATGCAAATGTAAATGACCCGTTGGTTACTGCAAGTAAATATCATAGCTTTTGAGCTGCCTTTATGTGTGCACACAGTGGTGCTTGAAAGTTTGTGAAACCTTTAGAATTTTGTATGTTTGTGCATTAACATTTTCACATCCTAAAACTACATAAAGTATGTGAACTGGTGACTGTTTTGTGTAACTGTTAATATCCCAGTGAATCGGTTTGGAGGCATTTCAGCTCATTCCTTCTTACAGTGCAGCTTCAACAACTGTGGGATGTTTGTTGGAGTCCTTGCATGAACTTGGTTCACGTTCTTCCTGTCCAACAGTATTACGCTCAGGATTTTGACTTATTCCAAAACATTGTATATTTTCTGCTTTAACCATTCTGTGGTCGAATGAGTGTTTAAATTTCCTGGATAATCCACTTTGTTGATTTCCATTTCACAGTTGAATACTTTTACATTTTCCTGTAGAATTTCCTTGCAAAACTCAGAAATAATAACGGCAAGCCGAGAGAACTCGTCTGCACGCAGGAAACTGTCAATCTGTCTTAACTGATTAAACACCTAAAAATAGTGGGCCTGGTTTACTTTATGACCTGTTTTTGAATTTCCACAAAAGAAAAAGAATCCACTTCACACAGTTTAAATACGGCCGTTGCATGTGATGTTGTAATTTTATCTTTGATCTTTTTCGTGTCTACATCTCTCCAATGTCTCAACATGTATTTGTCTTTTCTTCAAACCCTATCCGCTCTGCTTATCTGTTAAAGCTAACAAACAAATCCTCACATACTCAAACAAGTCATTCACTGTTGATGTGCACATGAAGCTGCACTTAGACTGGATAACATGATGCGCTCTGCTGATTGCTTTGAAAAATATTCATCATTACACATTTTTAACATTATATTATAGTTTACACTTACACTGTATACTGGCATTAAAAACTCTCCTTTAACAACAACAAGTGAAGGCATTCATCTAATTATACACAGCAATCAGAACTGTTTAAATTATGAACGTGTACCTAAAACCACACAATCTCTTTTCAACAGTTTTTTTTTGTTCCGTTGTCAGCAGGTACTGGTCTCACCACTAACACATTGTCCAATGCACATCTGCAAAAGCAAGCTGGAAGTTCTCCATATAACACTTCCATTGCCATAATGGATTCCCTAGCCCCTTACCCTAACCATCCCAACTAAGGCCCAATCCCTATTTATATTCCTACCCTTCATTTCCTCACTCTAGGAAACGGGACAGCCCTTAAACACCACTGTACATCATCAGAGCCAAAAGGGAGGTTTCGTAATCTGAGGAGTTCCCAGTAAAACCATAGAGACAACTCTGTAACTCTTAACCTTTTTAATACACAGCAGGAGATAAAAACCCATTGTCCTATGCTGCTACCCTGCATCGCTTTGAGCAGAGAATGCAATGCTGAAAGGATCACAACAATGTGGAGATATTGAAAATGCAGGACTGTCTTGCACTAACAATCCTACCATTAGTTAAGGTTAATTCACTAACTGGCTAATTGACATCAGGTGAAGCAATACTAATGTTACTAATATTTTCTTAGCAAAATAATGACATTTATTCATGGCCCTCGCTTTTCAGTCTGCTAGAAAAAAAGCTTTGTTTAAAGGGCCAAATAGCTCTACCAAATAACCATGCTTCTCCCTACCCCACACTGTTAAAGTAAATCAGGTTCACAGAAACACAGTTTAGAAGAATTGAGGTTGGGCCCAGATGTCTAATCCCAACCAAAAACTAACTCTTAACCTTCAAACAGACCTTTAAAGTTGTTAAGACTAAACTAAAAAAGTCCTAACTTAGTTCATCATTTCAGCATTTTTTGTGTTGCTTTCCGAATGTGTGTGTGTGTGTGTGTGTGTGTGTGTGTGTGTGTGTGTGTGTGAGTGTGTGTGTCTATGCATGCGTGGTTGTATTAATATTCTATGCAGTGGACCATTTTCTAATATGTGTGATGCATAATTCATTGATAAGAGATGGGATGCTCTTTCATTAGTCAAACCAAATGGGATGCCATCATGGACACACCTATCATTACACTGCTCAGTGATTCGTGTGTGTGTGTGTGTGTGTGTGTGTGTGTGTGTGTGTGTGTGTGTGTGTGTGTGTGTGTGTGTGTGTGTGTGTGTGTGTGTGTTATTGTGAGCACATGATGGATATAATTTGGTCTTTAATGATGCTGTGGATTTTAGAAGTAAAAGTGAGTACATTTTAGTGTTTTATTTGCTTCATAATAGTTTACTTAAAATATCTGAATGACTTAGCACATGTACTGTTCAGCGATGACGGACTAGAGGTTATGGAATCAATATTTTATAATGGATCAGTGATAAGAGAGAGTATGTGGGAGCATATATATAGCAAACAGAGTCCCTTATTATCCATGCAAGCAAATGCTTTGACTAACAGCCCATTCTTATGAGATATAGGACCAAAGAGAAACATAAAAATCAAGAAATTAGAAGATTTACAGATAATTGTTTGCTGTCACACTTTGAATACATCTTTGTTACAATTTCAAAATAAAACATTCTTAGATCCATTTTAAAAATCTTTATGTTCTGTACTACTACTAAGATTAAGGATCTTATTTTTTAGTCAAAGGAACAAACTAGTGATCTTTTTTCAGAGTTGAACATTTACAAAGATTTTCAAGAGTCTTTCTAAGTGTCCTCTTCCTGTCTTTTTCTCCCCGCTCCTGTAATGCATCTTTTCTTTGGTCTGGCTGCAGAGTAACACGCTACTGGCTGCTGAAGTCAATCACACTTTATCCATCAATTGAGTGTTTACAAAGGTCTTCTGCCTCTTATAGGGTGGAGATGAGAAGTCATTGTGTGTTTGCTTTCTCAGGCTTTTACATATGTGCCTTTCCATGTGTTACTCTCTGTGTGTGTTGGCTGTTCTACTGTATAGTGGTTCATCCAGGGTGGGTTTCTGAAAGGGAGGGTGTGTGTCTTTCATAAATGTAGGATTACCCTGTCTTCTCCAATCTGCACAAAGAAAAACAGGCAGGAGCTGAGTCCCACTTAATAACAGGCACACACACACACACACACACACACACACTCCCTTTGTTCCACCTTTTATTAAAAAATTGTGAGTGTGCACACAAACTCTATGGATGCATTTCTGTTCATCCCTCAGTGGTTATGTTAAAATTCACCAGGCAGCATGTGTGCAGCAGCAGAAGCAGGAGCAGTGTTTATGTTCTGTCTGTTTCTTAAACAGACGTGTGCACATTGCATAAATGTCCCACTTTATGTTTATTCATCAGCTGCTGTAACTTCACTGCAGTGTTCATCGAACTCTCTGCACTTTGATCTCTGGATCACTCAAACAGCTGAGTCAGGGGAAGAAAGTAAGGACACACACACACACACACACACACACACACACACACACACACACTTCTGAATACAGAACAAACCATAGACACACTTAGAGTAATTTGTACAAGTACTGACATACACAGGAACTTACTGTAGACACACACATACTGAAGTCTTACAGTTTATACAAAACTTACACATACACACAAACGCAGGTCACATACACACAATAATGATATAGAACCAAATCAAATGCATGCCCTTAACTTAGTAGTGGAACTGCTGAGTTGTGATAAAGTCAGACTACAACTTTTGGAAAGCAATCCAGTAGTAGCATGAGACTTGCTCTGACTAACCCCCTCCACTGAATGTTGAGACATTAATATTCAATATAATGCACAGCAGAATTTCTTATCTGACATCAACAAAGTTACAGCTTATCATGTTGAATCTCATGTCTTTACAAGCATGTGTGAGAGTTTGAGTGCACAACTTTATTTTTCATGTCTGCACAAGCCTTTATTTGCATTTGGTTAGTATTACCATTAGCTGTGTGTCTATACGAAGATGATGAACAATCCCTGAGGTTGTCCCACGTGTTTTCCTCTGTGTGTAGAGGTTGTGATGGTGGCAGCTGGCATGGGAGACCCTGTGTCATCAGCATTTTGGGTTTGAGTTTCATCTGTCTGGAGATTTGGTGAAGGTGTCCGTCATGCTTGGCAAAGACAGTCACCAGCAAACTGTATTTTGCACAGACAGATATACTGTACGTGAAAACACGCAGTATTTGCAACATTACGTGTGATGTGTCATGTACTGTAGATAGATGTGGGAATATCACGGGGATTTGCAATGCATGCATAAAAAAGGGGGGATAGTAGAAATCGGAGTTAAGTCATTTATTTTCATTAAATATACATGTATGTTTTTCCACACAGAAAACAGTATGTTTTTTTTAGGTGCCATTGAACAAGGTGGTAAAGTGCTCCAGCAAAATATACCGGCTCTGGCACACGAATATGCCTGGATAAAGGAAGGTGTCCCGAGTCTAAATAAAGATGTTAAATGTGAGTTTTACATGAATTAACCTGGTTATTTGTCAGGTGGTGATACTTTACAGAAGAGAAAAAGTCAAAGCAACATTGACTATGTAAAAAATGAAAAAAATGTATTGCAGACACAAATTAAAGTTAAAAAGTGTCTCCGTCTCCGTGTTGTCCTGATCAGAAGCCGTGTGTAGTGAAGGGCATTTAAGGATGATATTATTACAGACAGGACTTTTTTCTATTGCTGGCGCATTCTTCTGGAGCACTGGCCCATGTTCCTGCCCATCGTCAGGCCCAGAGCAAAATCTGTCCTCTGCTGCACAGACTCTCCATCCTCCACGTCAAATTCTTCTTCTTTGTTTATTAATGTATCAGTGTGTGTATAATTCAAAAGAAGAAAGGGACAAATAAGTTCACATAGAAACAGATAATAGCCCCTGAAGCAGCCTCTCCTTCAGCTTTTAGTTCCTACAGATGGATTTCTGTTTCACATGAAGTAACAGGAGCAGTGTTTCAATCAGCTACACGTCACGTCTGGATCTTTTTAGAGTCATCTGCTTTTAAAAGGTACATTTGCAGGTTGGCAGATCTTTATCCAACCAAGAAAAGATTTAGCGTTTGTGGTTCTGTGGAAACTCGTGCAGAAGGATCCAGAGCTTCACGTCACACTTTTTGCCTGTTTGAAATGGCAGTGGTTTATTTCTGAAAACAACACACAAATAGCCTTAAGACTTTTACCAAATAGGTGCAACCAGTGTTGCGGAGTCTTGTGCCAAAACTCTCTTATCCAAAAACAAACACAAAGAAAGGCTTCTGCAGTCTGTGTTGCAGATTTTTTATCTTGTGAATTATCTGTTTATTCGCTTTTCTATGTTTGCTGCATGTAGATAATTTATTTTGTTATTTTGCCTAAAATCTTTTAAAATAGTTTGAGCCAAACATGGAAAACCAATAATAGCTGTAAGACCCTGAGCTATTAGCCTTTCCTAACACTAAACATGCCGTGCATCTTCCCATATGACCTGCATTTTTCTGCAGCAGGTTTGAGTGACTTTTGGACATTTATAAATTACATTCCCAATTCTACTTTTTCACCTTAAGCACAATTTTCTGCTTCCACTTTTCACCCTCAAGTAAGCTGTTTGTTTCACCAACTGGTGTTTTGGGGATATATGACCTTCTCATCCATTCATCCCATCTTCTTTTCTCTCATTCAACGCTCTATCCATCACACCTCTCCTTCCTCTGTCAGCTCAACCAGCTGCCAAGAGATTTACTGCTTACAAACACGAACATGGTTTACAGCAAATCCATATTCATCTATGCCAGAGCTTGCCTGGCCACATTCCTGAGTTTTCCATCACTGCATGAAAACTTGTTACCTATTAAATCTGGAATGTCTTGATAGACACTGAACTTTTTTTATGTGGCCAATTACAATTTAAAATAGACCAACTGAAGAGGAAGCAATACATTTTCTCCAATGTTTGAACCTTTTTTGTGCATTGTAATTAATAATTCAATAATGTGTCAATGTGTGTTTGTTGTTACACTCCATAATTTCAACGTTTTGAATATTTTATGTGTGATAAGGATCTGTGCAAAGTTAAAAAAATAAGTCAGCTTGAGAACAAAATTTGTGTTTATGCCGACTCAGTAAGAGTTCACCTTCTGAATGCACTTAGATAAAAGGAAAAATGCTGGTCAGTTGTGCTGCAACTTGTGTGAATTAAGCAAGGCAAAAATGGACGTCACTATTCAAGTGCAAACACTTTTACTCTGGAACTGTTACATGCACATTTCTACGACACATCAAGGCCAAGTAGTAAACTGCTTACAGTAAAAAAAATACAAAATAAAAAATGGTTGCCTTAGAACATCACGGCTTCCTTTGTCACATCGTGTGCATCGCGTCACTAGTTGTACCAACGGAAAAAGCAGTTGTTTGACACTGGACTCAAACTCCTGTCTTCTGTGAGAAGACCTCAACCTTCGTCTTACAAACTTTTGCGGTCTTAGACCGATAGACACTACCAAACAGCTATAAGTTTCTCCGCTTATCTTTTACAATACTTTCCACTACTGTATGTTTTATTTTGCAGTGCATAAATGCAAACTGTAGCAGCACGGGGCCATAAGAAACAAGCTTTCGTGCTGTCATATGTATAAGTTGAGAATAAACCACACCGATTATAGCTTACGATCAAACAGAATGAGTGATTGCTCTCCGTTCTTTCATCTTCACCTGCTGACCAACAGCAGCAGACATGATCCCATTACACCTGTTCCAGTCTCCTTACAATTATCTTACAATTGATTTCGTACACCTTTAAGTATCTTTTGGCCGTATTTCTGACATCTTGGTACCACATCTCCTAGTAAGAACTGTAGTTTGAATCCTCAGGCTCAGATGTTGCAGGTATTGTTTGCAATGACTTGTCTGAGGAGTTTAGTGAAATCTTTCAAATCTTTTGTTACAACAAACTTTTTCTATCAGACTTTCTTCTAATTGTACATTTGTTCTATTTCAGTTTATACTTTGTATTTCTTTTACCTTCCAGGAATTAGTGTAATCAGTTCTATCATAAACTTACTGAATCATTTATTAATGTTGCCTATGTGTCAAGCACTTCGTAACTAAGGTTTCTAAGATACTTTATAATTAAACTGTGGATCTGTGTGGTGAAAATAGTGGTTGTTAAGGACAAGTGTGCGGTTATGTTGCTATGACAAAAGAACATTTAAATGATAAAGACAGGTTTAAATGTCTTACAAGATGTTTCAATGCTTATGACTGTAGCCTTATACAATTATGATTTGATTTGTCAATTATGTGAAAACAAAAACCGACTTCACGTGTAACATTCGGATTTACTCAGAGTAAAAAATAAATGGTCTGCTTCTATAGTGCAAACCTGTACATTGTGTTGTACCTGAGCAACATTGTCTCCTAAGAATTAGGCTCTTGTAGAAAACATTTGGGGGGATTACTGTATCCTCCAAGTCATTGTATTGTTTTGTCAAATGAAGCACTGCATTTGTTAATGGAGAACGAATCCAAAAGAGGTTTTGTGGTGAAGTTTTTGTCCATTATCCAGAGCACAATCTTTCCCTAAGCTTAATAATGATCAGATTAATAATGCTGTAGCCAGAAATACTGTACATTGTATTGCAAGACTGCGTATTTCATTAACATATTCAGTTTCAACATATTTGCAATTTGCCAGTTATGTAAACTGTCATTGTCAATGTGTTAACAGAAAAAAGTAATCTAGTTGTAATTACATCCTTTAAAAGAAGAAATTTGCATTTGCAGCTTAGTTGTATAGAAAAGCAATTGTTGAGAGTCAGGGTTGACCCGAGAGGTGAAACGTGGGGCAAGAAAGTAATCACTCCCTCCTGCTCTGAAGCTTAATTGCTGTGCATGCAGAGGCGACGCGGTTAAGCATATTAAACACTAATAGGTTTTCCCCTCTGGGTGTACGAGGCTGGAGAGGAAGAAGACAATATTTAAAGAGATTTTAGTGCGGGGCATGAAGTATTCTGACAAATGAGGATGAGTGAGGGGGAACCCACCCCTCTTCACAGTGGAAATTACACACTTGGTGCCTGGTGCTGCAGTTACTCCTCCACACAAGTTTCTTTTTCTTGTTATGGTTATTTCTTTACAAAACCAAAATTCCGACACCGTTTGAAGGTTTGTGACACAAATGCAAAGCCTAACAAAGTGACTGTTTTCCTACACACCATGTGATTCAGTAAATCCTACTATGACCGAGGCCTGGAGGCGGGAGAGCTGCCTGAACCTGTGCCTCTGCATGCACCAGTGGATGGTGACCAGAGGTGAAAGTGAGGAGGCCCCTTGGAAGAGAAAGAAGAGCACTGGAGGAGTGAAAAACATGGTCGTGTGATGAGATTAAAGATGAAGGAGGAAGCTGTGAGGACAGATTAACTAGGGGTTAAGTGAAAAGGCCTCACTTTTCATTTTCTCCTTTCTCCACTCAGCTTATTATCTAAAAGGCTGCAGATTTATGCTGTGCTCTCTTACTATGTCGTCCCCCCCCCCCACTCCCTCAGTTTTCTTCCATATTATAAAGATATAAAAAAGCCTAGAGCACTATAGCTGTGAACAACAATTTCCCCCACAGTGTTATCACGACCAATAAATGCACAAGTTTACAAACTAGAAAGGTGGAGGAAGTTGTGCTTCCCTGTTTGAAACTAACCAAAACTCTCAATCTCATACTGCCACATGTAGCTTTGCTTTTTTAAGCTTTTCATGCTTAGTTTTCTTCAAATTAGAATGTATGTACTCTGTTATTGATGAATTTTGAATATATATTAATATTTTAGAATTGAATTGCTAAAAGATCCTCTGAGGAACTGGAACATCCCTCTATCCATGGAGGATATTGTATTCGAATGTTGTGCTAAAAGCCCATCACATGGAACATCTTCCTTCTTGTCAGCGGCAGAGATTACGTACAGAGCTAGAGAGCTGGAGCAGGTGATAACAATCAGGTCAAGGTAATGCAGGCAATACTCCAAACCCACATTCACCTTAACTAACATCAGCACCCTTAGCTAAGGCTGAATTTGATACACACAGGCAGGTGGGCTCTCATATAACACAGCAAGACATGTGGGCACATACACATCCTCAGATTAGTTTGGACCGTGAGTTTTTTTTACAGGTTTAATGCAATGGATGGCAATCTAGCAATAACAAACCAAGTCTAAACATATCTACTGATTATGTTTCAAATAAAAATGTTTACAGATTATCTTTATCAAAGTTTTACTAATAAGCTTTGCTGATACTCAGCATTCAGTATGTTGACAGTAAAGTCAAGATAGGCCTCAATTTACTTACTATATTTAAGCAACACATTTGCAAGAGAAAAATAAACATACATGCAGCTAAACAAATGATACAGACAATAAATATTGCATTGCATAGAGCTAAAATAATACATAAATGTATCATTATGTATGTGTTGCCAACTTGTTCTTGCTCTGTTGGTGACAGATTTAACCACCATCCACAAATACATCTTCATTATGTTACACAGTGTCTATGCATTCATGCTTCCACATCTGGAACCATGCATGCATAGGTTACTATACACTTACACACACACACCCTGCAGGCTCGCCCACATGCTAATCACAGCTGACTTATACAGAAGTGGAATGTGATGCTGGGCTGTAATCAGGATGTTGACCCACACACGGATTACAACACTGCTGCTCCAAGCACAAGATAAAAACTCTGCACTGTGGCTGCTACGGTTTTTCACACTGCACTTTCCTTCCTTGATGTCTAAAAACTTCCTGTGTAGTTGTTTTGCTGGCTATGTATCTGAAATAAAGTTATCGTGTTGTCGTTTTAACTAGCTTTTCTCTGATTTATTATTTAATTTTACACTAAAGCCCCGCTTACCTGCTGAGCATGGAAGCATTTAGAATCACTAATTGATTGATTTTCATAATCTGGATTCCATGCTTACACACTAACGTGACAGTTTAGTTTATTTTATGTGTCTGCAGCTTCTCACACTTTGATTTCCACATCTAAGCCTGTCTGCACAAACACTGCCTGCAACTGACTGTGTGCCAAGAGAAACCTGTGGGTGTGTTTGTGGGTTTTGCACATGTAGTTATGTGTACATATAGTTAAAGGTAAACACTGACTAGATCTGAAGAGTATTTTAGATATTTTCCTCTGTACTTAAAAAGCAGTTTGACTTTTTGTCTCGCTGACATGATCAATTGATGGATAGGTTTGTTTGGTCGTGTCCCCTCTCTCTCTCTCTCTCTCACATACACCCACACACACAGTACAGAGGCCTCCGCTGTGGTCAAATCCTATGTTCACAGTGTTACTGACAGATGCACTAGACTTGACTAAAGACATGTTTCTCTCCTGTGCATTACAACCATATAAGTTGTATCTTGATATGCGAGTTACAAAAGTCATGTCAGGCTCCGGAATACTTGCTCATTGTGTGTCAGTTCCATAGCAGGACTGAAGTTTACCCAGTTATTTTCTGTGTGAGTGATAGATGCTCTTTGTGCAGACTTGCACCTGCCAAGTCAGGAAAAAAACTCCACTTTATCTTCTCCATTTGTAGCATATCGCACACCTTGTTTGTGTTGCGGATGGCTTCATTTGTAGACATTTAGGCTTTGCATGTGCATAGCTGGTTGGTGGAGGGCGTGTAGCTGTATTATCTGGGTGCATTTACTTCATATAACTAAATATTCTAAAACAATTTAAATGTGCAAATCATACATTTTTGTTTCTATTTAGGCACATTTACGCATCTGTTACAATACAGGTTTTCGTTCATCTATATACTTTACGTACACGTTTCCATATGTCAGTCAGTCAGTGCACCTAGTCTGGCAACGAAAATGGTTACTAGTCACAGGGTGAGGAGATATTGTTTGGCATTTGTATTTGGCTGCACAACTGGGTGTCAGCTGAGGAAAAGTATTTCCTCGAGCTCAGTTAAACCAGCAGAGTCAGACCACAGGAAGGATGTGAAAAAAACTGGCAAAAGAGAAATAAAAAAAAAAATAGAAATAGAAAAGGTTTTAGAAGGAGAATTAGTTTTTTTCCCCTAGTATCCAGCACCACATGCTGGAACACATTTTAAATTTTGCGGAAACATGACGTTAGCTCAATACCCTTTGTTGTAGAAATCAAACCAATCACTCTTCAATTACATGAAACAAGTGAACCTCATTAGAAAAGGAATTACAACACTTTTAGACTGAAAACCACTGGAAAACTGATGATCCCATTAAGTAAGACAGAGGCGTTTGCGTCTGCGTGTTTCTGTTCACGTAGGCATTCAGGTTCATGTTGTTACAGATAGAAAGGCACTCAGGCTGTTTAAAGGTGTGACTGTGTGTATTCTTAAAGCACAACTAATATCTGTATGTTCTGTATTTTCTTTATGGTTTGTCAAATGTGAAGAACTCACTTGTCCTAATTTCTAGTGTTGCCCAATGTCTAGTGTTTAATCCACATACAGTAACTTGCATGTAAAGCAGGTGCAACTTTTTATTCTAGTAATGCAAGAATTTCTGCCACACCTGTTTTAGGCTTATACTAATCCTTTGACAAGAGACTCCTTAAGATAGTAAAACCCCACCTACAACAGACCCCCCCATGATGTCCATGCTTGTCCAGCCACCTATCTAATGTGTCCCTAATGCATCTTTAAGCAAAATCCCAGGATTAAAAGATGTATTTACTCAGACTGATTTAATGGTTTCTTGGGAGGAGTGAAAAACCAAAACCACCCACAGCCCACTGTAGTAATTTCCTACACTGAAAAGAACGTATATAAACAAGCACGTAACACTACATTCACATACGTAACGTGCCATATCTTATCTTGAGTGTCTAGAAATTCTCGTGCACAGTGGATAGGCAATCAACCTGCCTGTGACTTAAGATTAGCGATGCACAAGTCTGTAACTGCTCTCACGATCAGCAAAAACGAATCATAGCTCAAAGAGTTCAAATCACTACGGTCAATTATGTATTTAGATTTGAATAATGTGAGTGAACATGCTGTTTAAAGTGAAAAGAAATTCTTTACTGCGACACAGTGATAGACTTCACCATGTTCAAACATGAGGCCAGACTGCTATTCATTCTCTGCTGGGCCACATGCAAGCCACGGGTTTCTTTGTGCGTGTCTACAGACTGTAACAGTCAGTCTTTATGCTCTCTAACACTCTAGGCCTCCCTCATTGCAAACTTTACATTCTTACTGTGCCTGGTGGCTTCACTTCTGAATGATGACCCATTGAAGGAAAACAATGCTGAAACTTTTCCCACCAAGTGTGAGGTTCCTGACGACAAACAATTAAAATTCTAAACCCTGAGGTATTTCATTCCTTTGACCCCTCAACTATGAACTAGTGGGGGCAGCAATTCATGTTAACACTTAATGCTGTAGGTGCTAACAGAGCTACAATACTGTGGCAAACTAAACGAGGGCACTTAGACCTAATTACCAAGGAAGCCCTTTTTCAGTATTATGGATTACAGAATAAAGGAATAATCCCCCCAAATTCAGCCTGGAGATAAGGGCATCAGCTAAACAAAGAAGTCATAATAATAAGACAATTTCTCTCGACAAATTCTTGCTAAGCTTCTCCGAATCCGATTATATTCCATCATAAGATTTTGGTGGTTTTTGGGAGCAAACTCACATCCTCCTCATGTCCTCCGGCCACCTCAGAGCCCCCCTGCTGTACGTTCCACTGATTGGATCAGCCCACACTCTCACTGGACATTGACCTTGTTTGCCATTGGTCAGTTTGGGCACGTAAGTTATGAAACCACCAGCAGAGCTTCATTAGGGCTTGGATCAAACTAGCAACGTATTACACACACACACACACACACACACACACACACACACACACACACATTCCTGTCATTCCCTGGTCTTTCACAGAGCTTAGTATAACTTAACACTTGGGATTACTTGAGACGTGAAGGATTTTTAACTACCAAGTAATCCTTTTCTTTTCTGTGTGGCATGATCCGTCTCTCATTTCCCTTTTGAAAGACAGGAATGGAGGGGAGGGAGGAGAGGAGGAAAGAAGGGAGGATAGAGTAAATAAGACAGATTCATTGCATTCACTTGCTTCACAGATTTTATAAACTCCACATAATAAAGCACAGACGTCCAGCGGTTGATAAAAGACACATGGGAATAGTTGTACATATGCAGTTTTTCAATAACTGCTATAACTTTGTTGTTTATGTGGGATGTCCAGCTACATTAGACAAATACTGTAGTTTTACAGGAAGTAGCTACAGAAAATATGAATATCGCTATTATTAAACAATATTTCAAACAAATAACAGTTAATTCAGCTGTAATAAGCACAGATTTTAATTACATTTGAGATTACACATCTTCTACAGTATCTTATTTCATTCTGCTATTAGACCGTTTATTACTGTTAAGTTCACACTTTTCTTAACTAATATGTGTTTTAGATATTACACGTGTGAGTGTGCTGCGTTAGTTTAGTTTGTCTCATCATTATCAGGTGTGTTTGCTGTGCCGGGTAAGTCTCTGAGAGTGTTTGCATTTGCTCTATGGCCAGCAGAGTGAGGACAGTTTTTTTTTTTTTTTTATACATCAGTAGAATAAGGACATTTTTGACAAAGTGAGGATGGTTCTCACAGGTGTAGGGGATACGTTATATTCCTGTGATAGAAGAAGCCGAAGAAGAAAGACTGTGTGTGTTCACAGATGTGTTTGCAGAACCAGGTAAGTGTTGGTAGTGATTTCTACCAGGTGCAGCTGAGCCAGCTTGTGGTTGTGTGCTCTGAGGGCGAAGCATAGCACGCACACAAACACACAAGCAGGCACGCACGCACCTCTCACTCTTCAACACACAACTTTGTGTAAAGTTTTGGAAAATTATTACTGATAAATCATTTGCAGATTTTTAAATCCTTTATTGTTTTGATTTGAAGATAAGTGCTAATTAGGCAGCATTAATCAAGTGTTATGAGAACCAACTAACAATATAAAAGTATATGAAAAACTGATCACTTTAGTCCTTTTGTGCTATTGTTTTTAAAAACTTTATTCCTGTTATAATTCAAACCTTTTTTTTTTAATTCAAACAAATCTGGCTGTGATAATATTTTTCATGTTGTTGGAATTGCTCAGGACAATGACACAAGGGCAGGTAACAAAGAAAATGTGACTGGCAGGTGGGACTTAGGTGATAGACTGGAAAAGCTGCTGGTTTCTTTTAGCTGCGTCTGAATGTTAACAAAAGACTCCATGTGAATGGTCCAGTTTTATAACCTGCCAACAGATTAGCCATAAGAAACAAGAAATAAAACACAAACTGAATAACGTCAAGTCTCAAGAATACATGGAATTAAAGCAATATGTTATTCCACATCAAGGCGGCGGGATATCGTGGTTAGATTACTAATCCCAGCCTCATTATGCACTTAATCCCTCTCCCTCTCTGCATCTCAGCATGATCAGCTCCCTCATCCACATTTCTTAACAGCCTGTCTGTCACTGCTTGTCAGTTACTATAGCAACGTTGTCATCGCCTGTCAGTCACCGCGGCGACTTGTGAGTTGCATCGGTTAGGGTGCTGCTGTCCCATCAGTCACCACTGTTTTCTCAGTCATGGGGATAAGAGTAAGTGGTTACAGGGCCCTTGGGGTCACCAAGAGACCATGACCTTTAATCTTGTGCACCCTAGATATTTTAAAGATGTCTGTCTATTTCTGGTTTCTCCTTATGACTGTTTATCTGTTTGTGTCTGTGTTTTCCAGCTCTTATCTGTCTTAAGTGTTTCTGGAGGCTTGTTACATTTAAATATCTGCACAGGGAACTGGAAGTATTGCATCACTATAGCTGAACTTGGCCTTTGTTTTTACGAGCATTTAATAGTACTTTGGAAGACTCTGCATTTTGTGTTTGGCATGTCTTTACACCTACTTTAAATGAAAATTGAGAACTTTATAAACTTGGTGCTGTTGGCAGCAGGTATTTTTAGCCACATAAGCTGCTTGTGGTTAATGTTACAAGTATCAGCTTGTCAGTTTTATGAGTGCTGTTAATATTGGCGTGTGTATGTATGTGTGTAGTTATAACATATGGGTGGATTTGTGTACAGCACATGGCTGTATGTATTCTGTCCATGATGAATGTTGGCAAACGTGCAGTTACTGTACTACAAACAGCAGTTTGCAGGTGCTCAACATGTCTCAGGAGTTTGTGGTTTATAAATATGATGTAAATTGTAGAGATGTGTTAGAGCACATACAATTATTTAAAGACAATACTAATATGTTTGGGTTTTTCTTCCTCAACGTTTTTGACTTTGTGCAGTTTTTGACTGGGCATATGGTCAAACTGTGCGTACTGTGTGTGCACTCTCCCTACTGTGTCTAAATAAACATGGCTTTGGGCCCTAGGGTTTAAAGGCAGGCTTGTGCAGATCTTTCCTCACCTCTCTGGCCTCTAACCCTTAACCTCTGACCTTTAACCTCTCATCATATTCACCAACAGTGAGACAACAGGTTGAAGGGACGGCATGTAATGACTGATTATTCCGCATCTTGGTAAAAATAAATAAATAAATAAAATGGTTCCTCCTAAATGTGGACAATTTTCAGTACTGTGCAAGAAACTGTAGCTAATTTATTACTTTTTACAGCTTTAAGTGTCTTTACATCAAAATATGTGTAGTTAGTGTAGAAATGCATCAGTATCACTATATTTTGTTAAGTCATCATCTGCATGTAGTGTAAAGACCCTATTTTGAGCAGCTTATATAATATTGAGACTGCAGGGTGTTCCCTCACAGTTTTTCCCCGTTTCCTTCACGCCCTCCATCACTGTTCTTTCCTCTTTACTGACATCTGCTCCCTCCCCCAGGCTTCTCGGTTCATGAGAAGTAACTTTCGACCATGCTGCCTGGAGCAAATAGGTAACATCAGCTCAGTCTTTCCTCCTCCCTCTCCTCATTCTGTCGGCCAAACAGGTCTCTACCTGTTTATGTGAACCAATACCCCGTTCACTTCTTAACAAGTTGTTTTTAAAAACAGGAACTCTGTGAAAGATACTGAATAACTTCAGGAAATTGTGGTCAAATATTTAGTGAATGTTATGGGTAATTAAGTAACCATTCTTTTCCTGATAAAAGATATAAATATACAAAAAGCATAGTCTTATTTAAGGAAGGAAGGAAAATAATTTCATCATTGAATAATGAATAGTTTTTTAACATGCAGTACCTTTACATATCCACCTCACGTTAGATGTTTTTGTGTTTGTACATTTACTCCAGAGGCGAACTCACTCACATCTGCTTCTGAAATCTGTAGACTGGTCTGCTGTATGAATTTTATCCCTTTCTTTAAGTAATTCAAATAACTGTTTCATATTTTCATCAGTGATTGACATCCGGCCTAAAAACTATGTAAATGGATCAGTTTTCCATTATCAGCCGTCCTGGTGGGATCAGATTCAGTGTGGAGCTATTTTCCCAGATCATTTTTCTAGCTCTTATGTTTCACAAAGTTTGTAAATGTGACACTGAAGATATGCTTGATGATTGGCATGTGGACTATATAAGGTGTAAATGGATTCCCACTCTGCCTAAACAACACATACTGTTAAGTGCCTGTAACAAAAACATGTCAAATCATTTTTGTTGTGCACCTTGATTCTTTTCTGAGGTGCTGTCTTTCATACATAGTGAAACCAATTACAACCAATGAGTTTTTCAATGTAGACTTTGGCTTGAATGACTACTTTACCTAATTTTATAATTCTAATTTCTAAATCCTCAAACACAGAACTACTGCATGTGACTGACTTCTACTTGCATGGTCTCTACTTGTCTATTTGTTTTTACCTGTTAACCTCAACAACACATCTGCACCGAAGTGCCCTCTTTGAGAGCTTAATATCTTTTGCAACACAGACAAGTGAACACACTTAACTAAGGGCCCCACCCTTGTTATTAATCATGTTCACCTTTCCCCATCACAGTCAGATTTATTAGTCCTGTCAATGTTGACAGGTTTATGGAGCTTCCACATGGCTCATTCCATGATGAAATAAACCAAATGAATCAGAGGATGTATCTGAATAGGGGTCACTAAAAAACAGGAGGTGGGATATAGTTTCACACATGTATACGAAGGCACAGATATGCTCATGCATTTACATAAACACAACAGAAGCACTAACAAGTAGCCTTATGTGCAAAAGCTACATATATGCACACATACCAGTTACAGCATGTTCAGTTCAGTATGTTCATTTACACGTGTAGGAGCCTGCAGGCTTCTGTGCACGCCTGGAATGCATGATGCAAACTCAATAACATGAAGATTACTGTTGCTAAAATAAGGACACCAGTAAAAAATATTATAATATAAAAAAACAATTTATTTCCAGATACAACATTCTATTTACTTATTTTGCCTCAAAGGTGTCTCGTAACCTTCACCACCGTTTTTAGCATGCAGTCAGCGCACATAAGAGACACAACATGATAGAAAACTTGGACTGAGGGAAACTGTTTTATTTACAGCACATCAGAGCACTCAGCAGGTCGTGTGGTCCAAATGTTGATTTGGTACAGAAGGATGCCCTTCCTAAACCTCTCAAGTTTTTAGTAGGCTTGGAACCATTGCTCAGATATGTGCTGAGTTACATGACCTAAGCAGCTGAGGTTGGACAGATTAGGGGTTCAGCGTTTGCCCAATTGTCTTTAAGATTTATTTTTGTGTGCACAATTAGCTGCATCATCCCAAGTCAGCAGGCTGCTGCAGTTGGAAAGAAACACTTGAGGAAAAAAAAACTTGACATGAATCTTTTAAAGTGCTTCCTGACACTCGTTTACACTGGACAACCTGTCCACTTCACCCCCTTTAAGTACTGTGGTGTGTGAGTGTGAGAGCTGACTCTGAGAGTCTGACCTACATTTAAATTTAAAAGCAATTATGCATTTTTACCAACTCACCCTGCAATCTGTGATTTTTGATCAGGATAATCAAAATGTCATTTATACTGTTTTTCTAAAATACAAGCAACGATTTATAGCTCAGACTCTGATATGATGATTTTGTGGTTTTATTTAAGCAAAAGAGGAGTGTTGTCTGGAATTTTTCCATCCAGGATCTCATCCTAAATCTGTGCTCTCTTTTTTCAGCGAAAGTTGCTCCATTTATTGAATAACTTTGCCACCATATTTGTTTGGGAGGAGCACATTTGAGAATTTTAGTTCTCGCAGAAATTGCTTAATTGCAATGGATTGATGACGATTTTAGTGTCCAGCTCCTCATTATAGAAGCAAAACAGTTTAGTTCTTGTATAGGTACTCCGTATCAGCAAGTACTAAAATGTATGTACTTCTACTCAGGCTGGGAAAAGGTGCTATCGGACATCTGTATTTATAGGTCACCATTAAAACTAGACCACTGCAAGTGACAAGGGTCCTCAGTGAGAACAGTGTCTTCCTCACTAAAGGTCAGAGTAGGGAGCTCTGACATGCATCTGACATCCCCACATGTCAGAACAACCATTATATTTTACAGTGATGAAGAATTTTCCTGTCACAGGGACACATCAGGACCAGTTATAGTTCACTCTACAAAAGCTATGGTCAGATGCATGCCAGACCACCTCTGCAAGTGGTTTTAACCATCTATTTAGTGCTGTCCACTTATAATCCAATTGCATGAGATGCATTTCATACCCAAGTGTGAACAGTCTGAGAAACTTGCTGTACACAGACCCTGGAGCAGAACTTGTGAGGACGTGCTTAAATGTGCAAAAGGGTGCAATTATTTTAGGTCAGCAAATGTTTTTAGTTTTTATTTGCTTTAAATAATAAAGAAAACACTATAACAACGCAGATAAAAATGCAGCAAGATAAAAGAAGGTGATTAGTTTGGGGTATTTTTTTCTATTAACACATGGAGCCTTTACTACTTGAGATAGTCCTTTGTAGCTTACCATTCTGTCTCCACACACACGTGCACACGCACGCACACAGTGAATGCACCATGAACAGGAAACACTCTTTCAAAAAAATAAAAATGAAAAAACTGCCACTGTTTGTTTGGAAAGGACTGAAGCAGAGCAGAACGACCAACTGAATAGTGAGCCAGAAAAGAGAGAGTGGAGAGGTGAATGCAGTGGCAGGAGAGGTAACAATGTGATAAAGGAGAGGCAGGAGGTGTGTGTTTTTGGGGTGAGAGCAGGAACTTGGGGTCAGACCTCCCCCAGTAGATCCACAACAGGAGCAGGATTTACAGACTAGACAGACAATACACTGACAAATCACATATTTGAAATTGCTTTGGCTATAGAGAATGGATGAGTTGGATGGCTTTTTGGCTGCCCCGGTATGTCAGGCTTTCACTTCTGTAGCTTCCTGAGTGGGAAGATAAGTCAAAGACTTCTTTAGAACCATTTAGCCTACGGTAGGGAGGACATAAGGTCACAAAATCCTTCATCACTTCAGTTTAAATGAAAACCTTCAGTTATAAAGTGAATTCTTTTGCTCTCTTTGGCAGAAAAGGACAGATTTTGAAACCACTTATAATAGACGGACAGATGCGATTCAGCAATGAACTGTAGATGTTCGAATTGTGGATGGATGTGTTTTTTCCGTGCACATATTTATACCAATCCTTATGTGATTATTTCAACATGATCATGCAGAGGATGAACCAACCCATCAAGACTAAGTGAAACACACGTATCAATGGATTTGTCAAACAAAACCTTGATGAGATGGATGGACACAAAGACAAGAACCACTGGACGTTAACCATTCATTAGTAGATTCTTGTCTTTCTACTCAAAGACAACACATCATTCAGTAGTTCCCTTTGCTTTAGGTATAATTTTGTGTGTGGTCAGGCTTTCTTCACCGGCAGGTTATTTCTTTCACACTGTGATGGATGATTAACGCTGAGTAAACATCACAAAGCAGATGTACATTTTTGCATTGTTCACACCTGCTCATGCATGTGTATGTCTTTGCATTAGTGCTCAAACAGCAGAAATGTGTCACTCTTCAAGGTGAACAGCATAAGAGAACAGGATGTCAGAAAAGACACAGAGCTTGTCCTCATTGCCTCATTGTAGCTGTTATAAAACATTTCTCACTCACAGCAACATTTTCCGATTTGCAATTTACTACAGTGTCAGTGGCTAACTACAATAATTGAATGTAATAGTCTTTTCTTTACTTTGGTAAAGAAAAGTGGTTGCAGTGTGGAATATGTAGTTAAGTTTTAAAGTCACAGTAAAAAGAGCCTTAAAAATTACTTATTAAAAAGATTAAAGATATAGGTAGTCAAACATTTATCAGCCTTGACCTTGTATTCATGTAATGTAATCATAAATGTATGATCGCTCTACATCTAACACCAATATAGCTGTGGCCTTGGATATGAAAGAGTTAATGAGATACAAATATGTACATTATTAAAAGGGCAGCAGGTTACAGGATTAAATAAACAGAATAAAAATAAGTTTTTCAAGGACATAATCTGTATAGCTGGAGGATAGACTGATGTGGGTTGAAGAAGAAAAAGAGAGGTTACAAATGAACTGGCCAAAGGGTCCATGTCCACTCGTACAAACATACTAAAAGACACGAAAGCTTATGTAAGTCCAGAAGATCTTTTATTCATTTCAACTGTCTAAATGCATGGATGTATGCATGAATGAATTTTCTCGATATAAAATATTCAGTCATCATATACATGAGTCTGTCTGCATGCATGTGTGCACTCAAGTCTATATGCAAGGTGTTTTTTATTAGAAATACAAGCACAGGCCCTTTATTTATTTATTTATTCATTCATTCATTCATCTATCCATCCATCCATTCAGGGGAGTTTTACTTAAAGACTGTTATACAGGTATGCTTTGATCACACTGAGAGTTACACACTTGAAGCTGTCCAGCACAACCATAGTCTCATCTCCTGGGCAGTGAGCAGCTCCACTGAAAGAGTTATTATTAATAACTATTAGACCACTGCTGCCTGACTGATACTGCCACCAGAAAGTATCCATATGCTGACCCTCTAAAGGCTGTGACACATCACTCAACTAGCAACAAAGACAAACTGTTGCGTTGCCTCATGTTGGCTTGTTCTGGGCCAACAAATGGCACTTTAACATAGAACTGGGAATGCGGACGTAAAACTATAAACACGGCAGAGTTAGCTTAGCATTTTTTTTTTTTATAACAGATTAGAGATGCTTTTATCCAAAGCAACCAACGTGAGGTACAAGGCAGCAAAAATCTAAGTCAAGGAGAAAAACATCAAAGCAAAGTCTTATCAGAAAAGTGTTCACAATTCAGAAGATGCAAGTGCAAGAAAGAACAGAAAGGAAGTTTTTGTTATTGTTTTTTTAATAGATTTAAGTGTATTGGAACATGTCGAACAGTTTTTGTTTCCTGTTTTTAGCAGTTTTATGAATATTGGGGAGTGAGTTTGCTAAGCCTGCAGAGTTTGGCAGCTTGTTTCACCATTGTGGGATCATTGCGCTGAAGAGTATGCTTAATGATGGCCGACCGTCAGCCTGGTGTGTCAAAGGCCTTTAGTCTGTGAGTGGGTAAATAAAGATAAAGTTTTTTTTTACAGCTGCTTTTAAAGAGGTCACTGCCTCAGAGAAAATATTCAATTACTCAATTGCAACAGAGCATTGTACAGGCACTGGTCATATCTTGTCTCGACTACTGCAAAGGGGTACTGATGGTGCTGGCAGCATGCACAGCCTAACCCCTCCAAATGGTCTAAAATGCAGCAGCACATCTCATTTTTAATCAGCCAAAAAGTATCAACACAACAGAGTGATCAACACAACAGCTCCTGCCTACTTGAACTCCTTCATTCAGGTCTACAATCCCCTCCCACCCACTGCACTTTGCCAACAAATGGCGCCTGCTGGTCCCATCACCACACAAAAGATAACAAGCAAAACTCTTCAGCTCAGCAGTCGCATGATAGTGTTACAGGCTACCTAACGCTGCATGCTCAAAAAAAAAAAATAAAATAAAATAAAAATAATAATGCTAATAAAAAAGAAAATTAAATCCTATCAATCTTTTTCATGAGCTGCATGAGATGCAGTCTCATGAAAAACAGCTTTAAAGTTTTCTCCTTGAATACCATCTATCAAATGACTAAGGGTAAATATAAATGTAAATTTAACAGTGTGAACTGCTCCCTTTTCACCTTTTTAAACTCCCTTGTGGTATCATCTATGTAAAGATGTGTGGGTCAGAATAAAAGTTTTACATTTAACCACTGTAAATTGAGCAGATATTGTCGTTCCCCCTTATAACAATATTTTTAGTGATAGGATCACTACATTTTGGATTAATTGACTTTTGTTTTCCAACCAGTCACATTTGTCCTCCATTGGGGCTCTATGGTCTGATAACCTCTTACCTTTTGCCACTCAGTATTTTAGTTCTTCCAGAGATTTAGATATAACTGATTGCTTATAATCACTAGTTACTTATCGTTCAATCAGCAAAAAAAAAAAAGAAAAAGACTTTTGAAATAGTTCCTTCAAACGATCTGCGCTTATATAGCACATTTTACCTCATCTGTACCCAAAGCACTTTACACCGCTTTTCATTTACCCTTTCACAAGTCAGTCACGCACACGCTCTTACAAATATATGATGTCATATATTTTATTGAGACGAATAGAGCAAAAATTTGGGCTTTCGTTAGAAGCTATTTTTAAATTGTTTTGTGAATACAGTTCCAGATCCAGATGAATCACTGCTGGTAATAGTCAACACATGGTCACTAGTCAAAGAGAGGAATTTTAGGCGAGAGAAGAAAAGTGTGAGAGGAAAATGGAAGAAAAATTAGGGAAATTTACAGAAAGAAACAGGCCTGGAGAATTTTTGCCATTATTGGTAATGGATGGAGCAGACAGACATCTGCTTTAGCCATGTGGCGGTCACAGAGCAGGTTAACTGGTAAAACACAGAACTGCTGCCATATGGAGCAGAATCGACAATAGAGAGGGAGTGTGAAAATTAGGGAACGCACCGACTGTAAAACACATCTGTGCTAACACATGGGATGAGTAGAGAATAAATAATAAGCAAAAAGAGAAAAAATGCCAGCAAATTGTTAATAAGGTTAACCTTATTTTTATTTTATTTTATTTATTTCCATGAGTTATATTCATGGAACATGAAAACAATCACGTGAAAATGTACAGATATATCTTTTTAATCAATAGCAGACTAAAGTCTGTATAGATACAATGTTGAAAGTGGAACTTTGGGGTAAAAACATTGTTAGTGAATTATTTAAGGCATATATATTTATTTAAATGGCCAGTTAAGGCACAAACAATCAGTGGCTACATAGCCAAGTATTCCACCAAGTTCAAACCTTCCCCTTTAGTCTACAGCAAGCCCATCACTGGGAACCTGCCAGGTGAAGAGTGAGGTCATGTTCATTCTCCTCACTTTTGTAACAGGTTAACTGTAAAAACTGTGAACCATTGAGACAGCAGAAGAGATGGGAGAAAGGACAGTGAAGACAAAAAAAAAAAAAAAAAAAACCCAAAAAAACATTTATGGGAAAGTTAAAAGTCATTGCCAGTGTCCTACATCTGGGAAATGTTGAATCCAGTTCACGTCAACTACTGTGGTATTTTGTGTTCAAAGTCTTCTGTACTCCACAAGACAAAACTAAAATCTATTCCATATCTAGTCTCCTATCACTAAACTCTGGTCTGTGACAGAATCAGGAGATAAAGATAAAACTGATTTCTAACCCTGTAAGGACTGACCCAACAAACAAACAGCAAGCAGTCTTATGATGCACGTCACTGTGAGATGTGATGGGACGTAGTAGGGTTAGTAAAAAAAAGTTGCGGTTTGATTTAAAGGCCAGTAATTCTAAAATTATTATATAGTGCCTATCCATAACCTAACTTGCCCAATGTTTTTGTAGCTAACCCTAACCAACAAACCCTTAAAATCCAGATAATGATTAGAGCAAACATTTGCAAAAATTAGAGCAAAAACATCTAGTCATAAAAGTCTTCAACATGATCAACAGAAACACATGTATCAAATATAATGCAAATAGAGTAAAAGGGCTATTAATGTCTACTGATGCATGATAAAGTCCATTCAGGTGTAGCATCTAGACTAAGCACCTTAGTTTAGAGCCTATATAGCAGGAACGGTGTAAGCCTGGAATAAATGGCATTTGGATTTACTGCATGATTGATCTCCACACAGCCACTTTAAGGTGGATGTGTGTTCTTGAAAAGCTTAGGGGAAAAGAAAAAGTTGAATAAAAAATGTTGGACCTGCTGACTGTGGACAACTTTGGGATCTCCAGCAAAAAAACTACTGGGGCATGTAACTACATCACATTAGGGTGAGAGATGGGGTCAACTCATAGTGTCAGTTTTCTACTAGGCCATCCAAACAGATACACACACATTTACTGTACATTTGTCAATGGGAGAAAAGGAATGATTTTTCTGGATTGTGATGAGGGCTTGAAATGGAGAGTTGAGACTACGTTACCACACATTCAATACAATGAAAGAGACCTGTTTAATAAGGATAAACTCAGCTCCACTGTTATGTTGTAATACTAACAGCAGATTTAAAATGTATATAGGAGAGTTGCTTAAGTATGAGAACTGCAACATACATGTCTCAAATGAGGCAAAGCATATTTTATTACCCCTTTAAATTATATTTTAGAAAAGGGAACAAAACCATAGAGATTTCTTAAATACTTTATTGTCTCTCCACTGCTGGGTGAGATGGAGTTAAACAAGGGTGAGGCAGAGGCTGCTGAATAGGTAGTTTCCAGAGAAGAGCAGCCCTACTTACATCACGGAAATACTGGCAAAGACTATAAAGCTGTGCTATTGATGGGGAGAAACCAGGAAAAGTTCTGTTCGGGTGAAACAAGGAGGAAGGTTACCAAAAGGTTGCTGACGGTGAAATTTCTCCAGAACCGGACTGTCTAAACATAACATCACTCACAGCATGGAACAAGGCAGATAGAAATCCAGGGATAAGTACTTTCAGCTCAATACAATGTAGTATGGAAGCACTGACAAATACGATGACTCACAGTTTAAGGCTTTCGGTAAACACACAGTGCTAGTTGTCAGTCTAACTAACAAAAGCTGCACAACATATACTATAAGCTTAAGTTTTCCTAAAGTGGATAAACTGTGGAGATACAAGGGTATTAGCAACAACGATACTCAAAAATGTTTACAAGCTCATTTAAAACGTGTAAGAATATAAATGGTATGAATACCAAAAATACTATGTTGGATACTATTGACGCGAAGGTGCAAACAAAGTAGTGCAAAAGCTTCATAGTTCACCATGTATTTGTCACAAGATAGCACAGATTAAGGGGGGGGGGGGGGGGGGGGGGGGGTGGCATTGGTGCTAATCAAAAATATAAAAACAACCAAAAGGCAACAGAACAAGAGTTGTAGGAGAGAAACAAATTTTGAAAGCAGCAGGGCTTTTAAAGACCAGTGTCTTTAAATTTGCAATTAGGTGAAGGTGAAATATCATGCTAACTTTACGTACTTAATACTGAGAGTGTGAAATCGGGGCTCATTAAAACCAGTAGTCTGCCCCACAAACTCATATAGGAGGCATTGGTGTTAGTAGAGTCTGGATCAGATTTTCAGGCCTGTCAAACTCCAAAAGGAAATGATTTTTATGGGGTCTTGTTAGGCAGTAAGAAGTTTGTCATCTGGAATTGCGTTTTGGAATTAAAAGCTGCTTTTACCTTTATGTGGTGAGAATAATGTGACACACGTGGACGAGGACACACAGGCTGCAGGAAGGAAAAGAACAGCCTCGCATAAACTGCAGAGGTGAAGGGATATAAATTGAAATATAAAAGAAGTGTCAAATAAGTTGCAGTGAGAGCAAAACCAGGCAAACAATAATTTTTTTCAATGAGTCATTGTTTACGGGGGACATGTAATAGAAATGGCATGGTCTCATGGGTCAGGAATGAAGTGGGTGGCACGGGCTAATAACTGGTTCAGACCTCTATGATATGTACTGTCTGTATTGTGTTATGAGACATTCATGGTTTTTATCCTAAGTAAATAACATTGATTTTGAGTTGAATATATGCCAAATCCAAGGGCTGTCTCCTCATTGAAAAGACACCTCTGCTGTTTGTAGCTTTTGGAAACCTGCTTTGTGTTCACAAGTACAGGCTCTGCTGTCCATAATTACAGGCTTCCTGCAGGAGACTCCTTTAATTTGTCACGTTTGTTACTTTATCATTGTTGGACCTTTTGTGTATCAGCAGTTGACATCAGTGTCCGTAAAAGGGTGAGCACACTGCCACACATGACGAATAAATGACAAAACGCTATTCAATAAGTGTGATGGCAGTTACTGTAATGATTTAACTGCCTTTGCTTCTCATTAAATCAAATCTTAGCTAATGAAGAGCATTCACACAGGAAAAATGTTACTGCTCACTGCTGTCCATGTGCACTTGTGTATGTGTACTTGGAAAAAAAAAAAGCATTTTAATGTGGAAAAAATTTGTTGTTTAAGTTTTTTTCAACGTATTTACTTGTGTCTGTGATGGAAACTTTCTCTTGGTGTTCCACAGTGGTCACTGGTTTGCATATTTGTTGCACAACAAATAAACAAAGAAAAAACTTATCAAAGTTTTTAATTAAATTCTGAATCATCAAGCTTTTTACCATTGTTTAAACAATGTTTGAATTTTTATTCCACAACACTAACAAGTCTGAAGCCAACGCTACTTTGCATGCAACTTCTTTTCACTACCGGTGGAAAAGTTTGGCCCAAAGAGAGACTGCTCAGGGCCGTCAGGGCACATGACCACAATGGGACATTTTTATACTTTAGTTGCTTTGTGAATTAAAATATATCAAGTAAATATCAAGCTAGCCTTAGAGGTGCTGAACTCATATTTTCCAAAATTACCTTGCTCCTCGCCTGTGATCATCTGTATTTTTGTCAACAATTCAAAAGATGACACATCAATGAGCCACACTGCCTGACTCACAAAAAAGTAACTGTAGTATTTTTGTTAAAGTTCTTTTCTCCAAAGGCTAGCAAGGACCATTCCTTTTCTTCATAGTTTCTGAAATGCATTTCTGGAAAGAAACAATTTAATACCATGTAATTATCATTATCATTTTTGAGATCTTTATTACAAACCAACTTTGTCATAAAGCATCAGAAAATGTTCAAATCAATCAAAATGATGACATCAGTGTCTAAAAAGCTATAGAAATTTGTTTAGACTTTTTTGCTTTCTTTGTGACTTCAGCTGACTCTGGAGATAGGATGTGGAATGAAAAGAATCTGGTCCCAGACCAACATCATTGGCTTGAAGCTCTTTATCAATTACTTGACATCAGAAGACTGCTGCTTTGTGATAATTTGTGGGATTTCCACAGTTAAAACCCAGAATCTTCTATACAGGCCCACACACCCACCCACCCCCCACATTTGTCTCTCTCCATTGCTGCTGCAGGTGTGTTCCAGTTTATAACAGGATTAACCATTTTACAGTCTTGCCTCTGACCATGACAGGTCATACCTATGAAGGTGTGTGGTGAGGAAACCGGGTAGGAAAGTTAGTAAATAATGGACAGGATCACTTTGAAGGATGGCCATTAATTACATTTTTTAAAACTGTGACTCTCCACAAAACATTATGCAGAAAGAAATGTTAAATTCTATGTAAAAGATCCCACATGATATTTCACGCATGCATCAGACATTTCTTAGAATGAACACATTATAATTAGTTATTAACCTTCCCATAGCTAACACCGCTTTATGTGTGTTCAGTGCAAATACATGCTTTTTTAATAAAAAAAAATATAAATCTTTTTTTAGCCCTTTAAATCTGGAGGTTTAGGGTTAATTCATACATGGGAATCTCACCCCAGTTTATCTACTTGTTATCATGTCATTATCTTCCCATTGATTTACATTCTATTTCTTGTATTAGCATTTCTGTTTGTGTTTACAGAATGTGCATCTGCAGATCTAGGCCTTTGTTTGCGTGTGCCAGTGTGCACATATACTCATGGGAGTTGTCTGGGATACTGGCCAGCACGTCACCAGTTCTGCATGTGTGTATGAGAGTGTGTGCATTGAAATGGCCCGTCTCTGCAGGGGCCTTATATAAACCTATTTAGAATCCTAAGGGAATCCCTACCATTCTCCTTGTCTTCTTCACCTCTGCCTCCTCCTCTTCCTCTTTTCCTCTCCTCTTCTCTACACTCTTACTTGATCCTACTACAAAGGGTTTACCCATGCTTATGCTTTTGGCCAAGTCTTTAATCATGTCTGGCACAAGTTTACAGTATTGAACACTGCTGCTATCCTCCCCACTACCTCTATCTATCTGACTCATTCTCTCCATCTCTTTTTCTGTCTCAATCTCTCATCCAATCCATCTGGCACAGTTCTTTCCCCTCTAGGTCACTTTCTTATCCCCTCTGCACACGTTCAAGTCCTCCCATCTTCCATAAACCCCATTCATCCTACCTTTGCCTCTATCCTTTTAGCCAAAAACCCAGCTTTAGCCTTCCTCTTCTCCCTACAGCACTTCAATCCCTCTATCCAGCTGCTCCCTTGTTTACCATTTTGTGTTTTTTTTTTAGGATTGTGTGAATCCCTACTTATATCTATTCATTATTTACTCATACTGAAAATTGGGATAAAGTGTACGTCTCCCAGAAAGATAATTATAATCTCACCATATTTAGCTTCTCATTCCTCGTGTTTCCTTAACCTTTATTAACATGAACAGGCGTGCACCTCCAATCAAAATAAAATGTTCTCCTTAAATTTCCACTATATATCATCTATATTTAATCAGTGCATTGAGAGAAACTATTTGCTCTACTTTGGTAGTAAATGCCAAAAAGAGCCATGTTGATAACACACAAAAGCAGCATCTTCAGATTATTTTCTGAGACACCCCAACACCCAAATATGCAATTTACTGATGCTTATGACAGAAACTGTATAATTTCACAGATAATTGTGCTCATTCACTATAGCTACTAATTTAATGTCTGTTAAGCATCAATGGGTCTTTTATAAATTTATTTTTATTTTGTTTCTTATTTCGCCATAAACTAGTTACTGCATCATTGCTGTACACCTCCACAAACTAGTCTAGTTAGTTTTAATGCAGTCTGTCGAAACACATAATCTAATATAGTTTCTGAGATACAGCATTGCTGAGAATGGGATGGATATGAGACCTTGACTTTTGACCCCTAAACTTCATACCTGTGTCAAAGTGGAGGTTTAAGCCAAATGTGAAGACATTACTGTGATATTGCATTCACAAGAATGGGACTGACAGAAGGGACCTTTTGCCTCCAAATCTAATCAGTTTGTCATTGATTCCAGGTTGACATTTGTGCTGCATCTGAACTAATTTAATGGGACAGACAGAAGAATGAACAACCTAAAATGTCAATGGCAACTATTAAAATACAGATGAAACAACAGGGAACTGACCAAAATGGAAACCAAACCATAAAGTAGCACTCAAGGGAATTTAGTACCACACTGACCAATATGGAAATAAAAGAAAATCTTTTTTAAACCTTGTAAAAAGTAGACACGAAGGAATTATGCTTTATCCCAGTTGTGTAGGCTATACCCCCTCATCTTATTTAAGTCCTTGCTCCTTCCCCTCCTAATGTATTTTAAATTATCAGGACTTTCTATGTGCACAAACCCTCAAAAACCTTTGTACCCAAAATAAATCAGCAGCCACTGCACCTTGTTGGTTTTATATTGAGATAATGCAGCGAAGGGCAACACATATAAAAAAAAAAGCCCCAGACGATAATAGGAGTAGACAGAACAGAGAACGAGGGACAAGAGCCAAGGGTGGGAGAGAGAGAATATGAAGGAGAGTGGGACAGAAAAAACCAAGGACAATGAAGACGAGAAGGAGAGAGGAAGATAATGAATATGGACAAAAAAGACTTTATTCGATGGTTATAGAGAGAAAATAGGAGGGAAAGAACAGTGTCACCTTTTGTGTATGTTTAAGAAATGTGTTTTGTGTGATAAAACTCCTACTGCTGTCCCATTCAGTGTATTTTAAATTGTGTTAAAGCGTCTTCCATTTCCAAGTGTCTATTTCTTGGTGTGTGTGTGTGTGTGAGTGTGTTAGTGCTGTTTGTGCAAGCTCATCTGTGAGTATGTGAGTCGCTTCAACTGACTGGTCTCAAGGTTTCTAGAAGGGAGGGTGTTGTGTCGTGCCACTTATCAGTGTTTAAGTGTCCTTGAGTAACAGTGAAAATCACAAACACACAAAGAAACACAAGAACACAAACAGAGATATATGCACAAAAAGACACACAACCCATATACTTAAGTAAATTGAGACATATTTCACTCTAAAAACAAATGAAGCATGAACAAAGAGATGGCAAGTATGAGGATATGCGCACACACACACACACACACACACACACACACACACACACACAGTTTGGATGGCCACTTTTGTTTCACACGGCACAGTGTGAGTGTATTTGCTCTGTGAGGGCCAGGCTTATCTGTCCCTCATGCCATAATAGCACTGTTTGAGTGTCTGTAGTTGTGTGATATGTATAAGGTGGTTTATACACACCCAAACACATGCATCCAGTATAAATCTATGGCTATATAAAATCTAAATTAAAAAGGTCAAAAAGATGTCATAAAAGACCTAATGGAAAAGTACACTGCAAACACACTTAAGGACAAAGAGTTTGATAGTAAACAGGTTGCATTTTCATTTTTTACTTAAAAAAACGTTGGCAAAGCTGCCCCTGAACATGCGACATTTGCCTTGAGATGCTGGTGAAATGCCTCAAAGCACTGTGGGGTAGCAGGTGACAGACAGGCAATGGGGTAAACAGGCAAATGTCAAAAGTTTAAAAAAAATAAATGTAAATTTAATGCAAATTAAATCCTTGCATGCATAAATATTACATAACAATACAGATTCCAATTGTCTAAAATTTGTATTTAATGGTTTTACCAGACAGGAGAAATTAATGCTGTCACCTCAAAGGCTCACAACTGTCCTCAGATAGACTGGCGACTTGTTCAGAGTGTACACCGCCTCTCACCCTATGACAGCTGTGATAGGCTCCAGCCCTTTACACTGCTGAACAGGATAAGTGGATACAGATAATGGATGGATGTGTGGTTTTACCAGACAAAGTCATCATTACAGGCCAGCTGGTATTATTTGAAAAATTATTTGTTTTACCTATATTCACACTACATGACAAGACTGATCAAGCCATTCTATTGTGCTTGTTACAGCTATTAACTTCATAGCTGTTAGCCCAGCAGCTTTTTCACACGTGGTTTCCACCGGCCATCAGCATAGATTATATTTGTGGTACGTTTATTCAGTTTAGTATATACACTGAATAATAGTTGGGTTAACATTACTTCCTGTACACTTTATGTTACTGGACAGTACAAAAGACACTGCATCATATAAGTTAGATATGAATATCAAGTAGTGCCGTGGTTAGTTTAACCAGTCTTTCAGATGAACTGGTGGAATCAAGGTTACATTAGAATCTATGGGAGAGATCATTACAGTGGTTTCTTGTTTCAGACATTACATATGGGAAAAAAAGTGAGATGTTTAGCACACAAGATCACTTTTCATTTAAAGTAGTCTGTAGTAAAGTTGGTGCTGTAGTTGTGATATATGTGGCAGGTCACAATAATAGACTTCCTGTCTTTGGAGCAGTATTGCATTAAACAAAAAACGTCACCCTCTGGTAAAACTGTTACCAATGAATGATGAAATGAACGATACATTTGCATAAAAGTACGTTTTTTGCTTTTCCTTCAATCTTGATAAGATTTGGACTTCACGCAACATAAAAAACAACAGAATTCAAAATTTGGACAATTTCTGCCATTACAATATCGAGTAACTATTTGTTGTAACATAATTTACTTTCAAGGTCAAGCTGAAGCTAGTGTTGTACATATTGATGGGACAGCAGTCAGGCTACAATGACAGGTGACTCTTTTTTTACTCCTCTGTATCAGGTGGCTGTTTAACGGATAAGTGAAACTGGCTAGAAAGTGAGGTGGATGAAAAACAAAGCTTGCAGGAATGAGTAAGGGTTATGGCAGCGAGTCTTCAGGACCACATTGCAACATCACGTCAGTGTCCTACTTGGCAATGTTGCCCCATCAGCATTCCTGAGATGGAAGGAAGATGGTAAAAGGAAAAAGGCAAATCCAAAGCCTTGAAACCTTATGAATTCTGCCTTACAGTTGTTAATCTGTCACTGGGGGGGAAATTTGTACCAATTAAATTATTGATTATTTAATATTTCTTACGGATTCTGCAGTTGTTTGTGTTGAGAAAAGTAAGTCCCCATTTGATTCATATAGGACCATAATAACACTAAGTTCTAGAAACATGGAAATCCCATCCCTCCATCAGTTATTTATATTGCTTATCCACAGTAAGGTCACTGCTGGGCTGTGGCCAATCCTAGCTGCCACTGTTCGAGGTGGCGTGCACCCTGGGCAGGTCGTCAGTCTATCACAAGGCTGACACACACCAACCATTCACATCTGAACAATTGCTAGTCACCACCTAACCCAGCATGCATGTTGTTCTCATTGTGGAAGAAAATTTGGACAGAGGACGGCAACAACATATTACGAGGAGGAAGCCATGTTGTGATATTAATGGGTATATCAGTGAGGGAGTGGAGGAGATAATGAGGTGTACGCCATCAGGTCTGTGATAGGTGGAAGAACTGATAACTAGCACATTTGAAATCATTAAAGCAGGGAGTCATTCCCAAGTAAAGTGAAGGACAAATAATGGGTGATAATGGGCAATAATAGGCAAATATACATGCTAAGAAAGAACATTCTCACAAATAAGTACAGAAAAGACTGATTTGAGAGCAGAGGAGCTAAAGACAGAGGACGGTGAAGTATGAATGCAGTAGCTACTGACTGTCTCCTCAGCCAGTTTGTGTCCAGAATGATGGAGAGTGAAGAGTGATCAGTAGATGGGTATCAGTAGTGTTTAGTCTAAGATGCCTGTGTATTTGTTTCCTCCGTAACATAAAACCACGTAGTGCAATGGTTGTTGTGCAACATTAGTTTTAGCATGTGCATTACTACTAACTGTGTTGAAACTATGTTCAATACCAAATAGCACATTTCCACTGCACTTCAAGTTTGTGAGGAACCCAGGAAGGCTCAGACCAATTTACCTAAATGTATTTCTTTTTTGTTTTTCATTTAACTTGTGACCTGTTTGTAGTTCCTGAGGCTCTTTGGTGCTTCCAAATATTTGGTCAAAGAGGGATAAACTATACAATACCGAAGCTACTCACCATTGAGAGAACTCTAAGGTCTGGCTCTTAGGACTTAATGTACACTGGTGTTGTGTAAATTTCCATATGCTACAGCACTGGATCACTGGCTCTTGGTTCTGGTATTGGTTGACCCCTAGTCCTGGGATAATCGCCCAGAACTCTGGGATTCATAAAAGAGCACAGGGAACACTTTGTCCTTCTTTCTTTCCCTCCTTCTTATCCTTTCATTTTAATTTTTTTCCTTAGTCTTTTTTGCTCTTTCACTCACTTTGTCTTTTTTTAAGGACCACTGTTTTCCATCTTGAAAAGAGAGAGTGAGGGATTGCTGTGGGCTCAAATGTCAGAAAGTCAAGAGTTTCCCAGCCAGGCAATTACACAGACCACAGGACAACAATGACACTCTCTCTCACACACACACACGCACACGCACGCGCACACACACACACACACACACACACACACACACACACACACACACACACACACTATACAACATGGTTGTCCAACCACAGAACTCACACTTTGAGAAAATCCTGAATTTTAAGTCTACACGCATGTATACTTTCCGGTTGCCACCTGTCACAATCGGGCCTGTATGCACTCCACAACACACACACAAGTGAGGTCAGGTGGTTTTCCAATCAATGCAGCTGTGTGCTCTCCAGAGCTGTAAAATGATTTTAGGTCTAGTGCTGGCAGGCTTTGATGACTCCAGCACACCGAGTTGTGGTTCATTCAATCTGCCTACAAAGGCTTTGACAGACGGCTGTTTGACTGTTATTAGCCACAGCAAACACACCTGCTTTATGTATGTTAGCATGCACACACGCGGGCACGCATGTGTGCACGCACGCAAACACAGACACGCACACACAGACACACACAAATATGCATCACATAGTCTGTATACTTTTACAGGCTATGGTAATACTACAGTACAAAGAAAAATGTATTGGGTTTCTGTTGGCCTTTAAATTGTCCTTTTAGCCAGACATGAAACAAAATAAGCCTTTAAATGTTTCTGGAAATTAGTGGTTTGCAATTAAAGCAAAGATAAGATTATAGCAGAGTATAGTCAGTTTTGGTTTACTGTTAATTTGCAATAGTAAATCAAGCTGGTTAACATTACAAAGTTGTGTATATAATATCAACATTGTTACATGGTCCACATAGCACTTAGCTGAAAGCACTGCTGTGCTTAAGAACGTTACATTGTAGTGCTTCACTTCCTGTTAAACGGTCAGTTTCCCAAGAACATAAAAACTATATTTGCTACAACATATAGAGCAAAGATGCCGCAGTGGTTGTTTGTCACCCGGTTGTCATTTGCATTGCATCACATGAGTTTTTCAAAAAGTTGAGCCTCTCTCAAAGTTTCCCTGTTGAGCCCCTTTTAAAATCCTGTTGTGCCTCTTAAAATCTCTGTAGCTCAGCGGGTGGCATTGGGCTGTAGTGCCAGGTCCCACTGACAGTGAATAGCAGTCTATTGCTGTCCCAGCTTTTGAGTCTGAGTCTTGTTACATGGCGGGGACCAAGTCCTCTCACTGCATATGCTAAGTAATGATATGCATATACAAAAAGATGTGTCTCGTTTATTTTTATTGTCCCGTATTGTTTATCCTCTAATATCCAAACTTGAGATGGGAACATTTTTTGTTCTCAAAAACAATTCGTCCTCATTTTAGTGGCTTTTCAGTGTTGAATCATTTTGTATAATTATAGGATAGGCATGGAAGAAAATTATTTCTTTCTAGACTCTTTGGCTTCTCGTGCAACATGACACACTTTCCCAGAATTTTACATATGAGCGATACATAGGGTTTTCTGAACTAATGCAGGATTCCAGTGTGAAACGAGTACAACAAATAAAAGCGGTGATTTTAGACAGTTTTTTCAAATGCCTTTCATTTTATTTGCTTTCATTTGAAATCTTTGCCTTTTCAGATTAGATCAAACAGATAATTTAACTCCATATTAACACAGAGTAACAAACAGTTGTTTTATAAAATACTAGTTACATTTAGGATGAGACACAGGTTAGTTTTGTAATATATACGTAGACAGGACCTTCTGAATATCTGCGTTTTAGTCATAAGCAGGGAGCTATAGGAGTGTTTTGGAGAGCAGGATCTGTCGGCTTCTCATACTCATTCCATAAATCATTAATGCGGTGTGTGGATCTGTTTGCACCTCTCTCCGGTCAATCCTGGGCCTGTAGTGCACAACATTGTGCACAACAGCACATTTTGTGTGGGTAAATGTTCTCCACTTTCTTTAGATTTATACTTGTGTTTAATTGTGGGTAAGCTGGACTAGTAATTTGGTGGTTTTGCTACTGTAAATGTATGTGTGCATTATTGCATGCATGTGTGTTTGCATTTGCTGTGTGTGCTTTTGTATGAGGGAATGATGCATACACTGGGGTTTTTGAAGTGTAAAGTAACTGACCTTTTTTAAGTTTTGGGTGTGAAATATTTATTTGAGTGCGGCTGTGGGAGGATAAGTTGAAAGAAAAAAAGGAGAGCAGTTGGGTGAACTTTTGTTTAAACAACCATTGAGCAAAAACCCACGATGCCTTTTAGAGCCAGTCCATTATTAAATTGCCCTAAAAATATTTGTGTATCCCCAGTCACACACATAAAGCAGTGTAAATTAAATTGTAAAAACACAATACAAATATATAGGAATATATTATTTCAAATGATAATAACAATGCCTGTGTTTCATCTCCACGTTAGCTTTATAAACAGAAACCAGCGAGCTTTCCCTCTGTCGTCTGCATCTCATCTAAAATGCTGCTCCTGCTTTTAAACCTGGTTAAGATACCTTTCATTTATTTCTAAACATGTTCTTGAGATTGTCTCCTCGATGTTTTGTGTGTCCTAACTGTTCTTGTTGTAGAGCAGATCAACTTCTGTTGCTTTTAAATGTGACTATATATAAACTGAACTGACTGGACTAATAAAATAATAAATGTGCACTTCATGTTTGCTGCTGCATAACTACATGCTTATTGTTTAATTCTCTTCACCTCCAAGCTGCCTCATATACTAAGATTTAAATTTGACTAAGAATCCAGGCTTTGCCAGGGATTAAAAGCTCTTAAATTAATATTTTGTTACTTTGCAGTATGGGTCTGCTCATACCAAACAGCACAAATTCAAAACTATTGTGAATTAATCTATCTTTGTTAAAAACCTTTTGGCATCATTACAATACAAATGTGTTTTGGGTGCTTATTTAAATGCTTAAATCAGATTTAGGTCATGTGGAGTTTTGATTTCTTACTTACACACATATGAAAACTGCGTGTAGTTAAAGTTGCTCTTTTCTCTGGATTACAATGTCCTGTCATTATAAATCAATAAATACAGAGATGAAAAGAATTCAGTGGTAAAGCCCTAGTGAACTTGGCAATCTGGATGTGCGTGTGCGTGTGTGCGTGTGTGTATGTGTGTACACAGGGAGTGTTAGAAACTAAACTGAGAGATTAAAGGACAGAACAAAGGGCAGAAGAGGCTGAGACCTTTATAGAGTGTGCATGTTTATAGGTCTGTGGGTTTTTCGTGTTCTTGCTCATGCATGAGTGTGCGTGTGTTTTTGTGTGTGTTTGTGTAAGGCCAGACGTCAGTATTGACAATAGCCTGTTGAGACCTGGGAGGAGACTGACTTCGTTAAGAGAGGCCTTGAACAAACAGAGTAGAGATGGAGGGAGGGATGGGTGCAGGGGAATCGAGGGAAAGGTTTAAATGAAGGAAACGTGGAAGTGTGTCAGTCCAGGGACTTGCAGACGGAGAAAAAGGCTGGCAGAGGGGGTGGAAAAATAAAAGGTAAATAAGAATAGATGGAAAACAGGAAAAATAACACCAAGACAAGTAGAGTTGAAGGAAAGAGGGATTTAGGAGGCAGTGATACACGAAGGAAGCAATGGCAATAAAGAAAAGTGAAGATTGAGTGGGCAAAGAGTGTGAGTGTGTGTGAGTGTGTGCTGGTCTGTTGTAGCAAGAGCAGCAAATCAATAACTGATAAATAAATGATAAGCTACAAAAATTCAAAAGGCACCAGCAAAAAGAAATGATTCCAGTACACAGGGAACTGGAGGGAAAAGGTGGAAGGATAGGTGGATGGACACTGCTGGGGGTGGGGTTCTTTTGTTGTAATGGAAAATATGTGGCGGTGTTGATGTTGTCAGCACGGCGTGACTTTTTTATGTCCGGTTTTTGACATCACAGAGTGCTTTACTTAAAGGCTTATCAGCCTTTGTTTCTGGTGTTAACAGTTCATGGGAAAAACCTCATTCACACACACACACACACACACACACACACACACACACACACACACACACACACACACACAGATATATAGTAAAGGGGGAAAGAAGGAAAAAATGAAGGCAATAAATCACTAACCCACCAATATGACGGTGAAATACCAGTAGGCAAACTCTGTGGATTTTACTTTCAGTTTTATCTTGTCATCATGTGCTTTGATGTACCTTTTAAAACATTAATAACTATAAGACATTGATATAATTTCCATAAACAAATAAGATCACAGCAGCTTTACACTGACACTACGAAAACTTGTTAAACTAGATTACGTTCACTTCACATAGGTAAATCTATCTAATCACAGTGCTTGTTACTCATGTACAGTATGCTCACATTCACTTCACTTGTTTTTCTTTCATCGTTCATTCTGAATGTGCAATCAGGTTCTTTGAGATTTCATTGATGTACCACTATAGCACAATGAGACAACTATTTTGCTTTAAGCATCTACAGCTCATATGAAAAGTAATTATTTAAAACTTCTATTTGTAATCTCACAGTCTAAAAACATCTAAGCATCCAGTCCTCTCTGCCCCCATGTTGAGTCTTGATGTTTAGGTTGTAAACACCTATGGCTCATGCAGCATCGTGTTGGAGTGGTTATCTCTGCCACTTCACACGTGAGCTAAAGCTGCAGCTAGAAGGTCCCCGGTTTAAATCGACCTGCCAGCTGTGGCCTCTCTGTGTGAAGTTTGCATGTTCTCACCGTGCTTGCGTGGCTTTTCTTTCCACAGTCCAAAGACCTGTATGTTAGGTTAACCGCTGCCTTTGAATGGCCTGTAGGTGTGATTGTGAACGATCGTCGTCTTTGTATGTCTCTCTTTGTTGCTGCTGAGATAGACTGGTTACCTGTCCAGGGCATAGCCCACTTCTTGCTCTATGATGTGCTTCATTAAGCCCCCTAAGTCTTAACAGAATAGGTTGGATGGACATGTATACTGTAGCTGCTGGGAAATTGTTTCTCATTTTTCATAAACCTACTACACTTATCTCAACACAACAAGTAAGTTGCACAACTGTCTGCTTTCTAGATTTGTTGTTGGAAATTTCAGAAATCTCAACTGGATTCTGGTTTCAATTCAACTCTCTAATCTAAACTCAAAGAAAGGTTACTCTCTGAGCCACAGCTGGAACCAGTTTCTTGATAAGTAAGAAAATATTTAAAACATTTAAAACAAAATGTCATTAAAAATAAATGCACTTTTATATGCGTGTTTCATTAATACAAATTGCAGTTTTAAAATCCAATTTTCACACAGACCTATGTATCATTTATTTTTTATATGAACTTTGAAAATGAAAAGAAAAACAAACACAAATGAACTCTATGAATAAAACATACACAAAAATGGCAAAGTCTTTAAAGTAAGTTATGAGCTATATAGAGAGGGCTGAAATGTACAGCAACCAGTCTGGTTTGTAGAAAACAGAAGGTTACTGCCTGTGGGTCTGAGCACCACACAGAAATAACAATAACACTAACATTCAGTGGAGAGGCTGGTTGAACTGCTCTTGTCGGACTAAAATGAAATTTTGTAAGCACAGCGTGATAAAAACACTAGAAAGACTCAGCAGCTACCAGAGGACACATATGTTGACACCACCGTTTATTATTTGTCAAATTCCTGTGATTTTGTCAAATTTTATTCTGCGCTCTCACTGTAATTGGTTCAGATCCATTATGCTCACTGATAAAATGGATTTTCAGTTGTCCACACACACACACACATACGCACAGACACAACACACAACACACACGCACACACACTTGAACTCCCAATCTGGAGTCTTCAAGGACCTACAGTGTGTGTGTGATAATGAAAGCTGCTGACTGGCCGCTGTGATTGGCTACCTCTACATCCTCTAGAGATGTGCGTCTGAATGGTGCCAGTTAGACGCCAGAGAGACGGCACACATTGTGTGTGTGTGTGTGTGAGTGTGTGTGTTTTGTGCGAGTGACTGTGTTTGCATGTCTTGCAGCCGGTGTTTGTGTGTATATGTGTGTACCTGTAAAAGTGTGGATTTCCATGAGTGAGTATAAATGTCCCCATGACTGATACCATGCCACGCCCAGCTGTCTGTGGTCTGATTAGAAATCAGTGTATTTTCCTAATGAGTTTGCCCTATTGGATTTACCCTTTATCTAAACATTATTGCTCTAGACTGTGGATGTCATATAAGTAAATCACGTGTGAATAAAGTGTGCAGGTAACACTGTATATCAAGACATCGCTTCAATTACTTCACTTTAAGCCTTTCTGATGCCTCCTAGATAAAGATGAAGTACAGTGGTCACTGTGACATTATTGGCAGATTCAAACCCTGTTCTTAATATGCTGCTCTACATAAACACTGGTGAATCATGACGTAAAAATTTATGCATCTGCACATTAGCAAACCATGCTACTAGTGCTGACCCTGCTGAGAGCCAGACACTACAATAGATAAAAGCCATGAAAGACTTTTATCTTTTCTGCAAATGTTTTATATTACACATAATTTAAATAAACTTAATATTCAGCTAACTCTCTCATATGACCCAATGAACAATTTCGGTTGGCGACAACAAAATGGTTTCAGACAAATTTTTTGCTCTAAACCCTCAAATGTGGGATTTAAACTGTGCAAACACCGCAGTTTAGTTGGGGTTAGTTAGTCATTAAACATAAATGTTAAAGCAATCAAAATCAAAGTTAAAGTAATACTTCCTTAATGTCACATCACATCTCACATGACATACATCACGTGACCCGTTACTATTACAACAACATGATCATCATCATCACGAAAATAAGCAGCTGTTTCAAACTGGACTCGAACTCAGTTGCTTGATGTCGTGAAGCAGCAATATGGTTCTGCTGATCGTCTCTGGCAGCTGGTACAAACAACCTACTATGTGGTATTTCACAGGAGAACTGTCTCCGGCCAGTTTTTACCCTGAGAAAAAAAGCTGTGGGACGGGGAACAAAATGCCACAATTTTCCAGCTTACAACTCAAACTCTGTCAAATTGCTTCACATTTTTTCATATAACTATGTGAAAGCATTTCAAGCTGACTTTAAATACAAGTGTTGAGTGCACCCTTATTCCTATCTTTATCACAACTATCTATTCAACTATCACAACTAGATCAGCCAGAAAATGTGTAGGACCACTTAGACTTTGGCACAGACACAAGGACGCACACTAACCCTTTGAGGATAAAGCAGGTTGAATCATAATGGCAAAGGAAAGACACTGTGACTGGGTGACAGAGCGAGGGAGTGACTTTACCTCTGGACTGAAGCAGAGGGAGTGGCGTTAAAAAGGAAGAGGGTGTGTGTGTGTGTGTGTGTGTGTGTGTGTGTGTGTGTGTGTGTGTGTGTGTGTGTGTGAGTGAGTGAGTGTGTATGTATGACAGAGGGAGCTTTGCTTTCACGCCTTGCTGAGCAGTGAAAGAGTATCTGTCTCAAAGAACAAGCCGAAAGACAGAGCATAAAAGTTGGAAAAAAAGAGACACAGGGAAAGGGACAGAGGAAGGTAAAGAGGGGGAGAAAGGACAAATAGAAGAGTTGGCTGAAAGCAGCTTCTATCTCCCGTCCCACCCCCTGACTGTCTTCCCCTCCTCTGTGTCAAGCCGGGAGCAAGAGGAAAAAGGAGTGTGGAGAGAAAGGAAGAGAGGGAGCTCAGCCACACTTGCTGTTCTACCGCAGGACTGAGGAATTCCAGGACCTTTTGGAGTTGTTCACACACACACACACGCACTTAAACTCACACATGCCGTTTTCCCTTGTGGTTGAGATTTGTCTAATTCAGAAAGGAAGTATAAAGAAAAAAGAGACAGAAAAAAATTATAGAAGACTCCTCTCCAGCCCTTTCCTGTGGACTATTGGACCGTGAAGGCACCTGCCATGGGGAAAGTGACTCAGAGAGGCTGAGGACTGAAACGGGACGCAGGCAGAAGCTGCTGATGAAGGTGAGATTTTCATTAAATGACAGCTCCAGTTTTCGTCTTTTCTGCCAGGACCTATGTCCACATTGGTGAGAATATTTATCAGAGATGGACAAGTGACCTTTTTTTAAATATATATATTTGTATATATTTATGAATTGGTAATAATAAAGCCAAAAAAAGTATAACATTTCTAGAGTAATGCTGAATACTGATGGTGGGAAATACCCAGTGGAGGTGCACTTGTACATGTGTCAACTCTCTTGTACTTGTGGTTTTATATCTGCGTTGATCATTAGGTTGATTTCCTTAAGTAAGATAATAACACTGCTGCAGACTGTGTGTGTGTGTGTGTGTGTGTGTGTGTGTGTGTGTGTACTTTTTAAGAAGAAGAATATGAAAGTGAGAATATTTTGATTTAATTGGAATTGATCAGTGGATGAAGCAAGAAAGGAAAGAGTTTGCGTGCATGTGGGAGAGTGTGTGTCTTGGACGTTTTATTTCCTGCTGGTGAACCAGCAGATTTAGAGGAAATTATATTGCTTTTGCAGAACATCTGTCCTTTTCAGTTGGTACAAGTTTCATTTTCAGATTGAGGACATAATGGGATATACTTTACAGCTTGAAAATATAAACAGTTTCTTTCTAACATTTATGCAGAAGGCTCTTGAGCAAAATGAATTTTAACAGACAATAAATCAGTGGTGAATAGAAAAAAAAAACAGTCCTTTCACACCTGCAGGTATTGTACGTCTTGTCCCATCACTTCTCCCTCCACCATCCATCCTGCCACACTCTGCCACTTTTGTTCTCTAATCTCATTTACAGCAATTCTTCATTTTCTACGGTTTTCACTGAAGTCTCACATCTAATGACCGAGGCCTATACCATTCTACTCAGTCTCAAGGCTCTCATTTCTCTTTCTGAACATTTATCTGCCTTATAAAGCTTTATGTCTTTTAGACAATTTCTCATTCCCACGTTTTGTGTATTAGTAGGTGTATATGTTTTTAAGCTCATTGGTGTCCATTTAGTCATCTCACCTATTCCGTCCTGTAATCCTGTGTCTCACAGGTCTTTATAACCCCTCTGCAGCAAACCCACCTTAACCTGCACAGTAACCCAATCATTACCATACCGTTGAACCCACACATTAACCCTTGATTCACCTTTGCTGTTGTGCTCTAGCTGCAGTGAAAGGTCTACCAAGGTGTTATATGCAGTTATGTGTTCTGTTAATTTAAATGTCATTACACACAAATGCCTTGTTATCTTGAAGAGGTCACTGCAGAGATACAATGCACCATTGCTATGTTTAATAAACATGCACAATTTTAGCTTGATTATGATACAATGGACCCCTGGGCATAGAGATATAAAAGGCTCACCCAACCCTAGGACCTCCATAATAAAAAAGATACAGAACACCACCTAATGAGGTCCTCACATAGCTTTTAGTAATTTTGGGGTTGTTTATGTCTCTTCTTTGTTGTTTGTTAATTTTAAATGATTGATAATTTTCACCAATTTGTCGATATTAAGTGTAGTTACACGTTTCTTATGCTTTGCCAGCTACAGCTGCCAATTCCTTCTGTCTCTCTTTCACAAACAATGTGACCCAAGTTAGCAATTTAGCCAGACAAACAATTCTTTATCACATTCAGTGTGATTGTTTATGCCTCTAGTGTTGTAGTGTGTAATTAAAAACTTAAATCTGCTGCATCTGTCTTACAATTTGGAAGTGGACACTGTGGCCAGTACAAGCCCTTTCCTGGAAAAAGTGCTGCACTGTGTGGACACTTTGATGTGGAGCTGTGAATCATGTGATGCCCTGGGACCTATTAAGACATCTGTTACAAAATCAATATCAACAGTATAAAAACCAAGATGAAAATCCCTTTAGAGTCACAATCATATGATCATAATTTGAACCACTGGGTCTGCAAATAATGTGAAAAATACAAAAAGCTAATTCAAGATATTATATTCATTATCATCACAAGGTTTGTTTAAAATCTTGGAATACACTTCTCTTGTTTAAAATACACCGGCATGCTAGAGCTGTTTGATATTAGATGTTCTTGAGATTCTGTATGTGTATTAGAGAATGTCTCCTCCAACAGTCCAACAGTATAGGTCATTTATACCAGCAGCATAAAATGACTAACAGAGATTTATTACAAGGCTTTCACACATATGACTACACAAGTCTATGGCAGCTACAGCTATGCTGCTGAGTACCACCCGCTGTGACCGAAGCTCAACTTGCAAATACACACTGTTGTACGCTCACCCAACCACCCCATCTCCTAAAATTACATTCCTTAGCAACTAAATTGCAAATGTGATTATGTGTTATAAAGAAACATAACTACAACAACTTTGCATTTTCTGTGAACATATTAAAAATATGTAGATATGTAACATAAATAAAGTTCAACAGCTTTCGGCTCGTCCCTTCCGGGGTCTCCACAGTGGAAAGTGTTCTGTACATTGATTTGGTGGCTGGGCGGGGCCACAGCTGGTGGGGTGGGATTCGAACCCGTGGCCTTCTGAATCCCAACTCAATGCTTTAGCACCGACACGTAATATAAATAGCAATTTCCAAATACGATAATACATAACATATCCATCCTGATTTCTCTCTGTCTCTCTCTCAACCCACTTTCTCTCCCTTTCTACTTCAGCAACCTTTGTAATTTGAAATATTAGGCCTGTTCAGGCCTCAAAATAAAATAAAGTGGTCAAGTGCAGGCAATTTCCACCTGCAGGACAGTTTGTTTTGTCCAAGAACAAACCGATAACCTAGCTGTTTCATAGCATTTCAGTTTACACAGAGTGTAACACATCGACAACAAACCCCATTTACTTTATAAAGCTCATGCCATTATCCAGACTGCCTAACTGGGAAAAATGAGAAGTAATGAGCAAGATTAACAAACCACAAACGTGTGTGTTATAGGTGTGCTCTGATACTTAAAGAGCACTACGCCTCTGAGTAAAGCTACTGTTCATTTTCACCTTGTATCTACAGTAACCCAGAGTAGTTATTACTACACAGTACAATAAATTGACTTTTTATCATTAGAACTGCTGCTTTATTTACTAATTAGATAAGTTATCTCGCCTGATGAAAGTTGGGATAGGCTCCAGCCCCCCTGTGATCCAAGTAGGATAAGCGGTGACAGATAATGGATGGATGGAATTAGTTATGTTAGATCAGCTAGTAACGCTGCAGATATTCGTGCATTTAAGCAGCGCAACATTTATTATTTTTTTTGCCTTTTGGCTTATTCCGTAAATTCAGGGTCGCCATAGCGGATTATTGGTCCACATGATTGATTTGACAGACCCTCCCCAGGTTATTTTGACCAGGATAAGATCAACACTGCACGGCTGTGTGTCTTGCCCAGGGACTCTTCGGCATGTGGTGGTCTGGGAGAGCCAGGAGCACACCTCTGACCCTATGGTCGATGGGTGGCCACTCTGCCAACTGAGCCACTGTGACCATAAACCACCCAAGATGAGAGGTTACCAAAACAAACAAACAAACAAAAGAAAAAAACTATTGTCCAGAGGAAACAATATTTGAACAGTTACCGATATTGAACAGTCGGGGCCAAGCCTGGTGCCTTGGCATCCCAAACCTATGCTCTACTGCTGCGCCACAAGGCCCCCTACAGATTATGTTACATTCATTTTTGATGAATGCAAGACAGTCTGAAAACCATGAACCTCAAATCAGAAGTTCCAGCATCATGATGCTAAAAGAGGCGGGGCTCTGCTCTGGCAGGTTGCAATGCCATTTCAGGGGGCAGAGTCAAAGGAGGCCAATGCTAATAGATGCCCGCTGTGATGGAGGTCCTCTTTTACACCATTGTGTGTGTCGTAGGGGAGGGTAGGGACAGACAAGCTGTGTGTTCAGAACAGTATATGAATAATCCCCTGGCTACAGGTTGTGTTCTTGTGATCAATCATTTTATGACAGAGAGCAACAAAGTGGACATTTATTCAACCTAACACTTTTTGTGGGTTCAAGGTGGGTCTGCTGATGAATCGACCACCAAGGTAACTTTATGGTTAAGGTGGCTATACACTGATCCACTTCCCCACCCTAAAACCCATTAACCCCAATTTCAACCCTTCCTCAGTGGAAAAACCCATTAACCTTCCTCTTAACCCTGTCCTCTGCCTATAATTTCTACCAGGTCAGCAAAAATGTTGGTAAAAGACACAAAGCACAAAGGTTTAGGAAATTAAGATCCAATATCCAGTGGCTTCATGTATCCACAGTATACATATTTTATCCTGGACTACCAGTGTTGGAATATTACCTTTTATTTGTGCTTATGCCAGTTAAGAATGGATGAAAAAAGATGCTGAACCTATGGAGAACTGATGAGGCCAGGTGTAAAGGGATAGAAATAGAGAAAGAGAGTGGGCAGCAAAGTTTCTTTTGTTTGAAATATTTAATGAGTGTCTCTGCTCTCGTGAAATATTGACTTTTTCCTATATAGCCAGAGGGCATGGCCGGGAGTGCAAAGTTGTTAAAATAAAAAAATAAAAAGCATAGGCTGTTAGCATTAAACTTTTATCAGTTTCTTTTATTTATTTTTATTTTCCTTTTTGATATTGTTGATTAATAAAAAAACATCTTGGACATGATGCGGTTTATATGCATATTTTATTGTGTATAAATATACATGTAGAGGGTATCGATAATGTTCATCTGCAGGTGTCAATAAACTTTTGATACAGCTGATGTAACCTCTTACAATGTCATTATTTCTCCAAAATTATTTTATTAAGTATGCATGATAACCCATAGTCAAGAATTTACACAGTGCAGAAGATACGGGATACTGTTAAAGATAATGGATGTTTTAAAGGTGTCATTTGATATGTGCACATAACCTAAACACATGCATGGAGGGATAACAAAAGGGTTGAACCTGGGGTCAGTAAAAATAGCTTCCCCAATTCATCACTGTGTTGAAAAGGCAGATGAAAGACGTTAGATATACTACCATAGATAAATGTGTAGATACACCTTTAACTGGTGTTCAAGTGCAACCACTTAAAAGTCTTAAAAGATAAAGAAAATTAAAAGCGCAGCACAGGAATACATGGTGGCATGATTCTTATGTTTGTAGAAACAGAAGATTTCTATTAACTCACACAGGGGAGGATTTGTATTGAAGCAAATAAACGAAGCAAAAAAAGACATTAGAAGACAATTGGTCAAACATTCACCTGTGTTCATGAGGCTCCTGTACAATACGATTGGGAAGGTTGTATTGAACAAACAGGAAAATACAACTAACATAAATGTATCAATGTGGTCCTGGGTGATGCGTAGTAGCTGTAGCAAACATGAAACAGTCAGCTAGTATTTAGATACAGAAAACCTCAACGGGAAGCTTGATGGGACAGAAACTCAGGACTACACCAGAGGACACTGGAGTCTTAGTCTGGTGTGAAACAAATGTTACTTTGTTGTAAGAAGTCACATGACATGGTTTATGTGACATGTTATGTGAGAAATCAACAAATTGAAGCAAAACATTGGAACAACTCCTAACCATGTTGATTTAGTACCTAACCCTAACTTCACCTAACCCTGCTGGCTTTATGACTGCAGTACCTTCTTGTTCAGGGTTGAATATATATTAAAGACCCACCTATTCAAGACTGGTGTTAATACACTAGCTACAATAGCGAGTTTGCCTATTAGACTCTTATTCAAAAATAGGGTAAATTACTGCCCAGATGTTGTAGATGCTTGAGGTATAACAGTAGCATATGGCCCTATGTCCGAGTAAAACTGATCACCTAACTATGGTAATGACCTGCTATAGGATTAGCATTCCATCTGACTGAACTAATTTTTGATCATATCACAAGAAACTTTTTATAGTGAGAAAATATAATGTTCTTTTTTTGTTAGCATGTTTAAGAAAATGTTTATCAAAATTTAAAATATTATCATCCTTGGTTTTTCCACAGGTCCATTCATGTAAAATACATGCCAACAGTTAAACAGGTTTGTATAATAGACTTATGTGGTTATGAAGGGTCTGCAACAGTCGTCACACCGTCACACTGAATAATCTATATTATAATTAAAACATGCAATATGGAGGTTTCTTTAGAGGACAAATTTCTGCAACATAGTCTTTGTGCTTCCCTTCTACCTTGTGCCTTGTCGCCCACTTCACTTTCTTATACACACAACCATGCACGCACACACTTCCTGTCCTTCCTAATTTCTTCTTTCTTCCTCGCATGCTCAGGTCTATCCATCGTTGTTGCAGAACAGCCTCTCCTTTGCCAGACTGACCTGTAATTGCACTCTGGATTTGTGTAGATGTGTGCATGAGTGTGAGTTTAAACTCTAGGACCTGTCCTGTCCCATCACCTTGAGTGGTCATGCATTGTGAAAGGTGAGGTGGAATTGGGCAGCTTTACAGAGGTAGCTACGAAAATAATGAGATTCTCACCATCCCTGTCTCTCACACACAGACACACAAAACACAAACATGCATTATCACATATATACAAGCAGCCTTATAGTTTAAAAAAGTCTGCCTATACACACACACACACACACACACACTTGCTCTCCATCTCCCAGAGGACTGCTCGAGGGGCTTATGCAGGGGATTTGGCTGTTCTGCAGTGTGCCTGTCAGATAAGCAAGGAGACGCAGGCCTGCCTGGCGACACACTACTGAGCGTGTGCAGTACAGACTCCTCTCCTTCCCCTTTAACCTGTCACTCAAGTCACCTGCCACCCTCTGCTGACACTGGTGATGATACCACATGCAGGGACTCTCTGGTATCTCATTTGCTATACTCATAAACACAACCGCTGGCAAAGATTTTTCCACCGAGGTCTTTCACACCTACTTTATCTATGTCCTACTGGTTTGGCCAGGACCAACCTGCTCTTATAAAAACACTAATGGAGAGAAGAAGATATATTTAAACAATGTGATAGTTAAAACCTGTATTTGCTTTTGCTCTTCCATCTGTATTGTCTTCCTCTTTCTTTTCTTGCTCTATGTTCTTAACACCTTCCACCGCCGCAGTATCCCCACTCCCTTTTTCTAAAATCTTCTCTATGCACCCCCTTTCCCCCCCACCCTGGTCTCCTGTTCCATTCTGTGCATCACCTGTAATCCTTCTGTCCTTTGTTCTGCAGCTGCTCAGGATCACAGATAGACCAATAGCTGTTACAATAAACAAAGAGAAAAAGAAACTATATTTTTAAGCTGCTAATGTGTCAATATTATTAACAATTTTTATGCTATTTGCCTTTGTTAATAAATATTGATCTCCTTCATGAATAAACTTTGATAAATACGTTGCATTCTCCCAACTTTTCACTATTCTCTGTATATCCATTATATCTGCATTGCAGCCAAAAATATATATGTATATATTTTTTATTAGCTGTCATTGCAAAGGTATGATGCTTATGTAAAAATACTCTAGCCCAATTTTCATGTTTCATTCATAAACTTCAATACCATTGGTTTGGTGTTTTCAATTTACTAATCAGCTTAAGATTTGTAGAGATTTTTCAACTAGAACACTTCAATTTGCCTCACACACATGCTAATTGCAGTGAGCCATCATGGCAAGGTGATAGCCTGATCATCAGGAGGATTTTGGGAGTCTTACTCAAGGCCGGTAGAAATTGAGGAGGGATGAGTCAGGAAGGGCATCCGGCGTAAAAACTGTGCCAAATCAACATGGCCACCCGGACCTGACAGGAAAATCTGAAAGGACTAAAAAAAAATCAAACAACAACAACAACAACAAAAAGTCGAAGGACACTGACATATGGACGGTTGGGATTTCACTAACAAACCTGTCATTAGTAGACAGCCTGCCTTATGATTTATCTGCATAATAGATTATTGAACATATATTTCTTATATAATTTTCTCTATTCAAAAATAAGCAAACTGCTGCAGCAAAGGTTCTTAGGCACTGATACATTTGAATTGGAATAGACAGAGACCTATATAAAGTTCACTTTAATTTGACCAAAGTGGCATAAAGTGTCCACTGTCCATGATTAGGACAACAAATGAGCAAATGCAATTGTGTTTTTTCTTCATAAGATGGTTACTCTTAGATATTTGCCTCTACTGATGTTAACTTCCCATGGAAATGCTTCAGCTGCCATCTTTCAGTATTGTACAATGTCCAGCAGCCCTTCATCTTTCATGAGTGATCCATCATGTCCATATCAGCCATTCACTCCCCCCCAGACACACAAGCACACACACTACTATAAAAACCGTTGTGCCTACGCCCTTGGCCTCCGCTATCTCCCAACCAGTCTCACCAACACCCTCTTTACCGACACCATCCCCCAACCCCAGCCTCTTGGCAGCTCCTCCAGGCAGGCTAATTGACTGAGTCCCAGGAGGAGGGGGATCATGCCACATTTCTAAATTGGCCTCCCCTCCTCCAGATAAAAGCTACACCCCTCTATACTTTAACGACCCTCTCTATAAGCTACTGGTCTCAATAAAACATTTCCCTTTTTACAATAATTATCTGTTATTTCTTTTTTCCAGTTGAGACTGTTGATTAAGCATTTCTTCTATCTTTATGTCATTCTTTATTTTTCCCTATGGTTGACTGTCTACATGACTGCCAGCCCCAAACTCAGATATTTACTGTATAGACACCTGAATACATAAAAGGACAGATACAGGCACACTCTCAGAGAGCAGCACCCCGCCTTTGCTCAACATGGGGTTCACTTTCACAGAGCCTCCATTTTCACAACCTGCACCTGGGGACTCTGAAGGGCGTGTCTCAATATGCATGTGTGTGTGTAAGTGTGAGCCCGCGTGTGTGTGAGTGTGTGCGCGTGCGTGAGCGTGTGTGTGAGTTTAAGTGGGCGTGTGTGTGTGTCTGCATCTATATACAGAGCTTTATCCCACTAACAAGCAGACAGACAGAACAAAGACATTTTGTTATTGATTAGTTGACACTTCATTATCAGAGGAAATAATTAAAAAGATCTTCATTGTTCTTAGATTGGGAATATGAGATTTTTCACTTATATCAAACAAGATGTACAACATATTTATGTGAATTGTAAAATACGTTTATGGTGTCTTTGCTGTGCTGTTATTCAAGGTTTGCACTTATGTTTTTGCCATTTAAATACATTAGTGGACATCAAAACACGTCATTTAGATCTGCAATATATCTGCTACTGTCAGAGATGCAGAAAACACACACATACAAAGGCAAGCAAAACACATTTAAATCCCCTGGGATTTGTGATGTATGCATAAACCACAAATCCAATGTGAGTGCACTACACATTCTGTATGCGCGTGTTTTCTGCATTGCTGAAAGGCTGCAGTAATATTTAGGAGAATCTTATAATGTGTGCTGTGCTGTTTTTTCTAAAACAGAGAGGTAGAATAAAGCTCAAAAGCACTGTCCTGAGGTCCAGTTCTATAATACAGTGAAATTAAACAGCAAACATTTCCACACATGCAAATGCCCAGTATACACACAGCAGCAAAGCACAAGTGGGTATTCTGACAGATTCTGTGCACCAAGCATGTTTGGTATGTAGCAGTAGTTCAGGACTTTAGTAAATGGCATTTTCAGATGGAGAGATAAAGTATTTTAGCTGGAGGCTTGGGGTCGCCTGGTCTTGTGGAAAAGACATTTGACACGTAGAGAGTTGTTACCTAGAGTACAGTATGTGGAAAAACTTCAGGCCAGTTCTTCGTATTTGTAGAAGAGTGGAAAATGCATCTCTAGGTCTAAATAACAAATGAAAAATGCTTGGACTGATGGTTTAGTTCTTTTATATGCAGATTAAATTTATAATATACTTGGGAGGAACAGAAGAGGTACATATTTTTCACAGATGTACTAAAACAGAAACTTAAGATTCTCTAGATTCACATTTTGAGCCACTATAAAACAACTAAATATTTTGGAAGCTTTGAGAACAGAACTCAATGTTAAACCAGCAAGTACTAAATGGAAAATTGCACTCTCTCATAACTGCAGAAATCAAGGATCAATTCTCAAAGATTTACCTTTAATAGAAGTGATTGGGTTAGTGAGGGACCATGTCTTAGTAAACTACTGTTCGTTGGTTTCTATTCACACAGAGTGTCATGTGTGGCGCTATTAAACCATGTTGCTTTGGTTTAAGCACTGGTACAGTATTAAAAAAAAAAACAGACAACAAAGGGTCAGACACACAAAATGACAGAAGAATTTGGCCTGATCCATGTACTAATGTGTTTAGGTTTAGGCAACAAAAGAACTTAGTTTGTATATATTAGTGAAAAAGGGTGTTGTTGTGTCTGAATTAAATTTTTTCCTTTATTACTCCTGACAATCTTTCCCTCAGGAAGCCCTGTGATTCCTTAAACACAACCATAAAACACAATGGTGTAATCACAAAAACGTTTTGGTTCATTTCCAATTTCGTACAACTTTAGTTAATTAACAATTTATTAATATATTGTCTATTTATTCCGAAATTGGAAAGATTATCTGTCAAACATTTGTTAAAGCACGCTCTAATGCATACTGTAAAGGAGCTTAGATATTTGGAAGAGCAACTAATTTCTAAAAGAAAGGAGACCACTGAGGTAGTTTATTGTTCTAAAAGGATTCCTGTTGGAGGCCTTTGCATGGAGCTAGACTTGGCAACACCGACTTGATGCAGATTCTGAAGCAGACTCATGAGATAATTCATCGGAAGTGACCTGAGACCTGACCTCACGTTCCCCTGGAGAAAATGGTGGCTGAATAACTTCTGCTTTTTGCTGCAGTTACTTGTACCCAGCAAAATTGACTAATTGTACACAAATACATGAAAGATACAATATTGCCAATATTTCACTGCAGGTTTACTGTACTTACTTTAACTTTTACTGTTAAATGTGTTCATTGGTCAGTAAAAAGAGAATCATATTAAAACATGTTTGGAAAAGTATTTACATTCACAGCTAAACTAAACTTTACAACACGGTGAAGTGACCTACTATTGGAAGTTTACCAAAAGCTGAAGTATATGGCAATATATCAATGATGTGGCCTCCTTCTGTCCCACTGGATATTTTGGTCACTAATGTTTTCTCTCTCTCTCTCTCTCTCTCGCACCTAATGCTGCTGTAGTTGTCTGAAAATGTCATTACATATCTCAAATAAGCATTGATGCAATAAACACACATTAGATACAAAGTTGTAACTATTATTATTGGCCAAAAAAAGTTATTCGCCTTAGATGTAGAACTGGCAGCGTGTAATGTGACCACTGGCTATGAACTGGAAAAGTGAATAGGCTGGTGTTTTGTGTGTGGGTGAGGGGGCTTCAAACTGTCCTTCATGCTTCAGATCCCATATGCTTATATACTGCTTACTGCATCCCTCATTAGCCATGGCTGTGTGTGCATTTATCTTTTGATGGCTGCTTTAAATGTGAATTCTCATTAATTAAGGGATAGTTGGTCCCTGCACAATGAATATATGCATTTAATTTTCCCAGACCGCCTCGGTTTACGCACAGAAATCTGCGACAAAATGTTTGTTTGACTGATTACTTACATGTTGAATGTGACGGCTGACAGTTGGAAAGAGCAGTTGTAAGGAAGGACAAAGAGGAAGAAGAGAAGAAAGACCAAAATGGACTTGGGAGACAAGAAAGAGTGAGGGAGGCAGAATATAGAAAGAAGCGTTTCTTAAGACAGTTACAGATTAATGGAAAATATGCTGCAGCAGGTTCTCCCTGGTAGTACATTTTATGTTCTCCTATGATGCATTGTATCTTCTCAGTTTAGATGCTGCTTCTTTGTCTTGTTTCCAAAACATCCTAAATTCTCACCTCTCAGACTCAGAGGTCAGTAGCTAATGCTGGTATTTACCTGAGGGCAATCTAACACCCCCATCTCCTTCCCTTTATATTCCTTCATACATTGCTCTGTGTGTCTCTTTCCTCCTAAAATTTTGCACATCTCCTAATGAGTCCAGTATGCGATTGTGGATTTGTTTTAAGTGCAGGCACAGTGCATGTGGTTTCAAGATGCAGTTTAAAACACTAACTTGTGTCTATTGAAGAAAGAAAATGTTAGTGATTATGTACCGTAACTGGCATTAATCCTTAAACTGAAGCTTCAAAATGCACAAAGGTCAACAGAGAAAACAGATTTTCTTAATTCCTGAACAACATCTGTATTTGGTGTTTGTTGTGTGCATGTGTGGTTCAGTCTGTGTTTTGACAGTAATGGTGAGAGATGAAAGTCGGAGACATAATGAGTGACCAGCATTTTGCTGCGAGTTTAGTCTGTGGGCTGCAAATATAAGTGGAGAAAAGAAAAGAGCAGGCTGGGACAAGCTGAAGAGCAGCTTGTTTTACCTACAAACTGTGACACACCTTCACTCTACAATGATGTATACTTAAACGTAAAGATGGTGGTGCTTACATTACATTATTTTCACTAAACTCTTATAAACCTACGCATGAATTGATGGCATCTCTGCTCTGCTCTTGTTTATTTATAACTTTGCAAAACTACAAAGAATTGACCTGTTTTGAGCTGAAAAGCTTTACACCTTTTGTTTTTACCACTGAAGTTTAGCTACATTCAAAAAATAAAAAAGAAAGAATTATATAAATTCCAAGAGCTTCATTGTGAATTCACTATAGACTAGTGGTTTTCAGGGTTTAGGTTGTTTTCTCACTAATTTTCATAATGTTTACATGTGTTCAGGTACTGCTAAAGAGTCAAGCAACAGCTAAAATAGTTTGCTGGATAATTCGTATATATTTTTATAATGTGTGAGAGTTTGGTTTGCACATGTTTAACTGGTACAGCAATAGACGCCATGAAGTCACATCATACCATCTTAACTGTCGGGGAATAGGGGACCCAAGTTTTGACACTGAAAACCTTCTTTTAGTTTGGTTAAAAAGACTTTAAACTTGATTGAGATCGAGGAAAAGAAAGGCAGCGTTCATCTACTGACATGTTATGACAGCAGCACTAACCTACTGTGGTGACACTTTTTCAGAATCAGAAAGTCAAAACACAGACTCCAAATCGCCAATCAACCAGCTGATCCTTAAAACACAGCCCAAATAAACAGAAATTCCAGACTACATGACACCAACTTCACATCCTCTATAATCTGTTTATTGTAAAATGCCACAGACTTGTCTGATGTTTCTGCTATGATCTCAAAGTCCAAGTGTTAACTTTAAAGTTTAGGAAGTGGCTTTTCTCAGGGCAAAACCTCCTTGGCTGAGGAGGGCTAACAGCAAGGAATACACACAGATGTACAGATGCTCACTAAAGCTAACTCACTAGCCGAGTATGATAGACCTTTCTGGGAGCCAGTGAACTGTGAGAGGTAAAACCCATGTGTTTTTGTAAGGTAGATACATTTTAATGTATTTATAATGATAATGATTTATCTGCTGAAATTTCTACAGCAAATACCTACCTCCTTGTCATTCTGGCTAGAGGAGGCACCTGGGGTGGCAAATCACATTTTGTCCCCCTGTTAATCTCTGGCTCTGCTACCACCGGAACAGCTTGTACAGAGCTGCTTTCTGACTAACCATAGAGGACCTTAAGCTCGTAGTGTCCCTGAACACACCTGTCCTGCAGAACGGCAGTTATTTAGAGAAGCAGATGCTACATTGGCGTTTCATTAGTGTAAAGCCCTTGAACAAGACAACAGTAAATGTCCACTCCAACTGCCATCTCGAGTTTAAAATACAGGTAAATCACGTTTATTTAAAAAAAAAATGAATATAAAATTGAACCCACCAAAGTGGCTTGTGGGACTGACTGTCCCACTGACCTGCTACTGCTGAAATACAACTACTTTTGGCCGTTGGGTGGTAAAGTCAAGCCCTGCTCAAGAAACTTTGTCAAAGCTACTGCATGTGAAGTTGTCATTTCATCTAACCAACATAAACTGAGCCTGGAATTTATATACATTTGTTTTGTATTGTTTCTAATTTGCATTATGTTGTATTTTTAACTACCTCGTGAATGATGTTGTATCTTTAACTGCCTGGTGAACTGAAGACAATGTTTGACTATGTAGACAATAAAGTTCAGTTCTTAAACCAAAATACTCAAGTTGAAAATTTCAAAATCTAAATGTATGAATATTCCCCTGAGCATTACCATTGTAAACTTAAACAAGCATAAACATTATTATCACACTTAACACCATACAAAGTCGAGAGCCCACCGGGAAATAAAACTGACATGGTTAAGAGTATCAATGTTCGCTTCTGATTTTACAGAAGTCAGTGTCCTGTCTCCATCCAGCGACTGTGACACATGAGAAGAGACAAACACAGAAGGGCAAAAAGGAAAGTAGGTAGTAGGTAAAGTCAGATCTGCTGAATCTAACCCTGTATCCAGTTTCTGTCCTCTTATCCTCCTCTCTGCTCTTCCTTTCATCCTGACATGAAATAGTCATTAGGTGTAGTGGTAATTCAGCCCAGCCGTCTTTCCACATTAGCTAATGTGCATCAGAAACGTCAGCTGTGTCCATTTATGTGTGTGTGGTGTGTTCGTGTATAGAGTATTTGGAAGCATGTGCATATGGGTCCGCATGCGTCAGCATTCAGAAGCATGTGATACTGTCAGGGCCACTGGTTACGGTGTGTGGGGGTGTTTGTGTGTATTTCTGCATCAGACAGTTTTTTAGACAAGGTTTTCTCTTCCATGGTTGACAGGTGCTAAATAATAAAAGCCTAGAGAACAAGTAAGAGGAGAGAAAAAGACAAGACAGAAGTACATGCAGAAGAGAAGAAGCAAGAATAGATGAAGGGGGTGGAAAAGAAAACTGGGAGAAGAAAACACATGAAAAGAAAGGGATATACCTGTAATGGATGAGTGCAGTTTGATCAAGTCTAAGCTGCCTTCTTTAGGAATGTCCTTTTTATGCTGGGGTTCTCTCTTCCCTACTCCTTAGAATATATTCTTAATTTCTCTCTTTCTGCTACGGAGTGCAGTCGATGCAGCAGCAATGGAGCAAATGTTTGGAGATGGGAGACAGGAAGCCATTAACTTCAACTCTGTGACTTGCACGTGACTTTGTATACTTAAAAAAAATTAACTCAAATTCAGGTTAAACATATCTTAAAACAGTTAAGTTTAATATAAAGTATTAACCTTCAGTGATCCACCTAGATCTAAGAACTACACTGTACTTAGTGGGGCCTCTGTAACTCAATATTATACATAATATATACACCAACAAGCACACCTGGGCAGGTGAATCTTACCCCAAAGGCAGCTTTTTAGGAGGACAACTATGAACAGAGAGGGAAACCAAAATAAACTACATGCTGTGCAGAAATTTAACAACCACACTGCAGTGGTACTATGAGAAAGCTAATCCGAGCCAGCAGAGTGTTGACTGTAGCGTGAATCCGTCCATGCTGCTGATTAAAGTTGATTAAACGTACTGTAAATGGCAAGCAATAAAAGGTTCACAGACGATGCATTTTTATATGCCAAAATAAGCGATCGAGCAGTACAATATTCACTGTGTAATTACAGTGATTTGCTTTCTGCCAAGAAATGCAGCACTTCATTTATTCACAAACCAAAGAAACAAAACAACCAAAAACACTGAATGAGAACATAAACCCATTAGAACTTAATTTTGTTTATTTTCAGAAACATAAACAGGAAACTGGGTTGGTAGTAAAATAATGTTAACATAAAATATTAAGTAAAAAGGTTTATCAGTAAATCTATACTGACACTTTCAAATAAAACAATAACATAACACAATATTGTAGAAATAAAGTTCTAAACTTGCTTTTTGCCTGACAGACCAGTTCACTTTTACATAAAATGGTACGCAAGAAACCAAAAAATGAAGTTGCCTTTCTCTTGTTTTTCCTGTGCGATTATGTAGCATGCTGTGTTAGGAGAGTTACATAAATCAGTTTGAGGTGATTTGGATGTGGCCATGGAAAAAATATTTCCTTAAGTCATTTTTGTTGTTGAGTCCAGAGCTGAGCGTGCAGGTTGGCCAGGAAAGAAGAAGAGAGAAATGGTGTCTTGGCAATGGAGCTTTGTGCAGACAGAGTGGCTGGTATGTGTATGTATCTACAGTTTGTATGTCCCTGGATGTGTGAGTAGGCTGAGCAATGAGGTGGTGTTTGGACAATTAAAAGAACTCCTCAGTGCATTCTTTGTCCCATGACAGATTTCCATACACCTCTCTGCTGCTGCATCTCTCTCACACACTGCGTTTTCCTCACTCATTCACACATTTACACTCTTCTTTTCTCTTGGCCAAGCACACTGTCAGGCTGTTTCATGATCTGGCTCTGTCTCACACGGTCTTCATTTTACTGTAGACTAAGCATATCCTGCTGACAGAAAGAGAAAGAGAAAGCGAGGCAGAAAGAGAGTGGATGTGACACCCAGTTTCCTCTAATCCCTATCAATGTGTATGTGTAGGTGTGTGTGTGTGTGTCCTTTCGCTATGACAGCACCACACATGGTGAAGCTTATTACCTTCTTGCTGCGTACCTCTCGTGTGTCCCGCATTCCTCAGTGGTTTGTCTAAATGCATCTTGCTTTAGTGTGTGTGGGTCTATGTGTGCGTTTATTCTGCATGAACTCCATGAGTGTCTAACTCTTACTAGCAGGGGATTTCAGATCCCTTCAGAGTAAATGACAGAGGTGACTTTATCTTTACAGACATGTTCATCTGCACCCTGCATTTTCCCTAAACTGCTGACACTACAGAGCAAACACCCAGTGTTGCTGGATTTCACCTATGCTGCAGTGAAGTCTGACTTTTCCAGTGTGCAACTTTGACTAATGAAGTATGGAGGGTTACATGTTTTTGTCTAATTCCCGAAACTCGTGTCAAACCTCTCCTATGATGCAACTTTGTGTCCCTCGACATGACTCCAGTCATTTTGACACTTATGGAAATGAAGAGAGCTGAGGATAAGGGGATTTGTTATCAATCCCATCTGTCATCTTCCTAAGTGGTCTCGAATCCCAACCCGCACTGCTGTATTACATTCTAGAACAGTTTCTCTGAGAGGATTATAAGCTGCAGTGGGACTGAAGCCATTTACAGGTACACGTTCCATTATTTACTGCCACTGGAATCGGGCTCCTTTGTCAAAATGAATGCTTGCAGATGCCTAAACAGCTGGTGCAATGTTGAATTATTTTAAAGTATAATCACTGTACATAAAGGAACTGCAAGGCATCTGCAAAATAAATGTATTAGAATAATTTCAAAATGCTAAGATTTTTTAGCTGCCTTATCTGGTGAATGTTACGCTGTGGTTAAATTGATAAACAACCCCAAACTTTTTATTTTGCCATGTTGCAAACTGGCAAACTGCATTCTTTTGCTGCCTGGAATATGAATTGAGTTAAAACATTGACAGTTGTGCATTTGCTTCTAATTCATGGTACTCTTGGGTCAAACCCTCAAATGGTGCAACTGGTCCTACGATGACAATACTTCAGACATGCTGTCACCTCAGGACATGAAGTAAGCCAAAGCTGCCTCGGCTTGGTAACCAATCCCATCTGTCATACAGTATCTAGGTATTAAATTAAATCCAAATCAGATAAACTCCAAATACAATGATTGATTTTTAAAGCAACTGCATCTACTCTTTAGCTGTCCCAGCTAAGATTATAGGAAACATATGGACATTTCTTTTTCTTCTTACTGTCTTACTTTGACATACACAGCGGTTTGTTTTCAAATCTGTCCTAATCAGTGTCAGACCCCCTCCCAATATCAGGGACATACTGTAAGCCCCAGTGAGGCTGAGCTGGCAGACTGAAGTGGTTAATTGACAAATGAACTCTATGTAGTCCCAATCAAAGAGCCAATTAGCATGGGACACATGCAGTTTAACATGGCCAATTAGTGGCAGTGTTCGTACTGAATTTGTTAAGTATGAACTTGTTAAGTGTGTTAATTAATTAGGCAGAGTGAATGAGGAGAGCAGTGTGGATCCTGTAATACTCCCACTGCTCTGTCTGACTTACTACGAGATACTACTGTGGCAAAAATTACGTTTAAGATTTGTGAAGACAGAAAGTACAATATACCACATTTTAAATCGCAAGATGTAGTTTATGTAGGCAATTTACTTTTGTACAGCTATACATTTGTCCTCTTTCTGCTCAGATCTAAGAAATTTTGTATTTTTCTTTAGATAGGCTGCATTATTTGCATAATGTTGTTTAATAAAGAATACAATTGTAGAGTTTTACTTTGGTTTACCTAATAAATTGCCAGCTAAGGGTGTATTAATACAGACATTTACTTTTATCTTTTCACAAAATCACACAGTGTCTACCCGAAAATTAGATTTTGACTTTTGTCATCTGGTAGAACTACAAAGTGCACCTCCAGAACTTCTCCAGATGACACCATCTAAACTAAAAACCTTTTCCGTTTGACATAAACTGGACAGGCTTTATAGTGTATGTAGAAGCACAGAGATACTTTAATACAGAAAAAGAAAAGGGGAGTCTAATAGCATTCATTAACCACAGGAAGCAAGTTGAAAATCTATTGCCTAAGATTACAATTATGGGTAAATCCTGGGTATTAAGGTAAGAGCCCATTTTAGCCATGTAAGATTAAAGAAGATTAATGAACCTTTCCACAAATTTGTACAACAGAGTAGAGATGTAAGGAAAAAAAAAAAGGTAGAAACTTAAAATAAACACAATTAGAGTATTAAACCCTTTGTGAACTGCTCATGTGAGATTGTGCATTTCAGTGTTAACTATTTCAGTTGTTAACAGATGAAGTAGTTGCTTAACAGTTCACAAACCAGGTCATGTTTGGGTTTCTCCTATGTGCTTGGCACTGAATGTTTGGGATAAAACACACCACTGGTGTTAGTGTCATCAATTGGAACAAAAAAGAATTTGGAGCATAAAATACCTTTAATTTGACCAGTTTTTACATAAATACAGTTTGTGTGAATGAGAATTTATAAAGATCTCTGAATAACCACTGTAATCCTACTACTGAAAAGTACTGAACTCAAATTCTACAAAAGTTTGCATTATAAAGTGGCTGTGATGTTTTTCATAAGAGTTTCCCCAAAAATTATATTTAGAGTAAAAGCTGTCATGGTCAGGTGAAGATTTAGTTGTTACTATGTTGTTATGAAGTTGGCAAAAGAAATTCGAAATCCAGACATTTATAATATACAGTACGATGACACCAATGGTTACTCCGATGTAATTATGTGAAGGATTCTGGTATTTGCCAGCTGCAGAGTGGGATAGCAGAGAAATTAGTGTTGTCAGGAAGGAAGAAAAAGAAATGATTTATGAGCGAGTAGTATTATTGTTTCCTCAGTTACTCCTCTGGGTACTACCCCTCTTCCTTCTCACTTCTCTACTTCTTCCTTTCCTGGTTTTATTATCCACTGGACTTCTCTCCGTCCCGCCGCCCATGCCATCCTCCCTTCTGCCTGTCTATAGTGCATGTGTTGTTTGACTAACCTAATTAAGTGTCTCTGGGCTGCAGCTCAGATTCTTGTTGAAAAAGACCTTCCAGTGAGTATTAATAGGAGCTCCATTATATCACCCATCAGCCAGTCCAGTCCAGGCATGGGTAATCAAATTTGAGAAAAAAGCAATGATCAGTATGTGTTATGAGTATACAGAGAGGAAATAATTATAGCATAAAGTAGATTGCTGTGATCCAAAGATAAAAATATAAGAAGGGACACATACAGGTTCCATCAGTTTAAGATAATTACAGTGCACTTAGTGGAGATTTCTCTAACCTTCAGGCCACCAGAGTGTTTGCTCAACATCCCTGTGCTGCCTTGGAGCAAGGCCCATAACCCCAACCCAACCCCAGCTCAGAAGCCAGAAGGTCAGATTTGATGGCTACTATGGATGTACTAGGCAGGTTCCTGGTGTGAATGCTTGTGTAAATGTGAACATGGATATACCCCAGATTACCTGAAATATGTTTTTTTTTTTAAAAAGGTTGTATCAGATTTAGAGATGCGTAGTGCTTGACCTTACATTTTTGTTAAAAGACAGTGAAAACTTATAACATAGTTTAAACCAGTATAGTTGAAGCACTCCAGCAAGAGAATGTGAACTGTATCCAGAGTGAAATGTCTGCCAGTGGATTTACAATAGCCTGTTAAAATCTAACTTTCTCCAGATTTCTCAGTTGAGAAAGTGTCTGCCTTTGTGAAATTAGACTAACACCAATGACTTAAACAGAAGTAAGGTTAGCTTCTGTACAGGCTGGAGCATATAAAATGACAAACGTTTGTGCAAATATCAACTATAATGCTTGTTTTAACTGAGTTGTGGTTACTATTCCATGTACATCCAGAAGGCAAAGAGCTAAGTTTCAACTCTTCCCTGCTTTCTCCTATCATTATTCAACCATAACTATTAAGTTTCACCTTCACATTTAAAGCACAAACAGAAAAGAGTTCCATTCTTCACACCACTTACTGTCTTGATATGATCTGACTTATCTTAAGTCAAAACAGACTGCAGTCAAAGTAAAACCACTGAGGAAGTCCTAAAATCAGAGACTTATTTGAGATGAATTACTTACAAGCTGAGATCTTTCCACCTGATGTTGATTTGCCAGACGGATCTTGCAGGTGTGCTGTGTTTATCCAGCTTTAGACAGAGAGCAGATACAAGGGATGTCTGATGTGTTTCCCATCTGAGGGATCAAGTGAATGTGCTGGCTGGAGGCTGCAGTACAGGGGAAATCCGTGGCAGGGAGAAAGACAAAAATAATTAACCACAATGGGCACAGGCTGATGTTTAATTTAGGGTTATTTTATTTCTTTTTATTTTATTATCTTTTTGGTGGAAAAGAAATAAGAACAAGGAGATAAAGGTCATGGAGCATGGAAAGATGAGCAGAGCATAGAACACAGAGAGAGAAAGAAGCACGGAAAAAATTATAAAGAGGAGAAGGAGGAAAAATAAGGAGTAATTCACAAAAAGGAGATTAAAAATGAGGATAAAGACTACTTAAATGAGGAGGAGCTAAAAAGGAAGAGAAGGAAGTAACACCTTTCAGAGTTCCATCAAATGGCATCGTGCTCTTTTGGCCATGGACTGCTGCCAAACTTTGCGTGCGTGCGTGTACATGTGCGTGCGTGTTGTCCCAGACTAGTGTATGACTTTATCAGAACTTTGCTTTGTCATTTTTTCCTCTAACTGTCGTGTGGTGAAGTCCCAACCACATATTTACAAGGTTGAAAGGAACCACTGGCAGTGTGGATCCCCTGAGCAACACGCTACAGGATTCACTGTCAGGCCCTAGTTTTACATTGGGAATCCACCCATTGTTATTTCTACTACAAATACAGCCAAGCCACTTGTTTCTGCTGGCAGACTGAATGTAAATGCTTATATGACCTTTTTTTTCTTATCCTGTGAGTTAAGGGCTGAAAATAAAAGCTCCAAATGAACAACTTTATGGCAGAAAAATAAAAGAAAAATGCAATGCTACTAACTACACACTACAACATACATTAAAAGTCTGTGGTGGAACTTCTACAGCATATTGGCTCGTCACATCTGTATTCAAAATTCAGAATTATTATTTTTTTTAAGTGTTCTGGCCAAGCTTTGGTAAACCACTGGCGATGTTCCTTCAAAAGACTAATACACAGCCAGACCAGCCCATGCTAGGGTTATATGAGGTTCCAAGACACACATATAATATACACACATGCACACACTACTGGTCACTAGAAACTCAGGTGACCCGTGATGTGTGTTAGAATGAGAGCTAATAATGATTTGTATTGCTGCTATAATCAATTTTGTTATTTTAAAAATGAAGATAACTTATGTGAAAAACCTCCTGCTGTAGTATTGTACTACCCTCAGCAGTCTTTTTAAACTAATGTAGTTTCTCTGGCCTACAGCTTTAATGCATCTGTGCACTGCTTTCAATTGATGTAGGGTATTGCCGACAGCTGTTGTTGAAAAATGAACAAAGCTAAAAACCCATTGTGAATTATTAAATAAAACTCGAGGTTTTTAACTAGCTGGTATTTAACAGCATTTAACAGCTGAACATTCAGATATGTCTAACTGTGTACAGACAAGAAAGAAAAATAAAATGGTTTTGATTACATGGCAATTAACACAATCATGTTTCTCTCATCTGACCCAAACAGGATGGTTTGATGAAATTACCAAAATGGCGGCTACCGTCTATTGTGAGAGCACCAACATGGCAGCCAGTGTCATTACCAGTGCATAAAAGACAAAATACTAGATTACAACAGTCCCAATGGCTGGGATGAGCAAAAAGTGGCATTTTGACTTAAAATTAACTGTATCCTTAATGTCATATGAGATGTTTCACATGACTGCTAGTCTAACAATAATAAAAATAAAATAACAGAAGTTTACCACTGGACTTAAAACTCCAGTCTTCTGTGGCAAAGTCCACGCATCCATATACACTAACCTCAGTTATGAGGGTGTAAATGCTATGGGAAGGTTTTATGCTTTTGCTGCGGGTACAAACAACCCATGGAGTCTCATTTTACAGGTGGAGAGTGTGGACAGAGTGGACACCTTTTTGTTCTCTAATAGGATGTAGTACCCCACACTGTGGTTAAGTACACACACAGCCTGTACAGTTCTTTCATACTTGTAAGGTCCCTCTGGGAGAAACTTTACAGTCTTATCTTGAACCTAAGATTATCTTCACCCCAAAACCCTTCATCTAAAAATCTCCTCACTATCTTTTTAACATGTCCTTTTAAGACAATCCCACACAAATATGTCCCATTGTCCACGTCATCTTCTCTATCTCTCATGTTAGTTCAGTCAAATTGTTTGCCTCCTTTTGGAGTCGATATTTAATATGACTCAGCCAATATGGTAATTCATACTTAAGTAATAACACATGAGGAGAACTGTGGAGTTGTTGGAGCGAGTGTGCTGCGGTCGCACCAAGGAGGCTACAGGGTGTGTATTTAATGTGTTTGGGAGCAGTCACGTTAGCCGAGCTGGCTTCACCGTCTTGCGGTTTCATTCACACAGAGAGATGGACTGCATGACTATTTGCAGTATGAGGCATATCTGCACTACTGGAAGGCCTCTTGCTTCATCACAGTCTGTGTCTTAAACCAGGTGTGCGTCTGATGGAGCGAAGGCTCCTGCATCTCAACATCACTTCAAAAAATACGAGGGAATTCAATTTTAAAGGGAAACTTACTGGAAGTTCTTTGCTACATGAGAAACAGTTCCTGTAAGGACTGTTGACATGTGTTCTGTGGTCTATCCAGAGTAATAAGGGACTGTTAAGTTTTATGTCACTGTCTTAATGCTGTCATGGCCACAAACAAATCTTACCCACAGTGCAGAACATCACTCTAGTTTATGGCGTCTGATTTTTCTTTGCTTTTGTCTCTGGACATGGCACACTAGAAGGATGGCACTAAATCAAAGATCGTATTTTTTGGATATGGTTTCTTTTCATTGATGCTGGATAAGAGAAATGTTTCTGTGCTAGTTGTTAGAGATGGTACAGATAATAAACAAGTTCCAAGTTTACACTGTAGAGAGCAAATTGAAGCACAAGAATGGAGTCATAACAACTCTGTAATGAATCTTTTCTAAGAGCTGAAAGCAAAGAAAAACTGTCTGTGTGTGTGTGTGTGACTTGGCTGATGTTAAAGAGCATTAGCCTGATCCGTTCTGTCACTGATGGTTACTATGTGTACTGGTGAGTTTGTCCTGTACCAACGTGGACGCACAAACTGGCTTTTTATTAGTGTCTCAGAAATAGTTCAGTTTCTGCTTGTCTTCTTCTCTTTGGATGGCAGCATATTTTATAGACAGTGTTCACATCCAAGGTGGTGATTTATGATTTGGATCACTGCCCATGTTTGCATGTGGCAAACAGAGTGAAACTGACCTAAGTCACTAGCTGATGCACTTAAGAATAAGGGGAAATATCCAAAACAAGCTCATGCTGCATATCAGGCAGGACCTGTCATGATTGTAGAAAGCTATTAAATAATGTAAGATTATGTTCTCTTTAATCTTATCTTTGACATCTATTTCCTATAAAATTGCCTAGAATGGATTAGGATAATAAAGATAACAGTGTCTTAGCAACAGTACTATCTAATATTTGTCAGGAAAACAGCTCTATGTTGTTTCATGTCAAATCCACTATTCGTATTGCTTTCATCTATATTTGCCTTAAAGAGGCCATATTAAGCTTTTTGTGATCTGTTGTATTATATACTTCTGCAAAGTTGGGTGTCTTTCTACATGCTTAACAGTATGACATCAACTATTGTGGAAGTCCATAAAAGAATCTCTGCTTTACGGTTCTGACACACACTAATTACACAAACAGATGAGTTCCAAAAGCTGGCCAATCATTGGGCTTGTGGCTCGGGGGCCTTACAGACATAGGAGTGAAATTAACCATTTGACTGACTATATGTAAAAAGAAAAAACTTAAAAAAAAAAAAAAAAAACTTTTAAACTGATATATCATTTCAATATAGCCTTCAAATAAAATACAAGTCCTAATTTATTCATAATATGGCTTCTTTAAGTATATGTTCTCGTAAAGGCCCTCTTGTTTAATCATTATGTTAAAGTCATGACTTTGTTGTTATACTTTTGAAGCATGCTGTAACCATCAATGATGTACTGTTTAGCATGAAATAACACATTTCCACAAATATTATTGTTTGGGATCTTGAGCTTTGCAAGTACATTCATAGCCAGGCTGTACTTTTACAGTTTAATGTCTCATCAGAGATGACTACAGGGATAGTCATGCTATTCAGCACTGCAATTGAGAGTTAACCACTGATGCCTTTATGATTTATGAATCAGTGGGATTTTGTATCTTCCATGAATGAGATCCTAAACTTCACTGTTTGTTTCCATCAGAGCATTACTTTCTAATTTCACCTGCAACTCTTTGTCTCTATATCTCTTTCATCCACCCCCTCTACCTTTTTGTCCCTCCTTCCTTACTCCAGCTTTTCAGAGCTTTTTTTTCTCCTTGACACGCTGGCTTCAAAAAGAGGGGAGGGATGGTAGGAGGGAAGATATAGAGGGGTGGAAAGAGAAGATGAGTTGAGCCAAAACAGAGGGAAATGACAGTTTGTTTGGTCAGGACAGCCTATTACTTAGAACACTCTAATCTTCCTTCACTTGGCTGACTACCTTTAACCTCAAACAGGACAGATGGAGGGAGGCTGGAAACAGAGGCTGTGGTGTAGAAATTATTTTGTTATACTGTATTTGTGGAGTAACTTGTATATTTAACCAAATTTAGCACCATAAATAGAATAAACTAACGTTCAGCTTGAAATAGGCACAGCACAGTATTTCCACGACTGTAGCCTTAACTAAACACAGCAACCAGTGTTAGGGCAAATGTTTGCCTGCTTTAAAAATTAGGTCAACACAAAGGTTAGAGACTAATGCAAAAATACCAATCCATACAGAAAAGTTGCAGATGGCTGTGTGATGCCCTGATAATGCCACCTGTCATCCAGCTGTGACCCGACATCTTGAGTGAATGTGCCTCTCTAAAGTAGAACAGGCTTTTCTATTTTTAGCTAAGTTGGCTTTAGAAGACAAACATGTTTGCATATTTCACTAATATATAGATTCCAGATTTTATTTTAGACTGATTTGCCATTTGTGGTGTGTGATCAAGTGTGTGATTTTAGGGCTATTGTTAATGACAGCTGTTGCCTCTGCAATAACGAGGTGATTTCCCCAGTTTCCCTAGCAACCAAAAATCCCATCCTGTGTCATTTACTGTTGCCCTGTGTGTGTGTGTGTGTGTGTGTGTGTGTGTGTGTGTGTGTGTGTGTGTGTGTGTGTGTGTGTGTGTGTGTGTGTGTGTGTGTGTGTGTGTGTGTGTGTGTGTGTGTGTGTGTGTGTGTGTGTGTTGGGGTCCAGACTGTTTTTTGCCTGCTTTGTCTGGAATAAATGTGAACTCAATTGCTCTTTATAACCTTGACATTCAGCTGAGGGTTGTTGTTAAAAGCCTTTGTTCTTCAGTCAGGATGTGTCCATGGTCTAAATTGTGAGGCATTAAATCTGAGATGTTACACTTTCCTCTTTGGCAGCCAAATTCACATTACAACTTGGAATACATTTCCAACTGGGAGCACCTGCTTAAAGACAGTCCATATAGGAAGCATATGCCTGTCTGCAGCCATTCCTGGGACAAAAGTAGTGGTAGCAGTGTTGATGGTGGGCATTTGAAATTAACAGAACAACTAAAACAACACACCCACACACAAAAGCAACAAAAGAAATGCAACTGAGTAAAAGAAAAGAAACAAGATGATGGGGAGTGTGTGTGGGCTTTGTGGGTTTCTTATGTCCTGTTCTCTCCTACCTTTTTCGTGTCATCTAATCATTTTTATGTGTTTGAGATTTCCTGTTCCACTCCTTGGCATCCACCCTGTTCTCTGCCTCCATGTTTGGTTATGACAAGTAACTTTCTAGGTGCTTTATGGGTGGTCTTAATGGGAATCAAACTTTTGCTCCCAGTGTTTGTGACTTGGTTTATAGCCAGAGGTAAACCAGGAGATGAATGCCAGAATGTGATGGTATAACTGTTGCATATCCCTGTACTTTCATGGTTGTTTAGACACTGTTCTTTAAATTTTTATCACATTGTTCATCTGCAATTGGTGTTTGTTATCAGGATTTCAGCTGTGGATTAGTAAGGCCATAGTGAAAGTCTTAGTTAGCCGGTATTATGCGCTAGACCTTTGTTGCCATGGTTACACTAATCGAAAAACGAATTTGGTCTAATTTAAGCAAAAACAAAGCCTGTTTACATTTAGGGAGATATTGTGATTTGGGTTAAAAATAAATTTAAAAGAAGCAACACTGAGTGTCACTCTACCCACTAACTTTCTTCAAATGCTGGTTGATGGTGGGGATTTCTGGCCTGCTAGATACAGATGGTGCACAGTGCCGATTAGAAATATGAGCATAAGTGCATGTTTGTGGGAGTTAAGTATGTCTGGGCAGCTGTTTCAACTGCCTAAATGCAAAAGTGAAATCACAATTATGGCAGAACAGAAAGTACTTCAACTACTTCTGTAATCTGCTGTAGCAGTGATGATCATAGGCTGCCTGTTTGATTAGTATCTGCAGGTGTGTGTGTGCGTGTGTGCGTGTATGTGTGTGTCTGTTGTTCTTGCTGTGTTTGTCTGGCAAAGAAAAGTGGGCAAGTCCATTTTTGTTTTGTCTTAATTTGGGGAAGTGATGGTGTAAGTGAAGTGAAGGTTTACATGGTTTCTGCGTGTTTACTTTCTTGAACACAGACCATCAGCTAACCCATCAAGTAAACCCTACACTAGGCAGTAATTTCTTCATCAGTTTGATAAATCTGTGGGATTTTGTTTTGACACATTTTTGTAAACTATAACGCTAGTAATTTAAAATGATTAATTTTTCCCAACTTAAGGGCAAACAGAATACCAGGAGAGATGTGCTGATTGCAAGGTCAAATTCTAAAATTATTTAATAAAGGCAGAAATATTTTTGCCTTAAGCTCTTACTTACTTACTGTACTGACTGACTTTTTTTCTTTAACAGTTTAGGATTTCATTGAAAACTATAAAGAAAACCAATTGAGTAATTTATTGAATAGAAAAGTAAAATCAAATAACACATTTTAATATAATTTGGTTCATAAACCTTACTTACATACAGTATGTTACACATTGCTACAAGTAGAATCACCCGTGTGTGTGTGTGTGTGTGTGTGTGTGTGTGTGTGTGTGTGTGTATGTGTTTAATCCGCAATGGTGCTGAGAGCAGCCTGTCTAGTTGGATCAGTGCCCATCAGGGATCATTTCTTCTGATCTGTTCACTGCCATCATGTCTTAATGAGATAGCATAGCAGCACTGCAGTGTGTTTGTGTGTGTGTGTGTGTGTGTGTGTGTGTGTGTGTGTGTGTGTGTGTGTGTGTGTGTGTGTCTGTCTTCCAAGGGTAAAATGGACATGTGAAAGACCCATGTGCCTTATCGGTCTACTTTTCAGCACAAAAACAAACTATCAAAAACAAATCAAATGTGTGGATTTTGAGAGTTTGTTTTAAAATCATAACATATAAAAATGTCTGCCAGTTAGTACATTTTGCATCCATTTAACATGCTTCACATCCATTAATCTAACTCATCCACTCATTCTGGTTTATCCAATAAAACAAAACAACGAAACATCTAAAACGGTGGAACTTACAAAAAATACACAAAACTAGTGTGTACATTCTTGTATAGGTTTAGGGGTCATCACTGTTCTAGGGAACCCACTACGCTTGATAAATTGAAATGTTATTTCAGTAGCCTAGTAGGTTATTTTACATTGTGTTAGACTTGCTACTAAATTCAAATTATTAAGGGAATAAGGTAAAATGTTTTGCTTTAATATAACCAAGAATTTAGGGGATTTAGTGACATGCATGTGTTGGACTTCAAGCTATCTGTTTGTGTGGGCTGAAGTTTAAAGCGTTTTAGTAGGTGATTTCCCAGGTATTGTCTTTCATCCATCCTCACTGTGATCTGTACTGAATTCTGTCAAAAATAGAAGCAGTTAAACAGCACAAGTTTGATTAAAGGGAAGCTCAGAATTACAGGACCCGCTGCAGTACGTACATCTGGCTAGAAACCAGTCTGTGCCTGCATATTAACACATCTAACATCTTGTCTGTACTCAATTTGATAAAGATAGAGATAGATTTGTCTGACTATTAGATGCTTCAGACAAACCAATGAAACGTATGATCAATACTGCGATTGTCAAAGTTAAACACTGATAAAACAGTGGGACAATTAGCTGGAAGGTGGGTGAATTTAGATGGATGAAAAGGTGAGTTTTTGTCAAGTCACGTTTTAAATTTATTATTTTTTTTAAACCAGTGGATTGTCCAGCTTGCAGGCCTTTATTAATTGGTGATCACCCAACTAGATTTAATAGCGGTGGGAACTAGTGCAGCAATGTGCATTCCACTTCAAAATACAGTTTTTTGAAAATGTGTGCATAAAGGTGCACTCAGTGACCTGGTCTTGTGTGTGTGTGAAAATCTGTCACTAAAGCCATGCTTGTATTTGATGGTGGTCTTATCCACCCGATGACCCTTGGAACCAGATGGTGTGTGACTGCCATAACCCCCGTCTCACTCCCAGTCCTCCATCCTTTCAGTTGGGTGTGATCACATCAAAGTAAAATAGTGAGGATTACAGGTTTCTGTGCCCCAAGGGTCCCCAAGCAAGACCTCTCCTGCTAGCTACAACTGTAACACACATTCTCTCTCTTTTCTGTTCCTTCCACTGTCCTCTCTGGCCCCTGTAATCCCATTGGTGTCTGGGGGTCAGGGGACCATGTTATGGATGACTTGTTCGGACACATCCTGTATAGTAGTTTGTGTCATTCTCCCTTTCACATTTCTTTTTTTAACTTACTCTTTTTGATTTTATTTCTACATGTGCGGATAAAGCTACATGTTAAAGTCACACAAACTGTATTTCACTAGAAAAATATTGCATAAATGTGTGTGTTTGTTTTCAGTTGCTGATACACATTATTGCTAAATCATACAGTTACCACACACAGACACACACACACAAAGATTCTAGAGTAGTATAGTATTACAGCTAGAATAGTTGCAATGATGGTTCAAACACTAGCCCACTACTGGCATTTGTTTTATGCTGGGTCAGAATTTAACACCCACAGAATTGTCACAACATACGTTGAAAGAGAATGGTCCTTAGTCGTCTCAGTGGTATTTCATGCTGCTAATTTTACAAGTATGGCAACTACAGTAGGCATCTGTTGAGCAAATGTTTATAATGAAACACTTGTAATGTTGGCAGGTGACACACCCCCACACTAATTTTACAGTTCTACTTTGCGTGCTATAAATACATTCCATTTGAATATATTGTTCTTCCATTGAAGAATCTGTCTGACACCATTGGTCCTGCAGGATTGTCAGATCATTCCTCATCAGGGTGTAGCATCATGTTATGTGCCTTTGTGCATTGATATTCATCTGGGTTAGTGTATCCAGCTCAATTGAAAGAAGTGTTTAGGAAATCACAGTAGAGTCAAACATAAGTAATCACAACTAAATAAGACACAAGCATGGATGTTTGCATCAGTTTAACTTGACTCTAACAAAGCCGGTCTGGCCCAGAAAGTGGGGCATCAGCAGTTCATAAATATTTTTTTATATAACCACAGTAGAATTACCATTTGAACTGTATTTTTCTTGTGGATTCTCTTCCAAAACTAACCATTTGCTTCCACAGGACTTATGTTAATAGGTGCAGTTCTTAAAGTCGATAAAAATGTCATTAATTTCATTGAAGCGTGACCTTCCAACACTAAGGCACTTGTATTTTCCTTTTGGTTTAAGGTTGCCTTCAAAAATGATTAATTGCTACATAAAACAGTATAATATGCTCTAGTTGGAATACCTACTGTATTTCTAATTACATGAAAGACCTACTGTGTTGTTCTGGCTCTTTGTGCAAAAAGCCTGAATGTGTATCCCTTTTTTGTGCCATACTGTAAGTAGAAGGTATCCAGGCTTCTTAGCAGTTGACACTGTGCAGTTAAACTTCAGTTAGTGTTACTGTAGCTGCTAAATAGATAACAGTTTTCCTGGAAAACAATGTTTGTAAATCCTCTGGAATATGTAAGCACCATAGAAGTGTTTTTATGGAATGGAAGGGAAACAGCTGTGGATTTATTTAATGTAGAAGGGCAATGTGAGTTGTTTGTGCATTGTGCGTTATATATATATACACACACACACTACACTCACTGGTCACTTTAATAGGTACGCCTCTACAATCTAATGCAATCCATTACAACAGCTCTGCCATGAATTCTACTTTTACTATGTTATCATTTCTCAGTTTTTAAGTTGAAACTGTCAGAAAAGTGATAATTCTATTCAGTTTATTGTTGAGGTCATATTCAACAATGGAACCATCTCTTAATAAAATGTACTCCAGTGCAACTCCATTAAATAACACGGGAATCAGTGTGCATCTATAATCTTTATTATCATTGGTTAATCATCTTATGAGACCAGTGGTCTTTAGGGCCATTTCAATCATACATCTTTACAAATATATGTAGCTAACCGACAATTTTCTCAAATCAGTTAAGAGACACTAAAGCTATAGGGATACTAGTTAAGAGAATATAAAGACTTCATCACAGGTAAAAGATGACGTGGAACTGATATTGAATTGCTCAAACAGTCTTAGTAATTTCCGTAATCAGCGGTGTCATCTGAGCATTCCTTCTGATCTGATTACACAACATAAAACACAAATCAGAAACAGAATTACAATCTCTTTAAGAAACCAGTGAGCTTTGACCATGGGAATGAACCTAACTCGATTAAAACACTTAATGACAAGCGACTTCATGGTAAGGACTAGTTATTCTGTGTCTGCATTGTTACAGTGAAAATAAAGCTGATATTTCTGAGGATAATGTGCAAAATTAAGCCAAAGTCCAAAACTTTTCAAAATCCACAGTTCGGACTGACACTCCCCTCTTCACTAATAACAAACACAGTAAAACTAATAAAAACAAGCCTTGAATTCAGGCCAAATTCAAGGGTTTCATTTATATAACAGTTCACCATTGTAAGCATTGTTATTGGAAGAGCTATAAAATTAATACAAGGTTTCTGCTCTTTTAATTTGATTTCTATTCTTGTTTCCTATTTTTGTTTTCCACATTTTCAGTTTTTGGAATGCCTGACTTGAATAATACAGTAAGACCGCAGGGGGGGGATTCCAGTGTGGGAGACATCAGCCTGATTGAGGTCGCACCACAATCCAAAAATCATTTCGGTTCATTGACTTGCAATAAAACAAAGATTCACTAAGATGCTATTAGGAAACTGAGCCCCCATGTGCTTCAATAGCACAGAGGCTCCGGCTAAGACAAAAGCCTTTGTTAGGATCACAGCACCCACTCTGCCACTTGTAGAGATGTCAGACTGGTTTATGACAGACAAGTCAGTAGGGGGTGGTCAGTGGGCTGAAAACATACACCACAAGCACACACACGTTTTAATTATTCACACGCTCATGTGCATCAATTTTTAGAAAAATCAGAAGGAAAGTGTGTATCTTGAATAAAAAGACTGGAAAACTTGGGGACAACACATACACACACACAAAACATAACACAAACAATGAACACCCTACAGTGAGACCCATGACCTCTCTGTATGTGGACCTTATCCAATATGTGAGCATGTGTGAAGCAGGGTTGCCAAGCGCAGTGCCACACCTTCCCGTGGAATGAAGATTAAAGGAGTAGAACAACTGGGGAAAGACGGACACACACACACACACACACACACACACACACACACACACACACACACACACACACACACACACACACACACACACACCCACCCAGCATGACTGTGATACTGACTAAGATGTATACCTCTGTGTGATGTGGTTGAACCACATTTTGTACAAATGAGGCATGCTAGAAATTGGAGTACAGAAATGGCTTCTTCCTAACTCTTGTAGTCAGTAAAGGAATAATGTGGGTGGCTGACACTCAGCGCTCAAACCATCTATCCACACACACTAATGTTACAGAAGGAAATCACCTTTTAGTTAAACTAGTGTTTTAAACATGTGCATACTGTATCAGTGGACAGTAGAGGGATGGAACATGCTGCAGGGGTTGTTCATGCTTTGATACTTTTTCCCCCATGAACACTTGAAATACAGCCGACTGTACTGAAACTAACCGCAGCAAATGTTCTATGAAAACAAACCAAAAAAAAAATAAAAAAATCATCATACTTGAAACTGTTTTGGCTTACCAGATACCACTTATGTGTGGTTAAAAAAAGCTGCCAAATGATAAGGTCTTTCCAACAAGTTTTAAATTACTGTTGAGTGAATAATCCTTTCTCTGCTTTTTATACTCATTTGTGTTCAGTAGCTGCACACAAATACTTGACCCATGCTTCAACTCAAATATGTCATCTAAATACATTCATATACTCTATGCTAAAGATTTTGCTACATGCTAAGGAAAGCCATTAGTCTGTCAAGCCTCAAGCCTCATTTCTCTGACCTGAGGTGGTCACATATTGTTCCAGCAGTGATCTTGGTTCACTGTCATGTGTTCACATCAACACTGTGTGGGACTGTTTCACTAATGTCTTTGTGGCATTCAGTGTCTAACGGTAGAATTAGTTTGGAGGCATGTCAGGCTGTACAGTGAATGCCTGGTGAATCACTGCATGATGATGCTTAGCATTAGTCAACTTTCCATCTAAATGCCGTCATTATTAAAATAATATGTTGGCTAGTTTATTCGGAATCACACTGATTCATTCCATATTCCAGATGGTTGTCTTGAAGACACGGGTCATGGCAGCAGTCACATTGTTGCAATTAAGTCCGAACACCAGAGAAACGCCGAGCTGACATCAAAGAACTGGTAGCAACAAAGAGTGACTGTTGTATTGTCTCACATAACCTTCATCTTGGCAAAGAATTGGCACCATAACACATTGCATACATCACAATCAATGGCAAACTAGTAGATGCATTCTGTTACTGCTTCGAGAGGAAATAAGTCTCTATACCAACATGTGGCACTTGTCTGTATTCAACATTTAAAAAATGGGAAAGCGAGAGCCCTAGGACTGACGATAAACCAATTGAAAGCTGTATTTGCTTAATATTTAGGCAACATTCTTGCTTGCCACAAAAGTTTTCACTTTTACTCCAGATGGCTATATCATTGTGAAAATATACTACGGAAAGTTCATGTGAGATGAAGATGATGAGAAGAGCTGTCCTTATTAGCCCTCCTAACTTTGCTGTTTGCCTACTTTCATTAGTTACATTTTGTTTTTCGTGCAATGATTCATAGGCTGAAGGGTTCAGAGTGGGCTCTCACCAATGGGTACTGTCAATTCATCCACCTAGTGCTAACACTACAGTACACATAGGTACAGGGGGGTAAACACTCACTGATGGTGCAACATTGGTTGACAGTTCATCATCAAGCCTAATGTAACAATAAGTTTCTGACAGATTTTTGATGCAAGCCGTCTTTAATTGGCAAAACCATGGAATACAGGGTTGTCGTCAGTAGATTTGCAGTATCTCAAGTGTGACTTGTGACCACCGCTTTGAACAGAGAACACTGCATTTCTCTCATATCAATACAAAGAAATCACAGTGCATAGGGGTCCTAAAAACTGACCCATATAAAAGTAGCACTTCTCTTTAGCATCTGTATGTGAGATTTATTCTGGGTTAAAGTCACTGAAAAAAATTCGTAGGTACCAACACTGATACAGTAGCACATACATACAATCAGTATAACTACATGGTACAACCCCAATTCCCAAAAAGTTGGGACGATGTCTAAAAGGTAAATATAATCGAATGTAATTATTTGCAAATCTCATCATCCCATATTTTATTCACAATAGAACATAATCAGCGTATCAGATGTTGAAACTGAAAGAGTTTTAAAATTTCATGGAAAATATTAGCTCATTTTGAATTTGATTGCAGCAACACATCTCCAAAAAGCTGAAACAGGGGGATGTTTAGCATTGTGTAGCATCCGCTCTTCTTTTAACAACTGCCAGTGAAGAGACCAGTTGGTGGAGTTTTAGGAGAGGTATGTTGTCCCATTCTTGTCTGAACTGCTCAAATTTGATAAAATAAAAGTGACACATTTTTTGTTTTATGATTTACCAAATCTTCCTATTGGTAAAAGTTCTGGACTGCGGCCAGGCCAGTTCAGCACCCGGACTCTTCTCCTACGAGGCCATGCTGTTGTGCTGGATGCAGTATGTGGTTTAGCATTGTCTTGCTGAAATATACAAGGCCTTCCCTGAAAGAGACATTGTCTGGATATGTTGCTCTAAAGCCTCTAGGTACTTCTCAGCATTGATGGTGTCTTTCTAGATGTGTAAGCTGCCCGCGCTATATGCACTAATGCATCCCCATAATTTCAGAGATGCAGGCTTTAGAACTGTCCGCTGATAACAAGCTGGACGGTACTTCTCCAATTTAGTCTGCAGGACAGGGCGTCCATGGTTTCAAAAAGGAATTTCAAATTTTGATTAACCTCACCCTAGAACAGTTTAAGGATTGTGTTTACATAGGGTTTCTTCTCTGCATTAAACAGCTTTAACTTACATTTGTGGATTGCACAGCAAACTTTGTTAATTGTGTTCCTGAGCCCATGCAGTGGTGTCCAGTAGAGTATCATGCCTGTTTTTAATGCAGTGCCATCTGGGGCCCGAAGATCATCTCATCCAATTTTCACCTTTGGCTTTGTCCCTTGTGCACAGAGATTCCTCCTGATTCACTGAATTTTTTGATGATATTATATACTATAGATGGTGGGATGTTCAAAGTCTTCGCAATTTTACTTTGAGGAATATTTTACTGAAATTGTACCACAATTTTTTGGCGCAGTTTGGTGAACCGATGCCCACCTTTACATTTGACCCAGTGATGTAACTGACCAGTTGGCAATTAACCTAATTAGTTATCAAATGCTCCTCCATTTGTTTTTGATTTGCTGCAAATACTTTCCCAACCATTTTTAAGTTGTGTTGCTGCCATTAAATTCAAAAGGAGCTAATATTTTCCATGAAATACGAAAAATGTCTCAGTTTCTCAGTTCTCTGATTTGTTGTTTGGTTTTATTGTGAAAAAAAAACGGGTCAATTAGATTTGCAAATCATTGAATTCTGTTTTATTTACATTTTCACATCTTCCCAACCTTTGGAATTGGGGCTGTACATGCCCCTGCCCCGCTCCTCTCCCACCTTTCCCTCCCATCTTCAAGCCCTCCCTCTCTCCCTCCTTCTCTCTTTCCCTTCTTGAATTAAGTCCTTTATTCCTGCCTGCTCTCCCTCTGAGCACTCCTACTCTGCTCAGCTCCTGTGAAAACTCATCTCGTGTGTGTGTGTTAAGTAGAGTTTTATGTGTGTACACAGGGTTGTGTGTTTTTCTAAGTGGAGCTAGAGTGTAGCCGTTCATCAGCAGAGCTGGCTGCAGACGGGAGCAGTCAGATCTCACTGCGCTGCTTTTTAACTTACACCCCGGCTGCCTTTTGGACTCACTGGACTTTTCGCACCAAAATGGGACTTTACCCGTGCTCAATTTCTGTCCCCTAGGCACCATTCCTGTCAGTGGAGTTACTGAAGATTTCTATTTTTCCAGGAATTTACATGCCTTAAACTTGACTTTATTCATCCATCTACTTTATGGTCTGTCAAAGTTTCAAACATAGAATCAGTTGTTTGCAAGATGAACTTTTCTGTATATTCAAAAACACTCCAGACTGAGAATGAGGGTGTTTCAAGCACAAAAGAGCTCAGTGACTGTGTGTAAGTGTGTACTCAGCACTTTCTATACTGTGAGTTCTTAATCATGAGGGCTACTCTTGGATGATCATCTATGAAACAGCAAAAAGCAGCACTGTAACTATGGAAACCATCAGTCATGTCAGAAGCATGTTGGGCTCAGGTGGATGGTCCTCCTAACCTGGAAGGGTCTGAACTGGTTTTTGGAATTTGGTTCCCCTGGACACGGATGGACAGGTGAGTTCATTTTTAACGGCGTCCAGTCAGAGAATTTAGGGTCACTGCTTACATCCATTTTTATCATTCTACGCTATAATCAAATTAATTGTTGTGCACAAGTCTCATTTCTGATGATATCGTACAATCAGCAGTCACAAATCTAAAACATTAAATCACAAAGTAACCTTAGGTTCCATAAAGTACTAAAATATTAACTGCAACTAATTCTTTAAGTACATGTCTTGTGAAACAGCCTGTTTCTGAGCCATTATAAACCCAAATAGTTTTCCACAAGTCATGCTGGTGACATGTGGTACTTTGTCCTTAGAGGACTGCCTTAAAATGGGCTTTGTAGTTTAATTTAGGGGAGTAGAGTAAGTTGTCTTCCCTGAGAGTTGTTTGGAAGAGCTCCAGTCAGAGGCAGCTCCTGACCTACTGCTGCTTCTAGGTTCAATATAGCCAAATAGCTGGCTACCGGCTACCAGCAGGCTGCCCTCCCTTTAGTGGTTCCTTTAGTGTCTCTATTTTCAGAGCCAGCTGTATAGACCGTGCAAGGCAGTTCTCCAGCAGCATTTTGACATACTGCTTCCTTATAATATATCACATTACCCACAGTAATGTTAGTCTAGTTATGACTCTTCACTCCCGGCTATGCAGGCATGGTTTTATATCAAACATCATGAGGAAGACATGTAAAAGCTCAAACTTGACAGAATCAACTATTTACTTACAATATCTGTAAAAAATGATTCCATTCAATCTAAATAGCAGAAACAATAAAAACAAACTAATGTAGCCACGATGAACAAATGCTAGCCACAGGTTTGCAGTCTGGGAAAATTTCCAGTCATGAATCTGGGCCAGATGGCTTGGTACCAGTGACCAGTAAAGCGCTGTAGCCTCCCCGGCTCCTTCATTCACTCGATGTCTTTCAGAACAACCAGGCTCTCTGTCCCGGATCATCTCACTTTCTCACTTTGATTTTTCTGCTTAAATCCTGTAAAGACTGGTAGACTCTTTTGGCTTACAGGTGCTTTTCTGTGTGCGCGCTTGTGTGTGTGTGTGTGTGTGTGTGTGTGTGTGTGTGTGTGTGTGTGTGTGTGTGTGTGTGTGTGTGTGTGTGTGTGTGTGTGTGTGTGTGTGTAACCTTTATATACTCCTGCATCTAGCTTTGTCCCAAGACACTGAAAACAGGACTAGGCTGTATTACAAACTGGATAAAGAGTCCACTTTTAAATTCTTTTCTAAACCTTTGTATGACAGATTTCTGCTTTTCTGTTCCTTGTTTTAACCTTAATTTTTACTCTTCACTCCTTTCAGTATGAGTTTATGGGTCATTTATATAATTCCTTACTGCATTTATTTCCTTTTCCAGTTTTCAGAGGAAATGAGGCACTGTTCCCTCCCTAACAAAATGCTTCAGATCATTAACATCATCACAGAAGATAAACTTTGACACTTTTTGTTGCAGCTACTGCTCCCTCTAGAAATAGTTGTGAAAAGTCCAGAGTGTGTTGACATGCAGCCACGTGCCCTTCTTCACCTGCTCTCTCTCTCTCTTGCTTCCCTTTGCAAATTTAAGACTTTCTACTTATATTTGTGACATGCAGCCACGTGCCCTTCTTCACCTGCTCGCCCTCTCTCTCTCTCTCTCTCTCTCTCTCTCTCTAAATCTAAGACTTTCTACTTGCATTTGTTATGTTTGTTCTGCAAATGAAGCCTGTCAGACCTGCCAGGCAAGCAGTTTTTATACAAGCTGAATCTAAATGCAGACAGATTTTTGTTAAAAGCTATAGTTAGAATCTAGAGAGTCTGCAACTTTTTATGTGCCTGCTGTATTTGTAATATAACACACTACTGGTGTTTGCACACCTATATCCAGCTTCTGGATGTTTTCAATAATTGTTCTCTTATAGGAGTTAGTTTAACCACCATGATAAAAATAATACGCACACATACACCCTGTCATTTTCTTCCTGTATTACAAGCAATTTTTTATATTAAGCATTTCAAATGTGAGGAGGAATGACTTAACCAAGACAAAACTAGTTTTTGATGAGAAACTTGGTCCACAAACTAGATTTTCAGTGATTAACAGCTGATGGTCAACTTTAACAGCTGACTAAAAGCTACAGGCCGCAGTGTCAGCTTGTTGTAGTTTGTGCTAAACCTTTTACCTTCCTCTTGCTCCACTTTCTCACCCTACTAAACAGCCCAGTGCAAAAGCCACCAGTAACATGCTGTTTCAGTCATTTTGCTCTATAAAGCACTGATTCCCTCCCTCCTCCTCACTCACTGCCTCATTTTTCCTCCTCATCCATCCATCCATCCATCCATCCATCCATCCATCCCGCCCTCCTTTCATTTATCCGTCGCAGGGGGGCTTAGACTTGTTGGTCACAGGCCAGGGAAAGTCTTTTTCTCCCTGCAGGCAAAACAATCGGCTCCTTTCTTTCAGTCACCTATCGCCCTGCTCCTTTTCTTCTCCAGGCTTCCCTCCCTCCATTTTTCAGTGGCACTGTATCCGTGCAAGCAAGTCGCATATTTTAGTGTAATATCTCCTATTCTCTTTTTTCTATCACAACCTCTTGCCTAGCCTCTCTTTTTTCTTTTTAACTTTAATTTTCTTTTCCTTTTTCATTCGTCTTTGCTCACATACACAATTCCTGATTCTGATTTTTTCCCCATCTCATACTACTTTGCCAAAACATTCCACAGGTTTCAGTATTTCTCTTCCCTTTGTTTGGATTTTACCTGCTGTCTCACATATTCACTCTCTTGATACCTTCTCTTCGTTACCATCTCACTTTCTTTTGTGGCTACCTTCCACATTTTCTTTTATTCATCCTTGTTTCCTCATCATCTCCCTTTTCTCCCCTCTTTTCTCTAGTGTCTCCATCAGTTGTCTACCTTATATTAACCCCCAACCCCCTTTAGCTATTTAACCTGGTGATAGTGCAGGGTAAACCGCTGGTATTAATTCATTCATTATTGCATGCTGAACTGTGGAATTGCACTCTAACCTTAAACTGAAAGCTTGTGTCACCCCAGAGGTGGGCTGCTGTGTCTGCCCATCTCCATTTAGGCTGTTTTTTGACATGACATCTTGCTCCCACCTTAAAGATTCTCTCTGTCTTTAATTTTAATCCAGTCCCTCTTGGCATGCTGCTACTCTGTGTCTATTGAAGCTGAACTGAACGCAAGTGTCAGTGGGCCCCAGTGGCTTTTTTTATTAAGATGCATTATGGAGCATGCAAGGGGTTTCTGTACGTGTGTGTGTGTTGACCAGAGGCAGGCAGGAGTTTGTAGATGAGTGTGTGTGTGTGTGTGTGTGTATATATATATCTATATCTATATATATCTATATATATCTATATCTATCTATCTATCTATCTATCTATCTATCTATCTATCTATCTATATATATAGATATACATCTATATCTATCTATCTATCTATCTATCTATATATATAGATATACATCTATATCTATCTATCTATCTATATATCTCTATCTATCTCTCTATCTATATATCTCTATATATCTCTATATATCTCTATCTCTATCTATCTATCTATCTATCTAAATAATGTGTCTGTTTAGTGTTCTGGGATGAGATGAGGATGTGCGATGAACAATAACGATCGTTTATCCTGGCAGAATTAGGAGGCACACAGACACACAGCTTAGGAGACTCAGTTAAAAAACAAAAGTGGTCTTACATCAGCCAACAGGAGTGTCAGGGCATCACTGTTGTTTCTGTAACTCCCATGGACTGTGACGCAAGTATTTGTTTCTGTTTGTGTTAAGGAGCTGCAGCTGATCAGAGCTCTGACGTCCTTCCTTTCGAAATACTGAAGCGTTGCAGTAAAATCCAAAACCTTGGGAACACAAAGTCATCTCTCTTTCTGCTTCACACACATGAAAGTCATAACATTTATTAATACAGAACTTTTTGTCCCTAAAATCAAATTCTTGACAGAGAAATGGTATGTTTTGTGCTACATATATGAACTTAGACTTGGGCTTCAAATAAGTACAACATGACTTTGTGCACTAGTGAAATAGTGAAATGTGGCAGTCAAAGGCTGGCTGTGTGTTGTTCAAAGCTTGTCTGTGTGCATTGCTCCATTGTGTGTATCTGTCCATGTGTTTTTACATACTAAAGGGTATGTTGGAGTTTATGTTCCTGCTCAGCTTTGTGCTGTCTGCTATGGCCTGGGAGGCATGAGCTTATGAGCTCTCTCCTGTCTCCACACTTCAATAGCTCTATTATTCATAAAACTCTGTGCCAACATCCTGGATAGGTCTGTACGACCAGCATTTGGGTGTAAGTTCCTATGTGTGCTTAACAGTATGGATATGTATCATTTAAAGTAATTACTGGAATTCTAAGCTACACCTGCTTTCAGCAACTAAAATGTAGAAATTATGAGCAAAATAATTAATGTAAAGCTTGCTAAAACAAGTAAAATTACCAAATAAGGTATATTATTATTTTACTGTCTTTTTCAAAGATTACATGAAAACCACACTTAATCACATCATCTTCACTTACTACAAAGAACACAATGTTTGTCAAAGTGCACATTTAGTGCTCATCAGTCTACAACCTGGGTTAGTTCATTCATTGATGTTGTCCAAAAACTAAAAATGATAATTCAGAGCATTGTTTTTTTTTCCCAACTGTGGGTTTAAAAATGAAGAAGTAAGTCATCCAGTCTGGCTGAAGTGAACCCAAAGACCCATAATCACACCCTAAATACAGTTTTAAGCTTTTAGAAGAGGTGCATTCTTGGGCCGATTTGAGAGATCTTTTGAGAGACCAGCGACAGTTATCAACTTCTTAGATAGTTTCATGCGCGGTAAGTGTGCTACATTTAGGCTGCTGTTGATCCAATTTTATTCAACTTCCTAGAAGCATCCTGAATTTTATTATTTGAAGAGTGCCATGTTTTAAAAATTCAATATACCTCCAGTCACTGACAGACAGATCGAGTCTGCAGGAGAGAGCAGAGTGATTTCATTCCAAGAGACAAGAGTTTGTTTTTTTCAGAGGAACGCAAGTGTGAGAAGGGGGAGAAGAAACTGATTTAAAGTGAAAAGGCATAAAAGCAGACTGTCTGCCTGTTAGTGACGGAGTGCCAACTGTGAGGTGTAATATAATAAAGGAGACCGTTTCCAATGAAAGACTTTGTTGTTATGGCTGACTGCAGAGTCCAAAGTCCTGAATGAGAGGTGTGTGTCCCAAGTAAGTTTTTTACAACATAACGCTCATATGCATGTAGGCTTATAAACTGGTGACCTCATTCTTGCTCCTGCTCTGGCAGAGTTGTGGTTTACAACACAATACCAATTCTGTCATTTTAACTTTGACTCTAGTTCTCAAAAAACGTCTTTCTTTACTCACTAACCATGCTCAATTGATAGCAAATCCCTCTACACTCCGTATTTAAACACATTTACAGAAAACAGCACTGTGAAGCTTTTAATAACTTTTTATTCATCTGATACTGTGGAATTCAACAGTGAGTCAGATCTTATAGCAAAAGCCAACAGTCCTCTGCTCTGTGTTGCTGCACTCACTCGCAAGTGGCTTGCTGTGAAGCACAGATACACTCATTCCATTCAAACATCCATCCACGTCGGCTCATTAGCCCTCAGCAATGAAGAGACTGCATCTGCGAGGGTGGAGGGAGCAAAGAGAATGTGTTCAAGTTGGGAGAGAGAAAGAGGGAAGCCGCTCCGAGCTGGCAGTGCCCCAGACATGGAGGGATTGTGCTTGGCTTAGCATTTCTATCACACACAAACACACACACATCACAGTATGCATTTTGGACAATGTCCTCGAGTCTTGCTGTAATGTGAGAACATCATAGTTGTGTCATTGTGAGGGGGACACAGACTGGCAGGAGCATCAGTGTAGCTTAAACTGTATTTACCTTAGGGTTGTCTCTCTCTCTCTCTGTGTGTGTGTGTGTGTGTGTGTGTGTGTGTGTGTGTGTGTGTGTGTGTGTGGGGGGGGGGGGGGGGGGGGGCTTTCAAGTAAAAGCATGCATGTGTGTCCACTTCTAAATGCTATCCCTATTTGTTTGTTTTTAGGACTCTGTGCCCACGTTTAACATTGGTGTCCTGTCTTAGATGTGAGAGGTGATCTTGGTCATCGTTCACAGGAGAAACAGTTGATGTGGCAAGAGAACAAGGAGCAGATTACAAAGCTTACACTGAATATCTGAATTTGAGAGGAAGACCTTCGGATCACAAAGGTCGGCTAAAACAAAAAAAGAGGAAACTGTTGGGCTTGTGAGATTGTGCTGATCTAGGATTCTCACCTAAAAGGACTAAGCCCAAACCAAAGCAGTACGAGACCAGGAGGACTACACCTAATATACAAAAAAGGCAAAGCATTTAGTTTTGTACTGAATCAGGACTAAAACAGTAACAACTCAAAGACAAAAAGAAATACTGGGCATTAAGGAAGTGGAATCCAGGACAGATTTCCTCCATATTCCAGCTGAAAGCCACAATAAATTCACTTCACAGGCTTAAATTTTCAAAGTCAACCACTGTCAGGAAGGAGTGTGATCTAAACGGGCCAAGATGATGACCATGATGATGATGATCGTGGCCATGATGATCACCTGCAGCTCTTTGTTCCTGCTGGGCCTGGCCGCCGCCCATGCTTCCTCTAGCACCACGACCCGCACTTCATCTTCATCCTCTTCATCTTCCTCACCGCGCATGAAGCTTTCATACAAAGGTAAGAACCAAAGGTTTAAGGGAGAAAAGTTGCAGCCTTTATAACTGAAGGAGATGGTGATTTGTTCATGTGGGTGTACATGTGTGAGCCTTTGCCTCATCCACTGCCCATAATAGCTGTCAATGTAATGTGAATGTCTGATTCATGTGATATTCAGCCATGCTGTTCAAAGTAAACAACCCTGAAGAGCAGCCAGACAATTTGTGGTTGCATGATTTACAGCCACACTGAAACACAAATACACATGCGTGCACGCACATGCACACACCTTCATGGTTTTGTGTTTCATCTTGAGTATTGTAAGTTAGAAGAGGGCAGCTCAAAACCCAACATGACCACATAAACCAGGGAAGTGTTCCACCGAAACCCAGCAATTACAGCTTGAACTAACTCACCAAGGACGTGAGGCTCACCATCTGCCCAGCTGAGATATGTGCTGCCTTAACTTTAACTGAAGGTCACATGGATCATACAGTCTCTGAGATGGAACAGGCAAATATATTACAGGTCAAAAACTAGTACACTGCTAAAGAAACTTAGTTTATTACTTAGTCTAAATTTAGGCCTGAGATGTCCTGCAATGGCACTGGTTTGTGTATAACCAATATGGATTCAAGTCACTGATGTCATTTAAGCAGCTGCTGGGTGGTGTCAGAGTCGTAATTAAAGCTGTAAATTCACATTAGAACAATGGCAGACTAATAAAGCCATGGTGATGTCTGAAAACAGAAAGGCTGGGTCTTTTTTCTGTTGATTAGTTCCTGCCAACAGAGGAGGTTGCAGTTTCTTTGTTTCTTCAGTGTTCTTGGTCTACAAAGCTGAAGTTTTTTGTGTTTTTTTTTTTTTTTACTGGCTTTGGGTGCGTTGTATAGCTTAAGTTTACAAACACTAACTGGTTTTTCCTGGCCACTGTTCCCCCAGAATGGGTTCTTGCTCATTTGGAAACAGCAGGAACACTCAGTTTTTCCACTGAAACCAATAGAGTTTCATTACTGCATTGGCCTTAAGACACAGCTCAAATACTATTTAAATACTAAAATTGAAGGTAATCTTCAATCTCTTTTATCAACCACATGGTTTGTTGCAGCCCTGTGGTCAACTAATGGAAGACTGATGACTTGAGGTTGTTGTGGTATTGATTCTTTCTTTGGTAGTGAGTCTTTAAGTTACATTTAGAATGTTAGTTATTTTTTTGGTTATTTTTATACTTGCACATTATTTAAATGACCATAAGTGAAGTTGACAGCTCAATGTGAGCAATGTGAGCATCAAAGAATATTTTTCCAGAAATGTTCTGCATGTGTAAATAGAGAAACACTTTTTCTGCTTATTTGACGTTGCAGTATAATAGTTAAAAAAAATTACATTCTGTTACCAAAAATCATATCATATCATATGTAGGAGACAGCAGTTTGAGAGGTGCCACCCTTTTTAATTCTGTGCATCTATGGGTTTTCAGAATTACAGCAGTTCCACGGAGTGCGGCGTTTCGAACTGGAGCGATCATGCTGCTTCAGCGCTCTGCTGCTGGATGAAGAAAGAGGCCGTCTCTTTGTTGGGGCCAAGAACTTCCTGCTATCACTCTCACTGGACAACATTGCCAAGCAGGAACACAAGGTGGGTCATAAACACCAGTAATCAGGGAACCAAATAGTACAGAGTCAAGAGTGAAGCACGCGGCACGTGTCAAAGATTTGTCAATACTGACTCCGCCGTTGGCATCAGCCAAGGATGGAATTCAGAAAGTACTTATTCATCATTTAACACTGTTATCAAAGCCAGACCCAGCATGCTTTACGAGTTAATATGGACCTCAATGGATACTCAAAACTCTGGACACATATTAGCAACATAGCCCATGAAAATTATTAAATAAAATTCTTGCAATTATGAGAAATTACATGAAATGTGGGGTTTATGAAGACATTTTAAAATAAATCAAAGAGTTGTCCAAAAGCCATTGTGATTAATATCTAAATGACTAATCGACAAAACCTTTTAGGGTACACCCATCAGCCACAACATTGAAAGCACCTGATGTTAGACAGTCTGACTTTGATTCACGGGCTGTGTGCAGATTTACTATAAATTAATCTGTTTTCAATGAGATTATGTTGAAGAAGCAGATGTGATCTGACAGTTGCTTACTGCGTTTCAGATCTACTGGCCCGCCCCTGTTGACTGGAGGGAGGAATGTAACTGGGCTGGCAAGGATATCACAGTGAGTCCTCATCGTAACTCATCTAGTCTTCTATTTAAGCTACATCTGAAAAACAGGCCTGTGCATACTGTTATCAGGCAAAAATTATCGTGTTAATATTTAGGTATCCACATAACTGTTAATCCTGGATGACAGTAGAGAGTTGAACCCATATGAACGGTGGCGTGCTGACCATGCAATTACAACTGCATGACGTGGGTGTGTTGGGAACTCTTACAGCATGCACTGTGGTAATTAATGTTTTGAAATAAATAAGTCTTATTGTGTGTTTGTTTCTGTGGTGTTGCTGATGTCACTTGATGCTTGTTAAAAGCTTGATACAGAAATGAAACTTTTCTAAAATGACTTAAAAAGCTGATTTAAATGTTACAATGTTTAGGAAAGTGAGATGTGCAGGTGTTTTTAAATCTGGGGTATTAATCCAAACTCATGTCAAATAATGCATAATTTAATCTGGTTAATTGAGTTAACCACAGTGTCATTATCTAACAATTCTGGGTTTCTATCAGTGGAAAGATAAAATGAGAATCCACAACAGTGTATATTAAATATTTAGAAAAAAAAAAAACAAGATTACCCTGATGATTACATTGAAACATTTTAATCAATATCTGACTGATTAAAACAGGCAGAATTGTATTGCATTGTACTTTAACATTAGACTCCTCAGACATCACACATTGTATCCAGTTAAACAGAAGAACTGATGAGCTGCACATGGAGGACGTAAACTGTCCACTCCTACCCAGCCCAAAACAATGCTACCTTTTAATCCACTGGAGTCATGGGAGTCATCATAAGACACAGTTAAACAGATAGCATGTAATAATAGGTGCAACACTCCTACTTCTGGACCTGCCCTGTGGTGAGATCACTTCCTCAAAGTCTGTTTGTTTTAAACTCTATCTCACCAAAATCTGCAGTTTGATAGTGAGACATTTTAGAATCATTGCCTTTTGCCTACATATCATGAAAATGAGAAACTTCTTAATTTGATTAAAGAGTTAGGTAAATGTTTAGGCCTACTAGATTTCTGCTATAGTACCTACATTTAGATCCTTTGGGATGCATTAGCTGTCTTGTAGAAGTCCTTGTATACAGTAAATCACAAAGATTTCAGACATGACCAGTATTGCAGAGACAGCAGGGCAAAAGGATAGAAGAATAGATTGCTACACTTTATGTAAAACTTTACCAAAACTAAATTCAAATTGAAAATAAGTAGCACTTACTAATAGCATAAATGTATAGGGGGCACACTGTATCCCTAATACATACATTTGCAAAAGAAGGTTGGAGGTGGACATTGCATTACTTATCTTGTAAACATTTGAGGAGTTATATACAAAGAATACTACATTTGACAATAGTGTAGGAAGCACTTTTAATGCTGAACTACACTTTACTACAAGGACTGTGACCTACTGTGATATTCTCAGAGCAGCTTCTGCAAACATAGGCCACCCATATACTCTTGGTCTTTTATATTGGCTGCCAAAAAAAGTTAAAACTCAAGACTTTGTATTTTGATCAACAAAAGAAAAACATTTAGTTTCCAAGAATATGACAGATAAATATTGCATGTGATTATTATGGGTCTAAATGTGATGCTCTGTATGCGGACAGAGGTGGGGCAGAGCAGGCTCGGCCTCACTGACTGACACATAGAGGCCACCAAGAGCCTATAGACCACCCAGGATTACATCACACAATTAGCCAACTCCACATCTGCATGTGCCCATATACGCTTGTAAAACACATAATCACAAGCCACGATTTGTCTTCATATACTATAAATTAGATTATATATGATATACAGTGTATATACTGTATAGTATATATATTATATTCATGTGATGGACAGTGTGTATGTGTGCATTTGTTCACTTATAAGTGTGTGTGTGTGTGTGTTTAAACAAACCTTTAATCAGTATGATTACACAGCTGTGGCAGACAGACAACGAGCTCCATTCATACAAGATTCCAGGCTCCAGTTTCACCTGACCAGGAGGTGTGTGTGTGTGTGTGTGTGTGTGTGTAGGTGTGTGTGTGTGTGTGTGTGTGTGTGTGTGTGTGTGTGTGTGTGTGTGTGTGTGTGTGTGCGCTCATGTTTCTATGTACATGTGTCCTGTTTGTGCGTGTCTGAAAGCAAGAGTAACAGTGGAGATGGGGAGTGGTGGCGAGAATTAGTGAAACCACTACCGATGCACAAAGGAAGGGAAGAAAATAAAATTAGGATTTACAAGACAAATGTTGCATTGAAACAAGTTTCCCCCTGGTCAGTTATTATTTCTGCTTTTGTTGAGTTCAAAATGTTTTTTTTACCTACACCTACTTACTTCTAATATGTGGGTGACCCCTGACCCACACACTGAGAATTGAGATGACCTCACACAGTCGACCCTAATTACACAAAAAAGTGTTTCTTTGTGGGAAGAGGCCAACATCTTTCTCCCCCACCGGATCTCTTCTCTCTTACTCCCTTTGTTTTCTCGCAGTCCTTTTTTCTTCCCATTAGAGTCTCCTTCAGTCCCTCTTAGGAATTTGATATGTTGCAATCGCAATAATTAATTCCATCATTCCTCCATGAATTTTGCACAACCTTGCAATTTAGGCATTTTAAGCCACAACAATTAGAAAAAGGTCTGCAAAATCCTGGAGGTACTGCTTATTATTTGTTATAATAATAATAATAATAATAATAATAATAATAATAATAATAATAATAATAATAATAATAATAATAATCTTCTTATGTTGAGTCTCAAGTATCTGTCTACTTATTCCCTGCTTTTCATGGAAAAATTGTTTATAATCAATTTTAACAAAATAGAAAACTTTATGCAACCTCTCTTTACAATTATCCATTTATGCACTATCCCAACCATTTATCATGCTAAAAGCCGCAGGGGTGAAGGAGGACCTAATGACAAATTAATCCCATTAGTCATTGGGTGGGAGGTGGGGTACACGCTGGATAGTTTGCCAGTCTATTACAGGACTGCATATATAAAAAAAAAAAAACAGACATCAGGTTAAGCCAACTGCAGGTCTTTGGTGCATGGTAGTAAACTGAAGGAAGTCCACACAAGAACAGGAAGGACAAGCAAACTCCACACAGACAAGCCACAGTCAAAGTAAAGGCTCTAGCTGTGACGCAGCAGTGCCAATCACTCAAATTACTCTGAATCATAACATACTATTACGTACATACACACATATAGAAAATAATTCAATATTTACAAAAAAATATGAGGACAGGAATTTTCCACCTTCCATCACTTCATGCCACCGATCTGGCGTAACATTTAAAACTGTTTGAAATGAATGACGTGATCAGTATGTGTTGTATTTATTACACAGTTATACAAAGCATTCTGGGGTTTTGCAGTGCACTCTATTTAATCCTCAGTGTACACTATATTTAAATAATTTAAATGCATTACTATCCACTACAAAAATGAATTAATATGTACACCACATACAGTAGATCAGTAGATCAACAAATACACATAAGGCAAACACCTCATCAAACACACACACCACAGAAAAGCCCCCTAGCTTGCATGCGGACACACTAACACAAACACAGACAGATGCACATAAACACAATCAAAAAGTGGCAGATGCTGAGCCTGATTCAGCACCAGAAGCTGGAGCTATGTTTAAACAGACAGAAGTGATGGATTGTGTGTTTACGCCATCCTTTTAGCACCCACTTAATCACTTTCCGATTAGCAATCATCCAGTAGAGATTATCAAAGTGAGTATCTTTACATCATGAATTTTAAAAGCCCATCTTTGAAAACCACTTCTTATTTTAATAGGCCTTCTCTGATAGATATTACTGGATAAAGGATGAATCATAAACCTGTATAGTACATCTGACATGTGAGAGGATATGAGAGCCTGTCATAGACTCAGAAGCACCAGCATTGCTCGTAGGTTTATGTTAAATATTATTTCTTAACAATTCAGAGTTCAATGACCTTCTCTAGAAAATGACAGGAATGCCAACAAATACAGTGGCACTTTCTAGTCCACTTTTTGAAGTAGGTAGCCCCTCTTTGCCTTTGCAGATTATAGTTATACTGCAGTTTCTAAATGGTCAGAACTCAGAAGTCAGTCTGTTCCAGAAGAAATATGAGAGAAATGTCCTGTTACTTTATCCTGTTCAGCAGAAGTGCCCAAAAGTATTCCTGAGATATTATGTGTTGTGTATATAGGTTGAGTCTTTATTTTCCAGATCCAGATTTATTAGGTTTTCTCTCTCTAATAAATTACTTGCACCTGGCAATATTCTAATGTACTAACTGCCATGAATAGATGGTAATACAGTATATTAAACACTCATTGCTTATTTAATTAAACACATCTTTAATATGTAACCTCATCTAGGACAAATATGAGAATCTGAATCAGCCCCCGCTCCTCTGCCCAGCCCTCACTCTCCCTGCTCTGAAACAGCTTTGATTTCCTCTACGAAGCGAAAAAAAAAAAAAAAAAAAAAAAAAAAAACACATTTTTTAAAAAATACTAATCACACAGAAAACATTGTGTTTTTGTGGTTAGGAGGACGAGCTTCACTCACTCGCCAGTGAAAACAAGTGAAACAGACAAAGATGGACATAGAGAGAAGTAGCAGAAGGACACACAATGACGGAAATAATAAATAGTTTGGTGGGGTTAATCATCTCTAGAGTGGTTTGAATAAAGACAGAAAAGGAAAAGAAAAAGACAACCACAGCAGAACAATACATCTTTATAAGACATAAAGACAACACCTAAAGCTCAGGCACCAATGTGACAGTGAGGTCACAGCCAGAGCGCTCACTGTTTCAGCTAATGAGTCAGTAGTAGGTCAAAGGTTGACCGGTGAACCCTATAACAACCACACAGAGGAAATGTGATTGCTGGTATAACTCACCTCCCTCGTTCTCCTCCTTCCTTTCTGATCTTTCTAAAGTCTTTTAATTGGCTTTTCTCCTTATACCTTTTCTTTCTCTCCTGCTTTATTCTCTTTTGTCACATCAAAGAATTGACTTTGTCAAGCCTCCGTGCAACTGACTCCCTTACTCTCCTATGCCCTCTCACACAGAAGCACATGCACTAAGATCCTGAAATACAATGGGAAGTAGATTGAGTAGGTGAGACACACTGGGAATCCTGAGAAAATGAATAGGCATGTTTTATGGTATGTACATGTTGGAAGAGTAAAACCGTGGTGTTTTTTTTTTTTGAGTGTGTATGTGTTCATACATAGTGTAAATGTGTCTTTCAGCCTGAGTGGAGGCAAAGTTGGAGTGGGTGTTTCGATTCATTTCATGAGAAACACAGGTCTCCTGTTTTTAAGCAGCTTGGTCATTCTGTCAATTGGCTGAACACCTTCACATGTGCATGAACACACAAACCCTCACATACTAACTTCGAGTCTAACTCCCTCGTGTGTTTCAAAGGCTTAAAAGCAGCACTTTGTTCTAAACCACTGATGAGGCTGTGTGTGGGTGTGTGTGTTTGTGTGAGTGGGGCCTAATGAGCCACAATTTCACTGTGCCACTGGCCTTTACGTCTGTCACCCTTGGGTGAGGTTGAAAGACTGACAGAAAAACGTTAACATAAAAGAGTCAAAGTAGATACAAGATCACAGATACAGTTTAGAAACAGAACAGAAGTTCAAGTCATGTTGACTTTTCAAACAAAAAAAGTAACGCTAATGATGAAAAGTCATAGTAAAAAAAATTTACTGTAGTGGTGTCAACTACAAAAATAGCAAAAACAAATAGACACACAACGTGATTTAGGCACGCCTGCATAATCATGATTATAACATGACTAATGATGATTAACAAATTAAATTGGGAAGAAAAATCAGACCTGTATTGTTTCTATTAAAACAACACAGGCACGCATGCTTACACAGACACAAACACATGTGGTTGTTCAATATAGTAATCGGTGGCTGACGGCCAGATTAATATCACAGAAACTCCAGTGACTTCCAGGGGTCAAACTGTGTTTGTAACATGACCTAGAGACAGATGTTACCGTGGCCTGTCAGGGGACCAGTACACAGGAGAAATAGTGTGATATAGTTACATAATATGTGAGAGACACATTTACAAGTGTGTGTAAAGACAGCAAGGTCTCACTGTGAAGACCATTTATGGGTGAAAATTTCAGTCATGTAAAGACAACATGACTATCAAAAACAGTCATGTATGGGTAATGCTAAAAACTGGAAGCGATAGTCCTGATGATATAATCGTGATAATAACAGTGTCTCGTCTTAATGGGGTAGCGAAATAACATGACTCATCTCAAAGTCTAATGTTGAGGTCAGAACTATGAATCTGTCCACTCATTGTTCGTGTTCAGTAACTCTTGATGATCTTCTGAGGTGCAGTTTACTGGGTGGGTGGGCTTCCTTACATGTTCTTTTGCTCCCCAAGGTTTCAGTTGTTAATTTACCTGGGGTCAGGGTTTTACCGAAACCTGTATAAAACATGCCAAGACAAGTCACGGATAACATACAACTTACAGGTGGAACATAAACTCCTCTAAACCAAACTGACAAAATTCAATTCAATTTTATATTCAACCATATTATGCTTTGGATATGACTGTTCACCTAAAAGAATAACATTGCTGTATATCAAACTCTTCTATGAAATATTAGCATGCATATTTATTATGCCAAAGATTATCCATCGATAAAGGCATTTGTATTAATAACAGTACCAACCTTTGGGTGTATATTGTCATATTCGAGGAATTTGGATCGTTTGCCAACATAAACCATAACAGAATCTAGCCAATAAAGTAGGCACCTATGTAGCTAACAAGGCAGAAAGCCTTGGCTCTTTTTCCTGCTGTCTGTTATGTCTGTCACGTTATATTGTTTTTATGCATCTTTGTAACTGTTAGGAGCTTTTCACATGACCATTTCACCCTTAGTATACACACACACACACACACACACACACTCACACACAGAGGAATGTGCGTATATAGCAAGGACACACCGACTGTCACAACAGTGTATTGGAGATAGAGCTGGGAACTCGACAGTGTTGTCACAGCAGGACAGGCGGAGATGAGCTATGTGAGGAATGTACGTCACTAGGATCACTGAGTCTAAAGGAAGTGAGAGCACACATTGGCCCAATCACAATTCCTACTTTATGCCTCTATTCCTCATTTTCAAGTGCTGGCAGATTTTTGAGTTTCCCTTCGACAACGAGCTGGCTGAAATATCTCCCATGAAATGGGAAAGCCCCTCAAGACCATGATGCGTCAAAGCCAAATCGGCCGTGTCGCTTACTGAGAAGTCCCTGGTAAAACCGAAGAATGTAAAAACACAGGGGCACCTCTGTAACACTGAGTACATTTCCTATACACACCTGCCAACATTACTGCTGAAAATCACAATATACCGACATTAGCAATAAGAGAAAACAAGCCGTTTTCTTACCACTTTGCCCCGCTTCTCCCTACGCCATAGTGCTTAAGTTTATTGGGACATTCCTACACTAAACGTGAACTTCCAAAACCAAGCGTTAGTTCTAAGAGGGAGAGTTGGGACTGGGGCATTATATCAGTCTCTCTTCAGTTTAGTCTTTTTTATGCTTGTTTTTACACTTTTAAATTGATCTAGAGCTTAGGTTACATGTCACAACACTGTGGAATAGTTGACATTTTACAAATGAAATCCACACAGAATAGATTACTTTAAATGCCACTAACCACCAGCCTGTACTGCAGTGTATACTTAAGTTTGATCGGTCAGTATAAATAAAAAAGGATTCAGTATTTATTTATGATTCATGGTTAAACTAACAATGTAATTTTTTATACGTCTTCCAGTCTGACTGTGTAAACTATGTGAAGATCATGCACCACTATAACCGCACCCACCTGTATGCCTGTGGAACTGGGGCCTTCCACCCTACCTGTGCCTTTGTAGAGGTAGGACACAGAATGGAGGTAAGAAATACACAAAACAAAATTGACACAAACACACAAACTGCCTAAGAGCAATATTCCATTGTTTTATGCGAGTATAACAAAATTAACAAAATGCGTATGTGTATTCTTTAATCCCAATTCTCCTTTTCCTCCCTCTCTCTTTCACCATCAGGACCATGTGTTCAGGATTGACCCCTCTAAGGTGGAGGATGGGAAAGGAAAGAGTCCGTATGATCCTCGCCACAATGCTGCCTCTGTGCTCGTTGGTAACTAAACCCAAGCACATTAATATGAGCTACTTAGCCTTTAGCTATTGGTTTTTACTTTAGGTTTGGCTCGTCGAATGGAAGGTCTTACCATGACTGATTCCACGTAGCCCAAGCCCAAAATTTAGATAATGCCACCTAGAAAGTCTATGATTTTTGAACCATTGATGAATTCTGTGTCTTAGGGGATGAGCTATATGCAGGTGTAGCCACAGACTTGATGGGGCGGGACTTCACCATCTTTAGAAGCCTTGGGAAACAGCCCTCCATCCGCACAGAACAGCATGACTCACGTTGGCTTAATGGTATGCACGTGTTTGTGTGTTGTGCCGGTTTGTTTATGTTCTACTGAATCTGGACAAAAACTAACATGATTTATCTTTATTACTGTCTACCAGAACCAAAGTTTGTTGGTTCCTTTTGGGTCCCAGAGAGTGAAAACCCGGATGACGACAAGATATTTTTCTTCTTCCGTGAGACAGCTGTTGAAGCCCAGGGGCTTGGAAAATCCACCTATTCCCGCATTGCACAACTCTGCAGGGTGAGACATTGATTGATCACCAAAGTTTAGCAAGCCCAGTTATGAGTGACTGGTATCCTGCCTTCACATTATAACAAATTTACATTTTATGTCCCATTAAATGGCTTGACTGTTTTGTCTTAAACTAGAATGACATGGGTGGTCAGCGGAGTCTGGTAAACAAGTGGACAACATTCCTTAAAACGCGTCTGATCTGCTCGGTACCAGGAGCTGACGGCAGCGACACATACTTTGATGAGCTCCGTAAGTTCACACAGTCAGTGCGACAGTTTACACAGTCAGTGCGACAGATACTATTCTGGATCTGTATCAATTCATATGACCAAACATACTACATTTAATACATGTTACTAGAAACTCGAATAAAAGTTGAAGGGAGCCCACCTTTATCCCCAGTACGACTACCATCAACTTTATAAAGCCAATTAACAAAATGTAAAAATATAAATTGATACAAACATTAGCACTTTATAATATTAGCAGCATTGTAGAGCAATCCGATACTTCAGAAGCCAGAAAAAGCTAAATAAAGACTAGAAATTTGGGCTGATTTTCCAACCTTGCTTTGCCCCAGAAACAGATACTGTGAGTGCAATGGGAGAGAAATGCAAGGAAAGCATAATAAATTAAAGTGGATTGTTGACCTCAATTGTAGATTACCATTCAGCCAAACATTCCTTGAGATTTGGCGAAAGCATGAGTGAGAGATTAATTGGTAGCGGAGTCTGGCCTGATCCAAAGCCAGAGCTCTTGCTCTCTGGTAAGTCTTCATTTGACAAAATAAATAATAATGTGTTTTCATTACAGAGGATCTTGAAGTGAAGGTAAATTTATAAAGCATAAATTGTGGCAAATGAAATGTTGTAATGATAGAGACATAACTCTACTTTAAACTCACTCACCAGATTGTCCAGTGCCAGTTCACCCAACCTTTCTTTTAATAAATATGCATAACTAAGAGATGTGCATTATGTATGATCTGGTAAAATATGACTTCCTAAAGCCAAACAATGTTGCTAAGACAAGGAAAAATATCCCTAAGCTCAACAACTGCAACAGCTGTCCCTTAACTGAAGCCATCCTCTGAAAATCTATGACTAATCACAACTTCACAATCGTAACTCTGCATGACAGGCTCATCAAATTTTGAGGGTATTATAGCAATGACAGTGCATCTAAAGAATTTGATAATGTTCTTTTTTTTAATCTTTTCAAAAACCAAAATACTAAGTGTTAGGAATGTGTGGTGTGTTCGATTGAGCAAGTAAGATTCTGTGGGCTATGGGGTATGTATAAACACAGCATTTGCCACACTGGTGGGTTAATCTTTCGTCTCTAATGTTAGAGTGAGCCTCACAATTCAAAAATCTAAGTATTAAACCACAAATCTAGTCGCTTTCTTGTTTGTCCAAGTACGTAAGTTAAGCAGCCAAACAGTCAAGCTGTCAAGATGTTTTTGATTGGTCTCACTGAATATATCCAAGGGCTACAATATGATCTGTCTTTGTGCTTATTTTGTGAAAGGTGTACCAAGTGAAAAACGAGTCCAAACTCTAACACTAATTCTATGAGGATTAAGCCCCCAAGGCTACATCTGTCCATCAGAGTTCCTCAAATAAACAGTGACTCACCTATTATGACCAAGGATTTTCTGACCATACCTGAGGCTACACCTTCAGAAAGGACCTCCCTTTAAAATATACACTTACTGGCCACTTCATTAGGTACACCTGTAAAATCTAATGCAATGCAACAAAGCAGCTCTGCCACAAATGTTACTACTTCTACAAACTTATAATTTCGTAGTTTTTAAATTGAAACTGTCAATAAGGTGATAATTCTACCATGTGTTTATCATTGAGGACATAGTGGCTGGTTGAGTCATACTGGAGTGTATAACAACAACCTCTTACTAAAATGCACTCGATTGCAATTCTTTCACCCACTACGGCCTCGAACACATAGTGAAATTATTATCTTTCTGACAGTTGTGACTTGAAAACTGAGAAATTATGACCTTCGAAAAAGTGGAATTCATGGAAGAACTGCTGTAACGGATTGCATTAGGTTTTACAGATGTACCTAATAAAGTGGCATAGACACACTTTTAAACAGCAGTATTTTGTTCTATAACCTGAACCTCAGTTATCAGTGAAATATCTGTAAGACATGGCCATAGGGCTTTGTTTATCTTTGTTTCAACCTTTGACCTCTGGAGTACCACCACCTGAACTGAGTAAGTGTGTGTGTGTGTGACTGTCCTCAGGCGATGTGTTCCTGCTGCAGACAAGAGACAGAAAGAACCCTCTGGTCTACACTGTGTTTTCTACTTCCAGGTCAGAGTCCATTCATATTGTCTGTGTGTGTGTTATGTGTGTATTTTGATGCATCTAACCCTGCACCCTCTGTCCCCAAGCAGCAGTGTATTTAAAGGCTCAGCTGTGTGCCTCTACTCCATGAATGACATCCGGAGGGCCTTCCTGGGGCCATTTGCTCACAAAGAGGGACCTAACTACCAGTGGATCCCCTTCCAGGGAAAAGTCCCCTATCCTCGCCCAGGAATGGTATGTCAAAAACTGTAAAGTTATAAATATTAAAATTGAATATCCATAATGTAAATCTTACAATTGTAGAGGAGTACTTTTAATGCGGCACTGCTACTAGTCTCTGGTTGATAAATTTGTGCCTGTGTTAGAATTCACTTTTGAGGACTTCATATTTGCTACTCAGTATTCTCACTGTAAAAGCTGCATTAAAAACTGCAATAATGTAGCATACGGCACTTCATGCACTTGCAGTGCTCAGTTTTAGACCCTTGTTTCATCCAAAAGCACTCCGCAATCTTCCTAATCAATATATGCTTATTAGGGTTCTTACATTTTGCTAAGCACGCAAAAGTAGCGACAGCAGGATTTGCTATGCAGAGCTTCAGCTGTTACTGCTACAGCAGAACAATCCCCATTGTACGACGGCTGAATAGCAATTATGTTTGGTCTACAGAAAACCCTCTCTTACACCATCACCACCTCACTGGGTTGTTAAATTTGTGGAACTAATCAAATTAAATGAAAACAATCATGTTTACAGGTCAATTATGCAAGACTGCATAGTAAGCAGTTTCAGTGTTAAAATGCAAAACCCAGATCAAAAGTTTTTCCACACTCTGAGCAAACTGTATGGATTCAACAAGAAATGCATCACAAGGCTTGGAAATGAAATAAAAACAATAATTAATATGAAAACTACTAACACTGCATACTGCCACACCACATTTAATAAACTTTTAGTGCACCGCAATAAAAGTCAGACTTGAATTTTAATTGGAGGAGGAAGTTTGACCCTGACCTGGAAAAAATCTCTCTCACCTTCCTGGGACCTCACAACAATTCTCTGTGGCCTGTGGCTTTGTTTGCCTCAGGCCAACTGAAATGTTGTAAATGAGCCATAAATTTACTATCAAATACAAGTCATTTTGGAATGTTTGTGTGCAAACATGGCAAAGACTCTCTAAGAAGAGGATGTGCACAGTCAGTCATGTTCTGCAGAGCTGCAGTGTAATTGGCAGGATTATTCAAGGACTTGAGGAGACCACAAATCTAGTCATGACAGAGGAGCTTAAAGACAGAGGAGCTTAGAGCATTAAAACACAACTTCCCAGGACAAATTTCTATCAAAATAATGTATATTATAATGATTGTATCAGGATTTACAGAAAAATAATAATAAAAAACAATAAACTAAAATGCCCTGCATCACTTTGCATACCTATTTAAATTTAGCAAAAATAACTGTGCTGCATCTCCTAACTGTATATTAATTTACTTATATATGACATTTGTTTTAAATTCCAAGTGTGCACACACAATGGCCTTATGAATTAAACTTTATTTTAATGCCTTCCATTAGTGTCCTAGCAAGACATTCGGCAGCTTTGAATCCACTAAGGGATTCCCGGACGATGTGATTCAGTTTGCACGCCACCACCCTCTGATGTATAATCCGGTCTATCCAATGACCCGACGGCCCATCTTCGTCAGAACCAACATGGACTACAGTTTCACACAGATCGCTGTGGACAGAGTCAATGCCGCTGACGGACAATATGACGTTATGTTCATCGGCACAGGTGCGGATTTGTTTTTAGGGTCACCCTTTCATATTTAAACCTAAAAAGAATGAAACATTGGTAAAACATTACTGTTCTGCAGATAAAGGCACAGTGCTAAAGGTCATCAATGTCCCTAAGGAGAGCTGGAACAATATGGAAGAACTTCTACTGGAAGAGTTGGAGGTCTTCAAAGTAAGAATACTGTATCTATTTTTTTGTGGCTAAAGAGGCAACTTAATATCTTGCAATCCTTGGGAAAAGAGGAAAAGGAAGTAAATATAATCCACTGCTCCCAACAACTGAAAAGAGTCATTGGAATTTGCATTTAGCCACCCTTGTACTTTTTAAAATTGTTAGAATTTTATACATTTGTCCAGATACAATGATCTAAAATAAAACAGTCGTTAAAAGCTGGAAAAGCTTGGAAAGGATATAAACTTAAACTTTTTGGCCCAATCAATCACCGACGATGTCTTTCAAGAAAACAGGAGCAGCATTTGATGAAAAGAACCCCTTTAACTGTCAACTGTTAAAGGTGTGGGTAAATATATAGTAAGACTGCCAAGGGTGCCAGAAACACTGCAGGGATAGAGTTTATACAACTGTATACTGTTCTATACTGTATATTTGATGTGCAAAGAATTTGCCAATAAAATTGAAAAACAATTTCGGACATTAAAGTATACAAGCAGTGCAGTAATTTGCTGAAACTGTTCTCCTCTGTGCTCCAGGATGCATCATCTATCAGCAACATGCAGATCTCTTCTAAAAGAGTAAGCACTTAAGTAACTTGCTGCATTCCTTAAACAATAATCCTTAAACCTTAACATTTTAACAAGTCTCTGCCAATCATCCTTCTTTTCACAGCAACAGCTGTATGTAGGCTCCGACACAGGCATTGCCCAGGTTCCCCTTCACCGCTGCAGTGTGTATGGAAAGGCCTGTGCTGAGTGCTGTCTAGCCAGAGACCCGTATTGTGCCTGGGATGGTACATCCTGTACTCGCTACCTGCCAAACACCAAGAGGTCTGTGGTACTAACCTATTGCATGTGAAACACCGGATGTCATTTTTTAATTCACAAATCCAAAATCTAGTTTCTATGTTTTACAGGCGTTTTCGTCGCCAGGATGTGAGGAATGGAGACCCCAACACTCTCTGCTCTGGAGGTAAGAGGCATTGCCCATTTTAATCCATGGAGAGCACTGTAATAATGATAACTCCAAATGCATATGAAGTTTTTGCATATGTGTTTTTTCAAATAGTAGTGAAGAATATAGAAAACAGAAGACCACCCCCCTCAAAATAAGTTCTCAGCGTGTAGATGCCCATGTACCTATGTTGTTAGTGTATTGCTTGTTCTTTAAATGAAACAATTTTTTTCCGTGTAACACATATCAGGTAATGTTTCTATTTACAAAATGAAAAATAAAATCAATTGGAAAATTGTATTAAAGACTGATAGAAAAACAGAAAATTGGAAAATCAGAAGTTTCCATTTAAAAGTAATGTTCCATTATATATTATAAAGACAGAAAGTCCAAAAGTCTAATATTACATTGATATATTGTATATGAAATATCTACTCAAAATATGATTACATTTTCCAATGTTTTATTTTTCATTTTGTAAATATAATTTGATTGAAAAGGTGAGCAGCACACATATCACTCAGACCTTCAATCCTTGTTTTGATCCATCAGTTTTATACTATCTACTTCTCCAGAAGTTTTTTTCAAATTATAAGAGCAAAGACTCACTCTGCTCCTGCTTTGACTAACAGAGACTCTTGGCATCTGACATCTTACTGTCCCTCAGCCACAGAATTAAAAATCCTTCCCCCATTCAATCACAGTGACCCCTGTCTTGCCAGACCACAATACCAGCATTCTGTTGCTATCTGTCTTTCTGCCACATAGCTGAATCAGGCTAATCACTCAAACTGAAGGAACTCCTGGGTAATACAATTACGTCATTTGGCACGAAAGTTCGGTTGTGTAAAACTAATGAAGGTCAGAGTAATTGCTGCTGATGAGAGTAGCATTCCCCCAGGGTGTATATTAGGTGTATATTTGCCAAGTTTTACACCAGTGTCTGTCATGCATCTTGCACATGTGAATGATGAAATGGAGTCCCTGTTTGATACTACACATCAACCTGACCAAATGTTTAGATTACCCCCCTTGACTGTTGTGAACTTGCCAATAAAGAGGCTGCAATTATCACTGTCATACCAATAAATAATGTGGTTAACCTATTTTAATTGTAATGCAAGTGGACGGTAAAGTTCTCCTCAGGACTAGCTAAGGCCTGTAATGATGAGGGAATGTTTATAAATGTTAGCTCTGACTTCTTAGTCTTTCCCTGGTTGGTCCCATCTCTTCTTGCCTTGTTTGGACTTTTTGTTCTGGCCTTTCTGCAATGATCTGCCCTTGCCTTTTTGCTTTTTCCCAATTCTGGCCTGGCCCTGCACACGCCTACTGAGTTAAAGCAGAGCAATAATATCTTTGTCTCTGCTGCCTCCTGCAGACCACCATAAGCACCGCGTGGCAGAAAGGAAGCTTTATGGAGTTGAGGGAAGCAGCACTTTCTTAGAGTGTATTCCCAAATCACTTCAGGCCAGAGTCACTTGGACCTTCCAGAAACATGCACAGAACCCAAGAGAGGAGGTGAGAGAGAGATGTGAGACAATGAATAGGTTATAACTTTGTCAAATTCATTAAGGGCTTTCCAGGAGCTTGCATATTATCAAACTAGAATGCCCCACCCTGTGCAATTAATGTAACCTTTTTTGTGATGTTGGCAAAACTATTTCACAATATATCAGTTATACACATTGTTTAGCCCCCTCATTTTATTCACTCTGCTCTGTTTTCCAGGTGCATCTAGATGACCGCATCCTCCAAACAGACAGAGGCCTTCTGATTCGCCGTGTCCTGAAGAGAGATATCGGCATTTACCAGTGCCACACACTGGAACACGGCTTCACCCAAACCTTACTAGGCATCACCTTGGAAGTTGTCTCCTCAACATCCACGTCTATCTCCAATCCACCCTCCGACGCCCATATCAGATTAGACCTCCGTAGTGGAGGTGGGCCCTCGATGACCAATCAAAAACTTTGGTACCGTGACTTCATGACACTCGTGGACCATCCTAACCTAAGTGCTGTCGACCAGATTTGTGAGCAAGTTTGGGCACGCAAGAATGCCGGGAGTGACCAGGTAGATAAGACTTTCCTTGCCTCAGCAAAGGACATTCTGCCTCTGGGACCTGCTGTCCACCCACCTAATAAGAAGTGGAAACATCTTCAGGACATAAGAAAGGGGAGAAATCGCCGGACCCACGATGGGAAACCAAACCCTCGGGCACCACGTAGTGCAGGGGAGTAACAACATTAAAAATGTGGTATAGGAGGGAGAAACAAATGACTGATACATGGAGAAAGGAGGAGTATGATAGAACGAGACTGAGAGACCAAGAACTCCTGGAGGTGTTTTTCACATACAGATACAACACACACAAACACACACACACACACACACACACACACACACACACAGAGCACCTCCTCTACTGTGTATATTTATCTATGAATGCCCTGCTATATGGTACCCGATTCCTATGTTCTTGTCCCACTGGCCAGTCCCTGCATGTGCTGCCCTATTGCCCAAAATGATTCTGCACGATCCCTTTACACTGTTCCGCTAGTATAGCTGAGCAATGAAGCAGCTACATTGGAGTAAAATCAATTTTTGTCTGTAGGCAAAAACCTTACACACACACACACACACACCCCACTATTCCCTTTGCTACTGAGTGTACACAGGATGATCACCTCTTAAAAGTGAGCTACATGTGTCTTACATGGATAGTGAGTCACAATACGAACACCTACTCTCTTATATAGACCACTTCGATCAATAGCAGCCTCAAAGATTTAGATGAACTCTCCTCATGGCTTTTCTAACTTGACAGTTTGATACCACTATAAACTATGGCGGACTTGAGTGTCGTGCACAATGGGAAAGAACGGCAAAACTTGACAACTGGAATATGCTACAAAGCAATGGTCTCTGGACACACTCTTCACTGTTATTTGTGTGATTGCACAAGCATGCAGACAGATATTTGTTAAAACAGAAAGGTGAATTAATTTCCTGTGGGGCTCTTGGTGCACATATTACTACTTAACTTCACTTTTCACTTATTTTTATGTGCATATTACAAAATGCACTCACAGATGAGGAAGAAATGCAAGTGGCATGGGGCAGCCTGTGGAATAGATCAGCATGATGGTGAACTGGTGATACTATGTAGTACGTTACTTAGTAGTGTTCTTAGGCACATTGAGGCATGTTGCAGCAAAAATAAATCAAACAATACAATGTAGTCCTGGTTGAGAAGTAATCATATCCAACCAGATGTCATTATACTGATTTACAGTTCCAAACCACTATGGAATGAGGGGTGGGGAAAGACTACTGCATTCCACGATGTTCCAGTCAGAGCATGAAAAAAAAAAAAAGAGTCTAAATTCTCTAAAACTCCATATTGTAGTTGGAAAAGTAAATTTACAGTGGTTGAAAGTACTGTAGATATTAAATAAGAGTTTAAACATGATCAAAATCTCACATTAAAATGAACAAATTATTATCTTTTTTTGGCAGTGGTTAATGTATTTATTGCGAGGAGAGATCATAAACATGGTGACTTGGGTGGAAGCATTAATATGATGAGAAGGTAAAGAAAACATATTTTGGACTCCACATATGACAGGTCATGTATTTGGGCTACAGTATGGTACATATATTAGCATGATATTTATGAGTGAAACTATGGATTTTTGTATTTTAAGCAGTACTTTTACTCCTTGCTCTTTTACACTTTACTTGCATATGCTGTTTGTAATAAATAGATATATGCAAATATTAGGAGATCACCACCTTAACCACCTCCTCATTTAGCACAATAAAATGTACAGAAAGCTGTTCTTCAGTGCCACCCACAATGCATCTTAATAAAAAAAAAAATACTTCCATTCTGACTTTTTATAGACCGTAATCACATTCAAACTTGTAATTACTTCTGTTACAGTCATTAATATTATTGACTTCTGCTGCTTAATGATGTCATCTCTTCCTAATGGACAGTTAGTATGATAAGGTCTTCCTTTTCCCTGTCTTTAGTCCAATCTCTGTGTGTTCTCTGTAAACAAACCTAGTTTTTCAGTTGTGTGTGCTAATGTGTGTGTAGCTTCCCCCTAGTGTTCACTGTGTGTACAGGCTCAGAAGAAGAGCCAACCTGTGGTACGATTATTATATCATTGTATATCCACAAGAAAGACAGCAGCTGGCCTTGTAAGATAAAACATGCATTTATATTTTGCATTCATGAAATTTCAATATGATTTTTATTCAGGATATATGGTTTAATTTGTGCTGCTGCCACAAATGTATTAAGAACATTTTGGTTTTTCTCTCAGACAATGTATTTTAGTAACAGTATTCTTACATCTACATGTGGCTCTAGTGTGACAAAGCTTGGATCAAAATTAAATGTATTTTGGCAAGCAGGAGGCAGCAAAAACTAGGTCTATGAGTGGATTTTAGATGTATGGAATCGTTGTTGTTATTTATATACACCTTTTTCATAGAGGTGTAATTAACTCCTTAAACTGAAATGACGCCTGTAAAGGGGACACTCTGCATTTTGACATCACATCCAGGAACAGACGATTCAGTGTTAAAATAAGACAAGAAATTTCATTTTGGCTCAATATAATTAAAATAGTAGTTCAAAGGCTAAAAGAAAAAGTTTTTAGATCTTATTTTGCTTTTATAAGAGATCATTTACACGGTAGTGATGTCAAACTTACCTGAGTCTCCCTTTTAAGCCAGTGATTGTTTTGTGCTCTTTTAAAATTGCATGACCAATGTTAGTGGCTAACGCATTTGACAATGATGTGGTGGCAAGAAAGAGTGATAGACAGAAAGCACAATGTTGAATATATTATTATTATTATTATTATTATTATTATTATTATTACTACTACTCCTATGTATTTATGTGCAAAGATAAGCTGATATGTTGTGGTGGATTTTTATTTTTCTTATAAATGTAGATTTACATCTGTATTGTTCATGTTCTGCTGAAAATAGGACTCATCCTCAACAATTTTATTTTGTACATTTATGGCCAATGGGGAGCTCTTCCTGAATAGTATTCTATTAGATTCTTTGTTGCTCACACAGTTCTCCATGCAAGAGTCCTGTTTTTTCCCACGCCTTGTGACACACCCCTGTATGACAACTCACAAGGAGAGGCTTATGTTTGAGAGAGTGAAACGTGTGCTTGTGGTTTGTGTGTGTGTGTGTGTGTGGGAGAGAGAGTTTGGGAGGGGAAGCAGAGCTCTGCATATAATGGGAAAGAACTGTGGTGCATGTCTATTGAGGGGTTGGTGAAAGTTCAAAGATCAAAGGCCAAAGTTAACATGGTGCACGGTAATACTCCATGAGGTTTTTGTGAAATGTCGTGTCAGATCGTTTTTGATTAACACAATAAAACATGCAGTTACTTCAAGTTGAAATCCCTCATCTGTTTGACACTGGGGGAAAAAAAATGCTGAGTTAAAGTGTAATTATAAAAAGGTTACATTTTGAATCATGACAGGAAGGACGGTTTTCCTTTCTGGACGGAAAGACGGAATTCCTTTCTGTTAGAAATTCCATGAATGAATGACATAAAATGTGAAAGAAATGAAATCATAAGTGTATTTAATTTTGTTTAAAAAAAGTTAACGTTAATTAAAGAAGTGAATTTGTAATGGAAAGGTTGCCAGGTCAATCCCTGGCCTACTATTATGGTTGTGGTTGTGCTAGGCAACTTCCAGGTGTGAATGATCAGAGAGGCTGCCTTTGATTAAAACTATCCTGAAAACTATCCTTAAAAGAGCTTAAAGATTTTAATTTAATAATAAACAATAAGAATAAGAATAATAAACCTAATAAAACTCCAAAGACTCTAGCCTTGCTGTGGATTCTCCATCTTATCTGCAGTTTGGCCACATGGGGGCAGTCATGCTATGACATAAAAAAAAGATACATGGGACATTGACAATTAGCTTTGTTAAATTTCATACTGCCATTACTGTAATGCAAACACTCCATGCTGCTTTGTTTGAAAAAACAAAAAAAGGTGAACATCCTAGTTATTGATAAAGATTTAATTATGTGCAGATATATATGCACATAAGTACACAACTTTAACAGAAAGCCATGTACTTGAGCAAACTTTTCCATCTTTTCACAGGGCCCACTCAATGACTGTTTAAATGTAATCATGGAAAACGTCCTCACTTCAACCTTACTCTCCCTGAAAAGCCCCCTTGTTCCATGTGTATGAGTGTCTCCACCTTTCACAATAAGACCCACATTCTTCATGTCATCTTGACCTGCTGTCAGCACTGTGAACATAGATCTACACAGAAACGTACAACACAAACACACACAGATTCCTTTACACATGAAAAATGTTCACATATGTTTAAGTATTCATGACTCTCTCTCTCTCACACACACACGTGCACAAAGACACACCAAGTCCTGTATATGTAGTATGTGGTCAGCAGTCATAAACACATAGATGAAATTGGGTCCATATTACTACAGCAGCTGTGCTTTGGCAACCCATTCATTCCCCAGATTTTAGTGTGTTGTAAAATGTGTTTGCAGTGTTCTGTTTGGAAACCAGGGACTGGGTGGATGGAGTGGACACAAGCTGACCTTTTATCAAATACATATCTTTGATTTTAGTCATTAGTTAATTTATAATTATATTGTCAAAGTTTTGCCCCAATTTAGTAGCATTACAGAAAAAATGTGTTGTAGTGTGAGTACTTCAGCATCTGTGGCTGATAAATGAGTACTGTAGAGTCTACACTAGGTAGCACAGGGCACATCAAAAACACATCATACGGCCATGAGATTAACTTTGGATTTTCTTTGTTTTATTAATTTTTTTGCCAACAAAGACTTTTAATTGCACGTTTGTCTTGTACAAATTTTACTTCATCATTATGCATATTAAATAAACTTGAAAAAGCTCACCTGAGGAATCATTGCTGTTATTGCCATCATCACAGTGGTAAAGGTATTGTTTCTCTTCCTCACACATGAAAAGCAGCATTTTAAACCTGGGGTCTAATGCAGAGGCCATGACTGTAAGTGTTTGTCGCTTATGTACCATTCAGCCAGGTCCTCAGTCTCAGCGGTTTTGATGCAGGGCCTAAGCTCTGTGCGTCAGCTGAGAGCTCAGCAGTGCAATGATGGAAACTGTTGGTGTCTTCTCCTCTGACATTACTTTTGTCAGTGTTATTAGCCGCTTTAAGGATTTAGCAATATCTTCAGCACAACCCACAGCTTCTTCACACTTCTACACACATCAGAGAAGAGTAAACCAGCACATATTGCAGGCTGCTGCTCCAGAAAGCCCTCCAGCTCCATATGTTATTTTACCTTGTAGCAATCAGTTGCTGATGTCTGACTCAGCAATCAGTAAGACATCAGTTTGTGGTCTGCCAGCTTTAGAAGCCTGTTTTTCTCTTGTGCATTGCTTGCAATTGTGCTTTTTCCTTCAAGAAAAAAAAATGGAGAGAATCCGTCCTAGCAGATGAAGTTTGCAGGATTCAGTTTAAATATATGCTACCACCTTGTAGTGAATAAGTCATGTATGCCTGTAGTGATACACCACTACAGCAGTTTAATGTGCAGCTGATGTATGTTCCTTGGGCATGGATACCGCAACATTTGTGTAAATATGCATATTGGCATAGAATTATGCTTTGCCAAATCGATATTTTGAACCTTAGCCATAGCCTCCACTATGTTTGACTGTGGAAATTCTGTTTCTCTCCTCAATGAAAGAGTCACCTCGCAACACATATCTGTTACAGTTTAGTCTCATTCTTCAACATAATCTTTCAACATTCGTGTGGATAGTTCACATGCTCCCTACACTACTCCAACCCAACTGCCTTATAAATAGAAGTAAGCAATGGCTTCTGCACGCTTTTCTGTCAAACAATGCAGAATTGAGCAGTTTACGACTGTAGAGATGTTAACTTTTATTACAGTTACCTCTAAGGACTTTGTCAGGTCTCCTGCTGTTTCTTTTGGATACTTAGATCTAAAATAGGGCGGCATGATCATAGAAAAATAAATAAATAAATAAAATCTAATTTATTTTGTTTAATTTTATAAAATGGTAGGGTCGTGTCAGGAAGGGCAAATTGCATAAAAAAAAAAAAATCATTCCAAATCAACGGGCGTGACACGTTCCACTCTGGTGACCCCTGAAAGGACTTTGAGGTCTCCTGAGAGAAATTTTCCTTCCTCACTGTTTTTGTTGTTCTCAGCAAACCATTTAATTTTCCCCTGGAGATCTACCCACTCACTTGAAAATTAAGAGTAAAAGAGCTTTGGAGACGCAAAATCTGCCTAATGGAGTAGTCCAGCAGAGCCCAGTTCTCAATCCCAGTAGACATGTGGTGGAATGACCTCAAAAGAGCTATACACACCTTAAGAGTCTTAAATAGTGTGAAGGTCTTATCCACAGCTATAGGAAGCACTTTGCTTGAGGTTATTGGTGTCAAATGTGGTTCAAGCAGTTATTAAAACTTTGTTGCCAAGACATGAAAGGATGTGATTCTGCTTTATCAGCTTAGATATATTGTGTTTGTTAATATTTGTGACTTTGCTGAAGATGACACTTGATCATTTTTGTTATTTGTGATGATGAAGGAACATTTGTACTAAAGTGCAAGTATTATGTTGATGAAAACAAACATTTTGATTTACTTAAGGTGATGCAAACTTTTTGCCTCACATCATTTCTTAAGTCTTTGTATGGTTTAGTTACCTGAACCTGAACACTGACTAGGGTCTGACAAAAGTAGTCAGAGTAGTACTTTTTGCTTGCATAACCTGCCATCATATAAGATACAGTTTAATATCGCTGGACCAAAGCTGTTGAAAATTAGGCCACTTAAAATGTACATATTAGAGCACAGCATTTACAGTACATGCAGCAATCGCTCATTGTAGTCCATATAACGTTCTGCCCAGAACAAGAATCCCAAAAGCCGAACAGTGGGTGGTAAAAGATTAGGCACTTTCAAGAGACAGTGTTCCTAAAAATAACCAATACAGGTTCACTTCATGATCCGATTATTGTTACTGGATGACAGCGTCAACAAGAATAGAGAAAAGGAAATGAAGATTTGCAACAGAGCTTTTGATGTTTACAGTCTCTCTTGAAAATGGGACCATGCATCAACCCCTGATTCAATTTGGGACAGCATGTTTAAAGTCTGAGCTGCAGAGACTTCCACTGGATCTGCTGAATGAATAAACACTATTCACACACTACATGCAGGATTGTTTATGTTGGGTTTTAAATGTGAAACAGGAGAATCTGTAATGCCTGTGACTACATTTGTGTCTTGTACTATAAACACATTGTGTGGTAAATATAAGCAGTTTTCATGAAGTATTAAAGTGCATCACTGCTACCACAGATTGTAATTGCTGTAAAAGTGCCCATGAAATTATGTACAGCTTATTCATAAATAAACAGATTATATCTCTCCATTGGGCCTCACTTGGTACAGTTACATTAAAGCGTTTTAGGGTTTCCAAATAATGAACTGTATTCTTCATTTCCCTCAAATTTCCTTCATAGATTAAGATTCAGTAAATGTCCTTCACTGCAGATGATTCAATGACATGAAAAGTTGGAAATAATTCCTTTAATTTGTTAGTGTTTATGTTGTAAAACACTGCAAGCATTTTAAAACTCTAAGAGCCGTTACTGCAAAAACACCCTGATTTAACACAAATGGAGACAAAATAAAGCTACATGTAAACTGTTATCTGCAAATCTAATTCACCAATGAAATCAATATTATTTTCTTTTTGGATCAGTATCTGAAATGGATCTTCATTGATTGGCATGTTGGTGTCTACTTAATAATAATGAGGTGATGGGAGATTACAGTATAAAAGCAGACACAGGAAAAACTCTCTGGGTCAGTTCACACACACACGCACACACACTCACACCAGGCAGTAAAAGGGACTGACAGGTCTGATGATTAATGATCCTAATTAACAGTAATTACCTCAGTGATTAGCCCTAGCAGGTTAGAAAACCTGCTGACAGAAAGAAGACAGGCCTCTTTGAAACCAACTAGTCACTCATTCAAACACACACACAAACTTGACAAGTGGCTTAGGCATGAGAAAAAAAAAACTAAAAAAAAAGTACAGAAAAAAGAAAAGAAATTAGATACACATAAAGGGACTTGAGAGAACTGAAAAAAGATTTAGAGAAGCACAGAGTGCTGAGACTAAGGCTGTGCAATTAGATTAATTTTAAATTAAATTTTCATTTAGCATTAACAAAATAATCATGCCTGTTTCCCAATGCTTCCATCTTCCATTATAAATGCAGCAGGTCCCTTTCCTTTACAGCTGTTTGCATTCACAAGATGCTGCACAACAAGATGGTCCACCTGCTAATGTGATCAGATGAAATCTGTACTGAAAGTGCAACAGGTGCCTAAAAAAAATTATGATATGAAAGATGCCTGCACAGACTCGCTTAGGCTGTAGTAAATTATTCATTTACAACGTTTGAAGTATGTCTATTGTATTTAGGATCAGGATTTCTGCAATAATAAAGCAATACTGGGTGAGATGCTTAGTTAGCCAATAGTGTGGGAAAATCGCTGACTGTGATATAAAATACCTTAATTTATCTACAGTTAATACCCACAGTACTGCTATGCAATCCATTTAGTTTTAACTGTGTTGTACTACAGAGACGCTAAAGGTAATGCTAAAACCAGTGCCCTGCTCATTTCTGTTATGACAGGTCTCTGCACGTATCGCACGCATTGCAGAGAGCTGGCAGTTTGAAATCAGACAGTATTTAAGACTCTGGTAAGTTAAGTATTTAGGTACAGTCTGGCAAAGTGAAATGTCCTCTGGGAAAAATATGATTATTTAATCAGCTGTGCCAATGAAAGGGGCTGCTGTGTCCCTGAATCACACCTCATTTAAATCACCTCTTTATATTGGAATGCTGCAGTTGAGTAAAGGGCTCATTCCCTTACATCAAAATGATAAAATATTGTAGGTCATTAAAAACTGACTCCTTTGACTTTTCCAAAAATGATTCATTCACTGTGAGAGTTCCCCAACACCTCCATACTTAAGGTGGGTCAACAGCTGAAAGTACTCAGTAAAACCCGTTGTCCTGGTTAAAGGAGAATACCAGCAACATACACACTTTAAAAGGGTCCCATTCAGGTCTTGAGGTGTAATACTGCAAATGTTAAAGAGTCATTTAGGAGGACAATGCTAAATAGATAGAGCAGTCTTAAAAGAAGCCAAAGTTAGGATGCAAGAGGATGTAAGTCTCTAGTCCCCCCACACTGCCTCTCTCAAATTATCTTCCAGCCCTGTGTCAAGACTTGAAGTGAGAAAATAACATCAGCTTTATGGTCAGAAATGCTCAGCAGAGGATGTACTTCCTGCAGCAGCTGAGGAAGTTTCACCTAAGACAGGAGCTGCCAATTCAGTTCTACACTGCTATCAATAAGTCTCTCCCATGCTCTACCACACTCTGGTTTAGAGCAGCCATCAAACAGGGAAAGAAGAGACTGCAATGGACAGTGAGCAGAAAGAGTAACTGGTGTTCCCCTGCCCACTCTACAGGACTTGTACATATCAAAATCCAGGAAGCAGGCGAAGAAAATTACCACTGACCCCTCTCTCCCTGGACTTGACCTCTTCCACCTTCTCCCCTTTGGCAGGCGCTACAGACCCCTGTGTGGCAAAACCACCAGACACCGAAAGAGCTTCTTTCCTAAGGTCATCACACTCATCAACAGCCATTACCAACTTCCCTGTAAAAACACACAAGTAATTGTGTCGTAAATGCCAAACACACTACCTTCCTTTAGTCATTGTTAGGTTTTCTGTAGCTTTTTGTCTGTCACTGTTATATTGTTTGTACTGTTCACCCTTTTTACAGGCAAATTCCTTGTACGTGTTGCCATACTTGGCCAATAAAGCGGATTCTAAAATAATGACAAATGATAGAGTAAAGGAACAGAAATGGATCAGTATGACATATGCTTACTGGTACATCAAACAAAAGAGAAACATCCAAGGGAGTGCTACATACAACAGTCAACACATAGGTGCTCATATAAGGCATAATTTCCCAGCTTCTGAAAGGAAATAGCGAAGGGACCACTGCGTTTCACCTATCTGCCTGTCCATCTGCAGTCCCGTCCTCACACTAACCTGCTAATCCTCACTTTCTGTGTCAAAAAAATGAGGATTGGCTTGCTTTTTAAAGTGAACCGTACTTGCTACTAGCACACACAAAGTCCACATAATCAACCCCGCTTGTACAAACTGACAGTTATTTTGTTTCTTACAACACAAAGAAGGACTAATCATTCACTTCACTCAACACTCTAAACACACACGCAACAGTGTGTGTTTCTCATGAGGCAAATAGATGGAATAAGATGAGAGGAAAGAGGGTGAAGAAAATAAACAGTCTGTAGGACAAAATAAGCAAGATTTTTTTTCTGTCATTTTTCTATTACCTGATTTACAGTACACACATGCTTCCAGAATGTGTTTTTTTTAATCAAAGAGCCAACCCAGTAAAACTTCAACTAAGGAGGTAAATAGACATTTTTGCTGCATTAGCTACATTGGCAATTAGAAATAAAAAGGTTTGGTCTCAGGTGGGCAGTTCTAAAGGAGCCTGTTCTGTTACTGAATACAGCTGTTGTGCCTAAATAAACACACACACACACACACACACACACACACACACACGACTATCATGCTGGATTAACATCTGACATTATCAAGGCAATCTGGCAAAGGTCCAGAACTGTTCCTAAAACAGGAAAGGAACAGGAAGACAAGTGCATGTGTGTGACAAGTGGTGCTGTATGTGTGTTTTTGACAACACTTCCCTGCAATATGCCATTAACTTTTGCCGTATGTGTGTGTTAGTGTTTACTTCCGCGTTTAAATAGCGATGTGTTCACCCTCCTTTCGGTTGTTTATTACACTCTGGGTAAAAACAGCACATCTTTGGGTCATGCTCCATTAGCTTCTAATACCTAAAGGATGACTCATTAAGTAATACCAAATGAAAACACGTGCTCAGCAAACATCTGCTTAAAGGTCAGATAACGTTCTTTTCCATGTTAAAAAAAGATCTTGCTAATGTCGGGAAATTAAAAGGCACAAACATCATTAGCTTGTTGTTTATGACAGGCTGTGTCATGAATACATTGTTGATTCAAAAACAGCATGTGGTAATCTGCTCAGTAGAGACAAGTACAAATTAGCCGACTCCAGTGGTGAGCCACAACAGCACAGATGAGGGGAGCTGAACTAACAATAAGAAGTTACAATGCCTATAAAAACTAATCATTCCCCTTTGAAGTTTTCACCTCAAGTGGTTCAAGTGGTTGCATGCAGGCATCAATTTATTGAAAGCTGCACTGTCAGACATGACAGTGTAGACTATACGACAGGGGTCTTCAACCTTTTTCAAAAACTACTCGTGTTTTGTAACATTTATTCTCATAGCTTATTTCAACCCAAACGGGATACTTATGAATTTGATTGGATATACGTGCAAGTTGATTTGCTGAGTGACCACTCAAATTTGACTAATCGAGTTTTCAAATTTATGTAGGATTCATTAACCTTTGGTGACTTGGATAGTGCTTGCGAGGAACGTGTTGGAGACCCCTGCTATCTGTTAATGACACCTACTGGATTGTAGGCTATGAAGCAAGTCTATTTGTCCAAGGTTATCTTTGGTCAGAGAACCATCACAACGGCCTTCTCTGAAGCCCTCACTGTGCGACATAGGCCCTCTAGTGACCAAAATATTATTAATGTAGTTATATTTTTGTGGCTCTACAAACGGGGGTCGTAAATTGGGACCAGTAAAGGAGTTCAGCAACAGACCTATGACTCCTCTGATGCGGTATAAGCTTCTGCAGCCGAGAAGATGGACTGTTTGGCTCAGATGCCCTTAACAGTCAAAGAAAAAAGTCAAAATCTCCTCTGTCATCTCTTAAGTGTCTCATTCGTCTATTCAACTTCACATCAATGCCTTTTTAATTTGAATAATGTTGTTCCTGAAGACAGTCTGGGGATGAATGCTTAATTCACGGTCGTCACTTCAAACATCATGATGCTCAAGGGTTCCTCTCTGACACACGAATCTCAGTATGTTCTATTCAAGTTGCACAGCCTTATTGTTCTAATATTTCTTCCTTCAAAGCATGAAACAACAAAAAAATGAATTTGATCAAACCCCTGTTTTTCTCTTTGGGCCATTGTGAGCATATGGTACAAATAATAATAAATTAAAACTTTGTGGGTGAGCTCAAAGACCTGGATTACTTTCAAATGGTTTGCAGTCAAGAGTTTGTTGTGAGTTCTGATACCAGATAAAAGAAACAAAACAGCAAAAGGATTTATGAAAAAACAACTCTTCCCTGAATTTCTGACTAAGTTCCCCATAAACATAGACCACAAAATACCTGCAGGGCCATTTTATTAACGTAGATTAGAATTTACGTCAATCTAATAGCAGCAGCAAAATAATCCTTTTTTATAAAATGCAATTGTATATGCAAATGTTTAAAGATCCTATATCTGTTAATGGAGTCCCCTGTAATGTAGATTTGGAAGTCATTTTAATATTTTATTCAAGTACAAAAACTGTAAATATGCAGTGAACCCAACTATTTCTGTGTTATGACTAGGAAGAAATACAGTTGTGATTGTACATGAGACCTCAACAATTCAAAACAGCTGCTTTTGGCTTTGTGGTTGGATTTTTTTGGTAATAAATATGAGTCATGTTTGGGATTTCCTTTGGTAGTTAAAGGAAACAGTTCTGACAAACAGGAAACATTTGGCAGTAACAATGTTTTTGTAATGGCAGGAGTAACAGTAATCAGTCAATATTCATTATTGACCAGAATTTGAACATTTTATTCATTACTTTATATCAAATCTAAAATTTAGGAACAACTATTGAAAGCTAATCTTATTATAATAAAGAAATGGCCGACCTTGGTAAGGTTCTTCAACATTTTTAATAAATGTGAAATGTATCAGTGAGCATAGACCAAAGCCAAGCTAAATGAAAATCCATCAGTGTTTTGTTTTCACAGATGATGAATCTCCCAGGAGCATCAATCAATACATTTAGATAAATCTATTCCAGAAAGCTCTTGCTTTTCATACCCAAGTTCACCATTTAGCCTTGTTTCAAGCTAGAGAATGCAGTTCTGCTCTGGTTCGTGTGAAACAAGACTGGAAAATAGAGCACATTCAGAGCTATAACATGAAAGAGAGCAAGGTTCCTGTGGTGAGCCGAGCATCAGGAAGTCATTGAGTGATAAATGAACCTGGTCTAAACACCAAATCATAAATAATATGTTACAGTGTTGTGCATGAACTGTGTGTCCTGTGAGACTGTGGTGCAATGACACCATCTAATGAGTAGTGAGTCATTCTGGAAGACACTGGAATAAATACTTTAAGAGCCCCAGTTTAGAATCCCAACACACTGTGATAATTTCTTCTGCCCCATAGAATGAGTGAAATTGAAGATATGAAATTAATGACCTAGCTAACCCTCTTTGACCACAAGGCCTCCCTCTAACTACAGTCCATAATTTTCTTTCATGATTATAATCATTCACTTCAAACATCTTTATTCAACATATGAACCATCCATTTTGACACCACCTCATTAATTTCACTTTTCTATCATATCACTATCTTTTCTTCCTCATGTTCTGTACTTTACTCCATGTATTTGTAAAATTCCTTTTCCATACCAAAGATTAAAATGCCACATGTGCTATAGCACAATAAGGGGGACTGGTGGCTCAATGGGTAGAGCATTGGGTTGGGATGCAGAAGGCCCTGGGATCGAAGTGCATCCCACCAGGTGTGGCCCCACCCAGCCAACAAGGGCCATCTTGGTGCCACTCCCGAGCCCGGACAAAATGGGTGGGTTGCGGCAGGAAGTCAAAAACTCACAAATCAACCTCCGAAACATGTTTGCTGTGGTGACCCCTAAAGGGACAATCCAAAAGCTGTTGATATAATGTAGCACAATGAAAGAAGACCTAGTTATCGTGAAGTTAATTATACTATGTTGGTACCACTATCATAAACACCAGTAGTAGTATTTTTAGTGTTACTGTTATTCTGTAAGTCGAACATGGATAAATGAACAGGCCTACTGGATATAGGCCCAAGGACCCAAGGGGTTAGGGGGCCCATGAGACTTAGCCTATAAAGTGAACCCCTAAAACATCATGCAAGAATTTATACGATAACTAAGTGACCTTAATGTAAATATGAAAGTTTTGTTAATTTTAAATTATTCAAATTAGAATGTCTAGTTTTAATTTTTAGACCACTTTCAACATTTAAACATGAGTTTTTCTGACTTAAGGAATTGCGAGTAAAACTATCAAAACTAGCAGACATCCTAGCATGCACTGTTTGAGTGTAGAAATTCTTCAGACTCTTTTACATAGTGGATTTTAATGATAAAAATTATGGTAACCATGATAAAGGTTAGTGTTGAATCCAGCACCTACTAGCAGAGTTTAAAAATAGAATAAAACCAGCCATAGATGTTGTCTTTGTTTTTTTATATACCTATTTTGGTACAAAATGACTTTAGCAGCTGCAACTGGAACTTCCTGTCATGTTTTCAAGGCAGCAGGTAACCATTCGTTTCCATTTGAACAAACTTTAGCACAACACACACACACACAAAAAGTAACTCAAAAAAGATGTTTAATTACCTAAAATTATGTAAAATTGGCTCAACCTAACCAAAAACAGACACCAAACATCCAAAAACAGAAACAAAATGACCAAAAACAGACATTAAATCATCCAGAAACAATTGTAAAATTACCAAAAGCAGGCTCAGTATGACTAAAATAAACCGTCTGTGAATGATCAATTTTTTTATAAATCGGTCCTTGTTCTGTACTTATATTTGGTAAGGAAATTTAAATAATTACTTTCCATTTTGTGGCTGTGACTGTAAAAAACAAAAACATCATGTGCAGTCCATATGTCATTTTATATGCACGCTATGTCAACATGCTTTTGTCTAGACAGACAAACTGAAGGTCTGATCTGTGCTGCATGTGGAATTTAGTTTGAACAATCTCTCCAGCTTTCAGAAAATTAAATCCAGCCTGTTATTATTTAGGTAGGCTATATGCTAGTTGCATTAAGTTTAGGAATTTAGGAGTCTAAAATCTTTTCCAAATTCAATCATAAACATTGTTTGAAAGTGATGATACCTTTGAAATCCTCTTTCCCCGTCACACAAAATTTCAATAAGGCAATAGCAGGCATCAAAATTAATCAGAATGAAATATTCTTTTGCTTAAAACATCGTACATATAGTATCAGATTTTGTTAGAGAGCTGCCAACTTCAAATCCCCAAGGGAGCCACTTTTAGCTGTTCACAGAGATTTTCCTTTTAGGGTACAGTTGTTCTGGAATGCTCTCCATCTAAGCCAGTCTCCTCTCTGTAGATGAATCTTTATCAGTCAAAGTGGAGTCAGTGGATCTGTAGCTAGTTCCCTGTGGGCTGCTTAGGCATGCCTGTTTCTTCACACACACACACACACACACACACACACACACACACACACACACGCGCGCGCTAAGACTCCAGTCTTAAAGCACAAGAGATCCCTGATTGTACCTCTGATTATTATTAGTATTATTTTGGCAATCAGCTAAACTACAAACTAACCAGGTAATTCACCAACGCTATTACTCACTAAATGGTAGGCAGTATTTGGCATCAATGCTAAAAATCAATTACTTTGATTCCAAAATTTCTGTGTGGAATTAAATGACGTGTAAGTGCAATGTAAATTTGTGTTATTCTGCAACTAAATCAAATCCATAGAATTATGGAGCAGATTCCAAAAATATAAACTGCCAAGCCAGACTAAATATGCACACACTTATGTAGCCAGGATTAAAAGACATCTAACAGATACTGGTAATTTTTAAAAATGCTGAAAGGCTCATGGGCATGAAAAAAATAACATTGCTAAACAGATAATCATAAGAGAACCAGAGAATGAAAGAGAAAATTATCTACAAACGGCAAATCCAGCAAGCATTTATTTCTGCCGGATTTTAAGGTTATTTGATCTGCTGTGGTAGATCAGACTTTCATGTTTCAAAACACTTGTATCTAGATTTGTGTTTGTTTCATGCTGAAAACTCATTTCCAACAGATCTAAATCTCCTACCAAAGACTCTTCCTTAATCTAATAGATCAATTCAAAATGCCTTTGCTCATTACTTGACAGTGGCAACAAAGAACAAATACAAGGTAAAAGGGATTAGTTGGTAATTACAATGTTAATTATGTAGAAAGCAATTAAATAAAAGAAAAAGGTCTGAGGTTTGTAAGTTTATTTGAAAGAACTTTATGTGGAAACTTTGCCCATTACAACCAGCACTAGCTAATACTAAGCAACTCTAAAAAATAAAATACTTTAAACCATCAAAAAGTGTCTTTTCAGCTGAGGTTTAAAGAAAAAGTGAATGTACAACAAAAAGTTGAAGCAAAGCTGCCAACTATCATCTTATGAGCCAAAATTAAGCTGAGGTACACATAGGAAAGGGCAGGGTCTGCAGTCATTCACTGTGAGACTGATGCTTTCCAGCTCACAGGCATAAAAGAAAACCTCATGCCTCCAATCAGGATCAAGGAGTTCAACAGACTGCTCCAGAGGGTACGATCACAACCGGGACAAGAAAATGAGCAAGAGGAAACCTGTTTGTAGTCGATCAGAATAATAGTAGAACGACAGAGCCCAACAGACCAATTGGGAAAACTACCTCAGAGCAATAAGACTGCTGTGCGGTGCTGTAATGAACCTAAATCAGAGGTTATAAAGCTGCGCTGTCCCACAGCTTTGAGTCTAAAAGGTATATGAATGCATTTACGCTGACACTGGAACCCAAGAGTGTGGCTTCATCTGTCCTAGGAATGCACCAGAAACAGGCACACAACATATTTTTGGTCTTTAAGTAAACAGTTGATGCCAAAAGGAGGAGGGAGAAGCACTATTGAGTTAGTACAGCGTTTAAAGCTTGGGACAACAACTGACTTCTTTCTCCTCCTCCGCACATTTACAGCTTCCACATGATGTTTATTGTCCTGGGAAAAGTCACCAGCAGCAACAGCATTTTAGTAGATAGACGCATTATTGGATTGATTCAGTCATTTTTGCTGTCAAATATATTTTGTAAAATACTTTTCCCTCTTCTCTTTTATGGCCTTTGCTGGGAAAAATTCCCACTTTCATGTAGTGTCTGACAAACAGTGGGTATAGCGTCATTAAAGTAATTTAGTTCTGTTCAGTAAGGGCCATTATAGCCATTGAATATGCCCAAATACAGACTCATTTATGGGTTAATGGTATTAAATTATAGGTATTTTCATAGATAATTTCCTAATTCTATATGTTTGAAAACGATTACTGTTATCAGGTTTCATATGGTTTCATCAGGTGTGTTTTCATATGGTTTCTTACAGTGTGGCCACTCACATGAGCCGCATTTTACCACTAAATATAAAAAATGATATGCTATATCCCTAAACCTAGATGTAGAGAGTTTTATGTTTTCTTTTCACTCCAAACAATCTGTATATACAGTGTTTAATCTTTAACCTCATCTTCTTCATAGGAAGATTTCATATTTTGGCCATCAGAAATTATATGATAATAATTGTTGGTGTCAGGACAGTGGAAAGCTGTGTTTCTTGGATAAATGTTTTGCATCTGGATGTTTCAGCCAACTATAGGTCTTTTGTCAGACAACCAGTACTTGGTAGTTAACTACACCATTTGTCTGAGGACGAACAACAGTGACATGATAAATAAAAATCTTGATAAATTGTAAAGCCATTTTTGTTCTCTACAACAAGAAGTACTGAAGATCACTTGTGATAAGGTTTCAAAGACAGAAGAAATAAGTGGTTAGATCAACTGCATGTTCTGCAAGTTTTTTCAATAACTAAATATATTTCCATTTTTAAACAGGTGAGCTTAAAGTTTCAGAGAATGGTGTTTAAATTTACATCAAATAAATAAAAGCTGCAAAACCAAACAGCCCTTACTTTAGACGATGGCATCCAGACAAATCTCTCATAAGTAACTGGGCTTGTGAAGCTGGTTTAATGTCATCCAGCAAAAGCGGTTCAACTACATTATTAAATGGAAAACACCTTTAATGAATTTACACTACCATGTAATCCTGGGATTTCTTCATGAAAGTCTTTAATCAACTAAATACTGACCCAAAAGCGTGATATGTATAAGTAAATGCAAGTGAGAAGTGTGCATAAACGCATGGCTGCACGGTCAAGCACACACAACGACTCCAAACAATTCCAGTAGTAGACAGCTGCTTTGCCTCGGAAAGACTCAAAGACCAGTGCCACCCTGCAATCCAGCCTTTCATCAGCACCAGGAGCAATGACCAAAGCGCCGGTTTTACCACTGCTGACCATGCACAGCCTAATTCTCACTTTTCCGGGCTAACGAAAATCTGCAGCGAGCCTACATGAATCATCACACGTGTGTCTTACGGGAGCATATAGATAAGCACACAGCTAGCGGCAACTAATTGTGTTGACGCAGGTAATCGCCCGATAACAAAGTCGCTTGCATAAGAATACAGCGACAATAATTTACACAATTCATTATCATGTTATCACAAACACAGATAAAGCAGGTGAACATTTCCACTGTCATAGCTTTAAATCCCCGACCCATTGGTTATAGAGAGAAACGTGTACTCACCAAATTCACGTTCATCCCACAGGTCAGCAAATTCGTCTAGAACTCTCCTCAAGTCCAAGTTTCGGCCTCTGCTGTTCTCTGTTGACAGTACAATCCACCGAGTCTTTCTTGTCCCATCCTTCTCCCAAATACGACTGTATCAACTTAAGATACTGCTGCACCCTCACTCGTGGGGCTAACGGTTAGCTAACGTTAGCTTCCGTCTGCACGTCACCATTGCTAACATTAGCAATCGTGAAGCAAAGTTTTGTCAGTTTGGCAGAAGAATTATAGTTTATTATCCTGCCAATTATTTGCTGGTTCAGGAAATCATAGAATTCTCGAGAAAAACAGGAAAACACCAGGTCCACGCTACTTATGGTAAAGGAAAAGCCGCAGGATGATTGGTCAAACAGGAGAGCATTTCCCGACATGCCTTCTTCCTCATTCCCTTTGAGAAAATAATTAATAATTAGAATTATTTAAATATATTTATTTATAATATAAGTTGTGTTCTTAATCTGAATTGTAGTCTTGAAAGATTATATTAGTTTATTATTTATTCATTTTTAATGTTCTTGAGGACATAAACATACATTTAGGCTACAATTCAAAACCTAGGAATGAATTAATTTGATTAATTATGTTGTTGGTTGATGCATTTGATGTCTTCAACTAACTGGTCTCATGGTGTATGACGCATGGAGGATGTTTACAGAATGTTAATTTAACTTCCTACATGGGCCTCAGTGCAGCACACCCGTTACACTAATGAAGCGGGGTTTGTACTGAGTGAAGGTGACAGGAGGGGAAACAACCTTAACCAAAAGCTGTAGTTTCAGGGTGTGTTTGGATCTCACAAGCAGTTGTGTGCACATAGGGTTTTCTAATGTGTTTGTGGTTGTACACATCCATTTGTGTGTGGATATAAAACATTTTACAGAGTTGAGGATTGTGGGAAAGATCTGCATTTTGTGCCTTTCTGTTGTAGACTGTTAGTGAGTGGGGGTTAAAGTTTGTTTCATTCTCTGCAAACGTTAAAGATATCATAGTTTGTACTAATGCATTTAATGAATTATTTAATGAGAATATGCTATAGACTATGGGGTGCTCCCCTCCAGTCTTTTCTCTGTGTACTATATATGCCATGTGCTTAGTTTCTGCAAAATCCACCAATCATTTCATGCTGGCTTATCTTAAAGAATGCTAGGAAAAATATGTAAATCTCATTTCACTGCAACGCATTTCATTAACTAGTGATTAAAAGATCCACTGAACACAATGTATGTGAAATAGTGAATATACAATGTCAGGGGGTGGCAGTGACGCAGTTGGTAGGGTCGGCCAAAGGGTCAGCACATGTTAAAGTGCCCTCCCCTGGGCAAGACACTGAACCCCCAAACCGCCCATTTCCCAATCCCCAGCCACGCAGTGCTGGTTCCAAGCCCGGTAGGAGGGTTCTGTCCAGGAAGGGCATCTGGCATAAAAAACTGTGCCAAATCAATATGCGGCCTAATGATCCACTGTGACAACCCTGAATGTACAGCATAAGCCGAAAGTACAAAAATAAAAAATTGACTATAGAATGTCAATCACATCCAGTCGAGGGCAAAACAGTACAGTACATTTTGGAGGAAGAGAATTGAACACAATGTAGAGATAAAAAAAAATGTACTAAAGTGTGGTTACCAGCTGATGACCCTGCAATAGACATGGGCTTACATGGGCTTTAATCTATATAATATATATATCAAGCATTGGTCAAACATGCTTCACCTTCTTTTGATGATGTGAACCAGAGATTTCTAATAAAATCTCATTCTTGTATTCAAAGCTAGAAATTCTTCATTGTGTGACACTTTGATTAAGTTCTATTGTCACCCAGCTTGTTTCAACTGTTAAATGCAATGTAAATGCAGGACTTGAAGGCTGGTTTTGACACTGAAAAACTATGACTTATAAAGTATTGTTTTAGAATACAAAATCTCAAAAGCTGATATGTTTTCCAGTGTGCATGTATCCACTTCACTGTTTTCTGTAGATGGATAATTTGTATACATTGGCGTTCAGTGTTAAAATTGGTTCCTTGGCTTGACCCATACTAAACTGTGGACAATATAAACACTGGGGCCACTTAAATTCCTTTTACACAGCGGAGATTTACGTCAGACTTGGCATTTTGAAGTTTTACACAGGTCTGTGTGGATGAAAATTTGTGTGTTTGTGGGTTTTCTTGCATGTGCATCTTCTCATATGGGTGTGCAAAACTCGTCCAAACAAATATTTTTGTATTTGTGTGTGTAGGAGTAAATGTCAGGGTATAAAGTCGTTAAATGGGTTCAGTTGCAGAAATGGTTTTTGTAAGATGGTCTGTTTGCTAAAGTATCTAGCAGCCATTATTGCTGCACATTTATACAGATGTTGCTGCTCAATTACCCTCCAATCACTTGCATGACCAAACCCAGTAAGTGGGTCAATTAATTAGTCCACATTGGGCCTGCAAATCTGCAAAAACACACAGACATCCTTTTGCTTAAAACGCCATGTATTTGCACCTAATCCTAACTCAAGTAGCCAACAACATTTTTGGCCCTGACCTGTACAGAAAGAGACAGAAATATAAAGCATAAATGAAAGCAGGTGTGGGAAATAAAAAGTGACTCTGTTTCCTTCTTGACATCAAATTCCAAACAGCCTTGTTGCAGGTGTGCAGTCTGCATGTTGTTGATTTAGTGCTAAATAGACCATGTCTGAGTTTCAGTGCAGTAAAGGTCCTCAAATATTGGCCAGTTATGGAGCACTGCTGTTTGGTCTCTGTTTATGTCAATGGCGCCTTTACTCCTGTCCTTCTAAAACACAAACTTAAAACCTCTCAGTAAAAGTCTTTAATAATCAGCCAGGGTCACTTTTATGTTAGCAAATCGACTTTTATTCTCATTAAATAGCATCCAAGTAGCATGCATGATAGAAAGACACTTAAATAAGACATAAATACACATTTAAATTAAGCTCTTTCTGTCAGAGACCCCACTACCAGCACACATTTATACAGTACAATTAAGGGACAGTTCACCAAGTTAATATCTTTTTTAATCCAATGATCTACACATTTTAGTCTAAATTCTACACTGAGTATCATTGTTATTATCAAAAACATGCTTTCAAAAAGTTTCTAAATGTTCAGTGTTTACTGCAGTTCACAAATACCATAGTCTTACTACAGAACATTCTCTAATATACAACTAGTGACTGAACCTCCTTTCTGTTTGGTGTAGATTCGCTGCAGAGATGCGAGCATGTATAACCATTTATTAATTGCTGCACCTCTAATTAGGAGGAGGCAATCACCATCTCTGGGTTTGCAGAAAACATTGACATTATCTTTGTCAAACAATAAATCTATCAGCTATGCTTGAAAGCGAATTGTATTTTACAAACGGTAAAAAACAGCAGATAATATTAATTATTATATTAAGAATGGCAGGACAACTGCTGTGAATCTAAACTTTGTTTGTAGATAAGAATCCTGGCAAACTGAACACATTTAATTATAGAAAATGAACATCATTAAAGAGTTAAAAATATAAAATGTCTAAAGCAATTAAACAACACTCTTTGTACAACTGTACAAAAGGTTCAGAGAGTTTTCTTTTGAACATGCACACATGTTTGATATTTGGTCAGTAATGGTTGCTAAAGCCTTTCTAAAACATTTCAAGTCTGAAAATCATCAAAAATCTTCAGCAAAATGATTGTTAGCATTTATTTTGGTGGTTCTGTCTTCCAACAGTTGTTGTAAAACAGACAATTTTACATACAAAGATCAAAATCAAAGTTGCAAAAATGAAAGTATAAACAGTTTAGAAATTTTTGCTTTCAGGAGTTTCAATGGAAGAAACTCAAACATACATGTGATACCAACACCGCAACAACAATTTACTTTATCATTTTCAAAGACTAAAGCAGGCCAGACCAAGTAATTCTGACAAAATTAAAATACAAAATTGTAATAGAAAAAAAAGCTTTAGGAAGGATTATCTTCAAGAATAACCTAGTATTAACCATTTTTCTTTACTCTGTTTCTTTCACACCTCCTCTCCTACTGTCATAATGTTCTTTTAGTTTAAATACATCTCAAGCAATATTTTTAGAGAAATCACCATAGGTGGAGTCTAATAACATCAACAATCCTAAAGCTAAGAAAAATAAACTTTGTTAGAGTAAAACATGCTTAATTGTGTTGTACAAACTTGAGAAAATTGTGTTGCATTTTAAACGACTCATTTCATATTGATGGATGGGAAAATTCGTTTTAACAGGGATTAGGATTTTTATAAAAGGTAAACAAAGACTTCACAAGAAGCTAATAGTACCTTTATTTTCATTTCTTTTTCCTTTCTCCTCTCCCCCCCTTTTTTTATTTGTCTTCCAGAGGCTATTTACATGGCATAAACCTCACTGAAAGATCACCAATTTATTTGGTGTTAGTGCTGCTTCCTGGATCATGTTAAGCTTGTAGAGGGTGTACACATTACAGGGATTTAAAGGATTTGACTACGTGAGAAATTCAATCTCTGACAGCCACATAGGCCATGCCAAACCCTCAGTTCTTTGGCTACTACTGCAGTTGGCTACTTGCTTTTGCTAAATTTTTGTTTCAAATTAATTTCATAAGCACAAATAACATTTGTACAGTTTAAAATGTCAACCTCTTAATATGGCAAAAATATCCTTCTTCTTATTATTTTAAATTAAGTAGAGTTGCCTAAGAATTTGGATTAGGGTTGGGGATTGTTGAAGATTGTTACTGTGATTATTGAGTATGTTCAAAAGTTGGTACAGTATGAAAACTATGAAAATAATGTTCAGTGAAATATGAAATAAGTGATATTTGGAGGGATTTTGATCTCTAACTGGTGTTAGAATGTGCAACCGACAGCAATAAAAATAAAGCAACGATCATTTAATCTGTTGAACCATCAACAATCGTCTCATGCTAGTTTCCAGTTAGGTTAGCTGAGCTTATTCATCCAGTGTGATGGGTGATAGGATTTCAGCTGAGTGCTTCATTAGCTTCAAAAACCTCATGTCATGAATTGAGTCGAAGTGATATTCAACATGTTGTAGAGCAAGGCAAGAGATATGGATCATTAAACACCAAGTGAGAAGAAGATGAATCCAGTGATTGCATTTTGTGAAATGTGACCAACTTAATCAGTAGATCAATAAATGAAAGTAACTGCGTGTGTCCATATGCAAAACCCCTGCTTGGCATATTTGCTATGATGTAGTCCAACAATGCAAAGTACACAACTGATGCACGTTCCTCTCTGTTTAAACCACAGTTTGAGATTAGCATAGATTGTTACGTGAAGAACTAGAAGTTGACAATTAACAAAGAAATGAGCCAAAACGAACTGTCAAAGAGTCGTTGAGGTTGCAAAAGCCAACAACACTGTCGGCATAGTTAAACGGGTCATCGGTACAGTCCTTCCCCGGGCATGCATACATTTATAAATCTGAGATAAGGTGATAAAATGAAGGCAGTGTCTGTATTTGAATAACAGTAAAGGTATACAGGGGCAAACGTCACAGAAGCAGAGTAGTCCTTGGTAATCAGGATAAGATTAAAAAAAGAGCTTCCTTATGGTGTCTTTGAAAGATTATATCTTGTCTCCTGTATAATAATGTCTACATCATTTCATAAGCAACAGTCTCCTCAGTTCACAAGCGGTGTCTCTTTTTGCTGTCATCACAGACAAACACTTGTGACTTTCTTGGGCCACAGTTAGAACCACCCCCTAACACCTGCCCAACACGTGCAGTGATTTGATAAAATCCATTCACCTTTGATGGCTGATAAAAGGAGATGCACTTTTCCCATCTGCCTTATTCTTACATCAAGTGCCAAAGTTACAAATATTAGGACATGATTTCAGTCTTGACCCAGCCATCTTCACCTGCACTGTGAACTTTGTCTTTTTTCATTTTGAGTTCCTTAAACCAACACCTCTCAACCCCCTTTTCTTCACTATTCTTCCCGTCTGCTCAGATCTCGCGGCATCCGGTTGCGTTCACTGGAGCCCTTGCTACGAGCCTTCCTGGCACCCTCCTGCGCCTGGCGATATTTCTCCACCATACTTTTGTGTTTCCTCCTTAGCTTGTCGTTGCACCACATCCTCTCACAATACTCCTCCACGTGTGGCAGGTTGGATGGCCCGATCAGCTGCATGATATCCTTGAACCACAGACGCGATTGACCTATTTGGCCCAAAGAGCTGCTCCTGCCATATGTGCTACAAGGCATCCAAGCTCTGTAGTTTCCTGTAGAGCGGTCTTTGAATGAATCGGACTGGCCTGCATTGTCACGTCCCATGAGCTCGTCCACAGTCTCCCCGTGGAGGACTTCGAGGGTGAAGCGAGCCAAGATCTGTGTGAAGCCATGCTCTCTGGAATGACAGATGTACACACCTTCATCCTGGTGGAAGAGACGCCGAAACAGCAGACCCTGCTCAGTTGACATCACTCGATCATCCAGCTTAACCTGCAAGAAAAGCAGGGGGAGAATGTGTCTATATACAATTTATACATTTATATAGATAGATAGATAGATAGATACATAGATAGATAGATAGATAGATAGATAGACTGCAATGAAATACAAATGAAACAAACAGGTAAAACAGGTATGTTCTATACCGGAAAGAAGTACAAAATCCTAAATATTGTTTGTATTGTACACATAATTACAGGGGCCTTTTAGGATCCATACAGGGGATTTTTTAAAGAAAATAAATTGTGTGTGTCATCTTAATTTTTCATAATGTGGCGGCCTGCCAAATTTGACCTAAGGCTACAGCCTGCGAGTGAATTCTGACCACGGTTCTGACATTGAATAACGCTTGCAGTCCCTGTTTAATCATCTTTTTTATTTCCAGTTAAAATGTCAAACAGCAGGTCTGATCAGCTGTCTCTAACTAACATTAACTCAATGGCAGGACCTAAACTGATGACAGGCCAAACTCAAACTGTTGTCAGGTGTGTTTGCTTTCTGAAAGTCAGTGGAAAAACAGCGATGGTGTGTAAAACAAAAATCCTTTATGAGGCGAGATGCATTCCTCTGGTGAACTTTTAAGGTGGACTGTTACTGTGGTTCCAATTCAAACAGAGTATCGGATCCCATATCAGCTGCCAGTTAACATTTTCCTATTTATCTGAGCGTTTTTGATATAAACGTTAACTAGACTTAGATAAAATTGACACATTGACTGGTAGATTCAGGTTGGATAAATAACTGTACCTACTTCCAGCCCAACTTTCTCTGCTCATATTTAATTATGCATTTTTTATTCCTCTTTTCTCTATCTCTAGCTCCCCTTCTTACTTAATCCATCCCTCAGCTTCTCTAACCCTCTTTCTGTGCCAACACAAACATGGCAGCCTTTTCAGGTGGAGTGGCAGCCAAATGTTTATTTGCAGGGAAATGGAGAGGGGCGGTAATGCCTTAATACTTGCATGGCTGACTGAAACACTCCAAATTAAGCTTAAAGAAACATAACCTGAAACGGACGTGAAATTACTGTGGGTTTGAAGATGCAGGGCGACATCATTTCTAAAGTAGGGTTTTAAAAGGGCTTTGTAAAACTGGGTTTAGGTCACAGTGCCAAGTAGACACTGAGTGACACTTTTAGAGGCATGTGGTCAAGGTTTGCAAAGAATTGTTTATCCTAGAGTATAAGAGCCGTTGTGCATTTTCCTTTAAAATATGACTGCTTAATTTTAACCATATGTCTGTCAAATGTGTCAACCACATGCCAAATTCACACACAATTCTTACTTTGAAGTAGTTATTCTGGCCGCTGTTTGACATTTTATTCCACCCATCCTCTGTCTCCCATCATATATCTTTGAGGAGCCATTTCATCGTTTTCATGTGATTTCAATGTGATGGCTATTTACTGATCATCTTACTTCTTCATTGCGGTCGTTGTGTTGGACAAGCCAGGTAACAGTAGCTTGTGGAGATCGAGGAACACACTCCAGGAAGGTACTGTTTTTCTCGGTCCCATACACCACCCTGTCCTCAGTCACATCAACGTCTTCTGGTTAACAAGAGAAGAATTGTAAAAGCTTGTGAAAAAATCATTAGGGAGACACACTCTAAAAAAACACTATTTTAATAGAGACTCTGTTTGTCAACCAGACAATGTCTAACTTCACTTGTCATGCGAGTGCATCTAGAGTACATGTTTCCTCCAACACCGACCGTCGGACTTTATTATGAGATGTCAGTTTTAACAAAGAAAACACACATCTGTGGGAATCATACGGAAACAATTTATGAAACCTTGTTGAACTTGTTTTTCTTCACACCTAAAGACAGATGAGCAAACATTTCCTGTTTTCTCCCAGTTTTTTCTTCACACTTTTTCTAACCTTCACTTCCACCTTTTCTTAATGCAATTTCTCCCAGTCACTGACCTTCCTCAATATGATAAGTGACATTTGTAAAAATTTGAGGTCTTCTCTCTCTCTCTCTCTTTCTGTGTGTCTCGCCATTCATACATTAAACACATCTTACAAAACCCAACAAAATGTCCTAGCCTGTCCTATCCTAGCTTGTGTTCACCATGCAAAATGTATGTTTATTTGAGGAGTTAACATTTATTTTCTTTATAATATACTCTGCAACATGTGATGGGATAAACTGTCTGACTGGCTTACGTCAGCACTGTTGTGTTTCATTCTGAGAAAGAGCCTCACAGAGATACTCTGACCCTTTCAGACACAAACAAATACATACAATCCGTATTCAAACAAAAGATGGCCAATGTCCGGTGACATTCCCCTCGACCTCAGGTGTATACAGAACCATGTGCAGTTTACAGTAGAGTGGAATCTCGCTGGTCTTTTTCCTATCTACAACTAAATTGTTTAGGGTGTGTGAGGAGAGCACCACCCTTTTCTACACAATACAAGAAGTGGAGCTTACTCACAGTGTCCATGAGAGACACTTGCTAACAGATACTAAGTTGCATACTGCAAGGAGCAGTTAGAACAATATTACAGAAACGCATTTCCTATGAAGAGTATGAGTCATTGGAAATAAGATATTGACACATAGCATTATTTAGTCACATGTTTGCTCTTTGTGTACTTGAGTAACGCAAACTCTCTTTTTGTTATTAAGGTCATCAATCAATATTCATAACCACTTATGAAGCAGTTAGTTGACTTATCGAGTTATACATATAGCAGCTGTTGACATAGGAAAAAATAAGAGAAGTGGTCAAAATCAAAGATTTACCACTGAGATTCTGATCCACACACTGCAGCACAGGGTTTCCATGCCTGATGTCCTGCCTGCGGTAGCGGCGTTTGCTGTTGGGTATGAATCGCGCGCAGGACGATCCATCCCAGGCACAGTAAGGGTCTCTGGCCAAACAGCACTCAGCGCAGGCTTTTCCATAAGTCTCACAGCGATGCAGCTTTACCTGTGCAACACCTGCTGCAGACCCCACATACAGGGCTTGCTATTTAAAGTGAAGAGAGGAAAAGAAGAAAACGGCAATAAGGCATTATGAAGACACAGGCTGCTTTAAGCTAATAAAAGCGAGCATTGCAGTTACTAATTATAGTTTCATAGTTTTAACTTACCCTTTTCACAGAAATGTCCAGTGATGTAATAGGAGTTGGCACCTGCAATAATAAAAAATAACTGACCTGTTAAATGGCTTAATAGAAGGAAAGCCAAAACCCATTTCACAGAAGAGATTTATCATTTCAGTGTCTTGACTACAACAAGGGTTTAAGAACCACAGTGAGCAAAATGTTATCTACCTTATAACGATGAATGGCAATTTTTTAATATAGTCTACTGTGAGAAGGAAGCAGAGAAGAACAGAGATAATTGCTAAACACCAGATGGAGTAAAACTTACTTTAAAGACTTGTAGCTCCTCCAGTGTGACCTCCTCTGTCTCAAGACTGTTTCCACCATGCAGGGCAATGACCTTCAAAACTGTACCAATGTCTGAAAAACAATCACATACTGTAAACCAACGGCACAGAACATCTGCTTTTTATTCCCAATCATCCACTTTCTGCACAGGGCTCCATAAAGTAAACATTTTGATGCTTGACGTAATTTACTAATGTTTCTGAATTTGCATATGCCCCTCACCTGTGCCGATAAACATGACATCATACTGCCCGTCCTCTGCTTCAACTCGGTCCACCACAATTTGCTTGAGCTTGTAAGGTATATTGGCCTTGACAAGCACAGGTTGGCGTAGAGCAGGATACACTGGCCGCCACATCAACGGGTGGCTGCGGGCAAAGTGCAGCACCGAATCAGGGAAATCCTTGGTGCTGGCAAATTCCCTGCCAGGCTGGTTGGTGATTTTACTGGGACACTGGAGACACCGAGGAAAGGGTGGGAACAAAGCGAAAAGAAGAGGGGTGGAAGAGGAAATCTTTAAAAACATATGTATTTTGAAAAAATCTTTAACAGGTTAACAAAGGTTAAAATTAAAAAAAGGGAAAAATAAACATAAGGAACGTTTTGAAGCAACAAAAGAGACACTTTCTATTTGATACCAGATTCCCACCATTTTCTACCAGTGTAGGTGGGATTTCTAAAAGAATCATGACTTAATTATGGTCTTAAACTCTTCTCAACCCTCATTAGTAGTTTTATTGTGCTTAAAAAATACTGGCTGAAAGTTCAAAACCACTGCAGTAAAAGTATGTGTTTGGGGAAAAAAAGTGTCACTGACTGTAGTAACAAGTAAATGTGCTGAAACTTGTATCACTCCAACAGTTAAGAGGCTGAACACACATAACCATATGAACTATGAGTTTGCTCATGATTCAGATCAGCAAGTCCTCTTTGTAATGCAGCCAGAATCTTTGTCACGCACAGCTGCTATTTTTCTGCATGCAACTGTTTAGGGATATGAAAATGTCAACTGTCCTCTTTAGACGTAATTGGCTCCATTGTCCCTAACAGTAGCCAAAACCATCATGACTGATGGCTTGTTTGTCTGCTCCTCCATTAAAAGCAGATTTACCCTCCATAGAAGACGGACTCTTTATTTATGGTTCCCTTGAACTGGGTTAATCCAATGTATCAAGCGTTCAAATTTAAACTCCAATCAAATATTAGTTATTCAATGGACACTCAAACAACAATAGAAACCATGTTTATGGGGCTGATTTCAGGTGATCGGGTGAGACTTATCAGGGCAAACCTTAAACCTTTTAGCACTGATTTGTTTGTCAATCTTACTGCTTGATGCTTGACTACTAATTTCACTCAGGCATACATCAGACAGATAGGGACAGAAGAGAAAAGACAAAACATTGAAAATCCGAGTCTGAAGAGGAGGTAAACTGACAAAAATGATAATCAGTTCTGGATGACAAGGACAAGAGAGGCCTCACAGAGAAGTAACACAACAGCAGTAACTGAATAAAATGAAACCACATGTCAGAGTCAGGAGGCTGACAACTTCACCTAATATCATAAATTTAGGCTGAGAAAGGGGGTGAAATTTAATTGAAATTGATTCATTTTGTGATTCTCAGGAGGGAGCAGCTGGTCATTTAATCACTTGGTATTTATATAAATCCTATTGCTTGGTATTGCGATTTCAGACTGTGTTTCCATGTGGTAGAAATATGGTTCTGCTGCTTATCACAGTAACTGGTTCATACAACACCCTGTAATGGTCTGGATTCAATTTCACTTGAACTGTTCCGGGAGGTTACGCTGAACTGTGTACAAACTATTGATTTTATAACACATTCCTGTTAGTAGTGTTTACTAAATGACATCATTTGTAATTTATTGTAGAAGTTGACGTGTGCATACAAAACCAAGGTCAGTTTTCCAAATCAGCCACTTCAATTATACCTTTAAAAAGCGTAAATATTTACAGCCCTTTTAACAAAAAGTTAGATAAGAATCATGATCTTTGTGTATAAGTCAAAGGAGTCAAAGTATGTTCTCCAGCAGTGCCTCACTATCCACGCTGCTTGTTAACATGAAAGTAACGGTTTTAGTACACATATTTGTGCAGTTTTCAAAGCACATCCTTAACATGTCAGTCGGTTTTAATCTGATACTAACTATGCCTCCTTCACTTTCACAGCATAAAAAGCTCAAATGGAATTAAAGTCCATCCTCAACTGAAGTCAGAGAGACAACTAAGCATTATTTTACTAAGACCTATTTGGATAACACTTATTTGGTTCCATTATTATAGTTGATGTGAAAGTGGAGACTATATTTTGTCGAAGTCCTCTTTTACGCCATTGTTTTTTTACCTTTTGGCATATCCCATAAGTTCAGGGTCGCCACAGCAGATCATAAATCCGCTTGTGGATTTGGCAGAGTTTTTTCCTGGATGACTTTCCTGACGCGACCCTCCCCAATTTCTAACAGGCTTGGGACCAGCCACGCAGTGCTGGTTCTTGGGGGTTCTATATCTAGCTGAGAGACTCTTCGACATAGTCGGGAGGAGCAGGGTGCAAACCTCTGACCCTATTGGGGGCCAATCTACCAACTGACCCATCGCAATACCTCCCCCAACTGTGGTTCTATATTTTTTTGGCCACCCTATTTAAAATGAATGAGGTGGCCAAAGCATTAGAACCACCTGTTCTTATAATACACTCCAGTATGACTCCACTACCAACTTTCTGACAGTTTCAACCTAAAAACGGAGAAATTCTAACCTTTTAAAGGTAGAATTCATGGCAGAGCCACTGTGTTGAATTGCATTACATTTCATAGGTGGTCATAGAGTTATGGCTGATCGGTGTAGGAGTTAAAGTCCAGTTGTAACTAGATGGTCAGTTTGGTTAAACACAGGCTCAATAACTACACTTACACATATATAACATGTAAATAACTCTGTTATCCCCATATGTGGATATTCTAGATTTCACTGATTATTATCCCAAGATCCAGGCAACATTTCTACAGCTCGGTCAAATTTACAATAAAGAGACTATGAGTTCTGACACAACCCTAAATGAAGTAATCTTTTAACCCAGGATAATTATCTAAGGATACCATTATTAAATTATCCTAAATGAACTCCTAAAGATGAACATGTACTTGACATGATGGATATTAAATAGTATCAGGTTTGAATTTTTTAAATGAAAAATAATGGAGAATAAAAAGGTTTTAATGGCCTAATTGAGGATCGACTAATCCACCCCACTCTCCTTCCCCTCTCCTTTTTCCCCTAGTCATCACCTTTTCCCCTCCTCCCCATTTCCTACTTGACTTTCCCTCTTTCACTCATTTTTAGGCCAAACATTCCTGATAATCAGGGAGTCAGCAGAATGAAACCACAGAGGTGTCTGTTCTGTTCTCACATTATGCCTCCATACACGCTCCCTCAATCTGGTAATGAGGTGAAATTACACAAGCGACATGATCTTGTGTGTGTGTGTGTTGCCTATAACAAGTCAGAATAACCATGATGTGGTTGAGGGAACATGACAAGAGCCCCACTGCGAGTTGAGATGTAGACCAGGAGAGGGTCTGTACTGTATACAGCCATCACAGCTGCACTACCACATACAGTAGTAGTTTACTTTACAAATATGGAAACTTTATATGCCTTGTTTAATTTTTTTATACATTTCCTAACACACAGCCTTTCCTTCTTTTATTAGTGAGGCCCACACACACCGACAAAATATTTAAATTTATGTTTCATTATACAATTTGTTTTCTACCGTACAATACATTATAATAACACATCCTGCACTAAAACATACTTTAATTAATTATTATTTCATGTTAGGCTTGTTACAGAGAAGTACAGCTGCTGTGTTTGCTGCTGTGCTTATAATCCAACAAAACACTAAAAAAGGTCTCCAAGATGTCAACAAAGGAATCAGTACGGGCTGATACTTTACATGGACTGTACCTTTAAAAATGTAGTTTTTTTTGTAGTGTTAAAAGGTATCATATTTATGTGATGTTAAAAGAAGCAAATTACCCCCCCCCCCCAATCCAGGAACATATGAGGGCCCTGTGATCCTGACTCACTGAAGAGCCTGACGAGGTTGAACAGATATTCCGTCACTAATGGTCTAGATTCACGCTCGCCAATTTAATCATTGAGAACAGGCGAAAGTGAAAGAGCTGATGATGGATAAGTCATGGTGTGGTCAATCTAAAGTTGACTCAGAAGCTTCAAGGGTCTCAACTTCTGCTTCAGTTGAGAGAGAGACAAGTGATTGCCAAACATATGCTCATTTGGTTTTTTCTGTTGAAGTGGAAAGTTTTGCAGTTTGGATCTTAGTGTAATTTATAAACAACTAATACCATCACCCTCTGTCTGAGATGGAGTTGATCTTTACTCTTCCTTTAGCTTTTTTTTCCAAACACATATGCTTTAAGTCAACTCTGCTGAGTGCATGAATACATTTCACTACAACTACTGATATGGATATACTGTTTTACTTTTTAATGCTGCCAAGCCTGTATTATCAAAAACATGTCGAGCAACATTCTGATTAAGGTTCTGGCTCCAAAATTTAACTTTGTGAACAATCACTTACCACGCCTGGCCTCGGGTAAGGGACCCTGCCCTCGTAGGCCCCCCACTGGTAGTCTGGGCCTTCTTTATGGGCAAATGGTCCATTGAAGGCTTCTCTAATGTCGGCCATACGGTAAACACACACAGCAAAACCCTGGAACACATTGCTGTGGAGGAGGTAAGGATGATGTACAGGGTTACATCTGAATACTTTGACAAGAAATATGAGTTTCAAATTGCTTGCATCTCTCTGTGAATATGTGACCACAATAAAAAAGTGACATCACAAATATACACCCCCACCACATATGAAACCAATACTGCCAGGCGTAGTAGAGTCTAAAGAAAACAATGTGTAGATAATGTTTAAACACGCATGAAGCTTTGTGGTGTGTTTACCTGATAGTACTGAAGATCGCATAGACATCTGGGTTCCTCTCATCCTTTGTCCTCAGCAGGAAAACATCCTCTGTTTGAAAAGCACAATGGTATTTGTGTGTGTGCTTGATAATGTGGTGTGTGAATTGTGTGCTTGTGTATATCTCACCTAGTTGATTGAAGTGTGTGTCAATGCCGTGAGGTCCTGGAACGGAGCAGATTAGCCTAGCTTTAATGAAGGTGCTCCACTTGCTGACCAGGACTCTCTGGCCTCCAACATCGTTCTGACAGAAAAAACAAGAAATACTTTATAAAACACAGCTGCACGTTCATTTACAAACACACATTTTTCACTGGAGACAAGGCACAAATAAATATCCTTCACTGAAAAAAGAGTAAATTGCTTGCTGTGTGTACAGTTTGCATGAGGATGCATGACAGCATGCATGGACATCTTCGTGTGTTTTGCAAGATACAGCAGTGATAATTGCCTCCTTGGCAAGAGGCACCACAGGGGAAGTGCTGACAACTATTTATACGTGCCTGAGGGAGAAAAGGATGACTGAGGAGGGAATGTTATAATGCATGTATTGTAGGGAGAGAGGGAAAGATGATGGAGAAACAAAAAGGAGCAGAGCTGGAGACAAATATGATGTATACAGGTAAAGTTTAAAGGTTTACATTGGATTTTGTCTGAGAAGTTTGTGCAAACTTCTCTGGTGCACCCAAGCAGTCCCTAAGGACGTCCTGCAGCTGTGAGTGTGTGTATGCTGGTATTTCTGCATGCATACTGGTGCATAAAGAACACATGGTTTCATGAGACAAATCAATGCATGAAAGAATGTGTGACAGCATGCAGAGCAGATGGGGATTTGGGAATTTTGACAGCTGCACACATATTGGAAAGAGAAAGGCTTCATATAATTCTGAATACCATGATGCCTTCATAGTCCCTTGGGGAAATGTAAATATTTGATCATCTTGAAAGACATTTGTCTTTTCCATAACGTTGTTTGGAGCTGTCACAGTAGGATGATAAACCCATAAAACCATTAACTCCTGTGCTGGGATGTTAATCCCACAGCCATATGTATGTGACAAAGCAGAGAAAAGATTCATAAATCAAATTATACTCTCTTGCTAGCTCAGTCTTTGTCATTGTGTTCCTCATCTAACCTTCATCAAATGAACCTCAGTGGCAGACGGACTGTACATTACAATGAAAATCCTGGCTTAAACTGCCAGAAAAACACAAATGCCCAAAAGGTCTTCTTCCCACATCACACCTTTCCAAACTCTTAGTAAAACAGTGCTGTAGTCTGGATGTCTGTATGGGTATGACTGCAGTACATAGTACTCCTGACCATCTAGCTTCACCCAGCCCCACCTTCCAACAGAATTTCTCAAACTTTCTGCATATAACTGACATTTTTGGATTTGGATTTTATTAGGAGCAACTTCCATTTGAGCTTTTCATCTGTAGTTGTGGAGAATCAAGAAAAGGACTCTCCATCCTGTCATGACTAGAAGCCAGTTACCTAAATTGCTACACTAAAGTCACTGTGGTCCTGGGTTGTTAAGTTGCCTAATCAAAATATCATCATGTATCAAGAAGGTTTCACATAAACCGTTGAATTGTCTCACCGCACACACTCGTCCGACCCGCGTGTGTATGGCCCCCTCCCTGCCTTCTGCCTCCATGGCCTTCTCAGTAAAGAAGAAATACACTTTATCATCATCTCTGTCATCACTGTCGGGGATAAGGTGGGCAGCAATGAACTTGGGGTCTGCAGGGGAAGATAATAGGATGAAGAGGTAAATAGTTAGGTGATAGGAGGGTAATAAAAGGAAGCAAATAACTCAGTAGAGTTTCACAGTATCCTCTTAGAGACAACGTTTGTGTCCAAAGTGACACTGGAAGTGACATTAGAAACTAATAGCAATTAGTCATTCAATACAAATGTGGAAAGTTACCATGAAGCAGTTTCTCATCAGTCTCTGTCCTCATGGTGGGGCGACCCCCCATGCTTCTGAGGATGACAGAGTCTCTTCCCAGGAAATCTGCTGTCAGTCCTGTATACAACTCCCCACCTAAAGAAAGGCAGGGACAGAGTGGTAGAGAGAGAGACAGGATGAGTGTTAAGAGATTTGTTGAGGAGACAAGTAAATTTAAAGGAACAGCAGCAATAAAGTAAAAGAGATTTAGGGGAAATTGCATTTTTGTCACAGACTAACACTGAGGAAATCATGGGTGACAGAGAAAAATACTGTAGCTCAAGCAAATAAGGTGGAGGAAAGGAAAGGAAAGGGGGGACAAACTCGAACAAATCCAATCTAGACCAAACTGGGAGAGAAACGTGAAACCTGAGCTCAAACACACTTGTACAGTACAGTACTTCCTCTGAGACAGAGACTTTCAACAGTCGACTCACTTTCAATCTCAGCAACTCAAAAAATTGATTTTCCTACAAACAGAATCTTTCTAGTGGCACGTGGAAAAAACTTTAGCAGTGTGGTTTATCTGTCAGTAGACAGGACGTCAGCCTCAGCAGGCATGGAAGCGGAAATCACAGTCAAATAATGAAGAATTATGAGAGATAATTTTTCACAATAAACCAACACAACTGTTTTTAATGTTCACAGCACCGTTGGTATTTTAGAAACTGAATCAGGCCATAGATTTTGTTCAGTGATCTCATGGGTGTAAGTTAAGTATTGTTATCATCTTTGGCTACAATAATGTTCATAGAAACATGCACCTCATTTTACTGTATAACACATAGTCTCCTAGCATGTAGCATAACAAATTCACAAAGCAAACATAAACAGAGAGACTGGATATAAAGCTTTGTGTATTTTGGGTGGAAATCCTGAAAACCCAGTTGGGTTGATAGTTGATGACGAAGTCTCTCGCTCTGTGCTGTAATATACTTATCAAGCTCTTTTTAAGTCGGTGAAAGAAAATGACTTTGATGGTATACAGAAATGAACACTTTCTGCTTTTCAAAAAGGGTTCTATTGCTGCCTGAGAGGAAAATCTATAGACAGCTAAGTGGTCAGGACACACACAGAATCCAAAACCTGTTGACCCAGGCCCAAAATATCTGCTGAGCTGGCTGAATTATCTCTGTAATGTCGGTTTTTCAGTAACGTACTTCTGCAGGCCCAACAGCGGTCCTCCTTGGCTTTGTGTGTACTGTTCTGTATCTTTGTATTCACCTTGTGTCTCTGCTGCGGTCCCAACTACTGAGTACTTGGCTTTATTTTCATGTGTTCCTGCCAAATGCAATAGATTGAATTCTTATTCCAAAGTCACCCAGCTGCAGAGGGGCGGGGAAAGGTGGGATCTAGGGATGCACGTACACACACACACATACACACATGCAGTTCCACACTTAGTGGCTTCCAGGATTGTCTATCACTGGTATAAATTAGCATTATTTCACAAACTAAATACCTAATGACAGTCAGGGAGAAACACCCAGAGCTGTTTAACCTCGTCAGCAGAGCTCCAAATATTGTGTGAACATATGTGATTCCCTTGCCACTGCTATTGGGTAATAGGGTAACAAAGATCTCTGTGGAGAGATGAAAGGTGTATGAACAGTGTGCACGCACATCTATATTTGCCACATCCAACTTTTAAATGACAGAGGGACCTAATGAAGTTATTTTAAAAGTAACTTTACTATCAAACAATCAAACAACATAGGCCTTACCTCTGAAAGTGCTAGCAAAAGGGAGGCTGGGGTCATGAGGAACTTTCCCTCTTCCGTTTCCCTCATTCTGAGGATCCATGGTGAACACATGCTGAGGACCAAAAAGACACACAGTTATATTTCTTTGGCAGAACAGGAAATCTTTAAAACAACCCAAATAGAAATATAGGCCTCTCTGTGTACAGCTACAGTGAAAGACAATGCAACAAGTGAATACTTCTTATCCACAGAAAAACAACAGTAAGAATATCCATCAAGTAACACATATTCAAGGGGTGGTGAGGTCACAAAATGGTGTTCACATTTTTAGCTCCTGGGGCTGAGAGGTAAGTAAGTCCATGATATTATAGAGTATAATTCTCAGGAAAAAAAAAAGAGAAGGGAGAAGAGTTCAAAAGGTCTGGTCACACAGGTGATCCAGCCTAGGCCTATTAATCGCACTAACCGAGAGGCCATTCTTCTGCCCTCCATTGTTCACAGAAATAAGTGGGATAAATGCTGTTTTCACTTTCAGCTCATCTTTCACATTTATTTGTCCTTTCTCTGAACCCTACTTGTCTGAGAAACGAGGAAATGCAGGATCACTCCTGTTGCACAAATTGAAAATTTTTTCCACCCAGTCCAGATCAACCCTAGCTTAGAGCTATTGTTGTGCGTGTGTGTGTGTGTGTGTGTGGGGGGGGGGGGTTGTACTGCATTACATCTGTATTAAATAGAGAACAAAAAAATAAATAAATAAACGAAAACACTTTAAATCCAACCTTTATCAGAGGAAAAGGAATGCTGAAATTTGATGTGAACACAGGTTCTATATATGACCGCTAAGGTCCTAAAACTCAGACCGCACATATTATGAAGTAAGTGACCAAGTATATATATAGAGTCATAAACCAATGTCAGTCCCAAGTAAACGTTTCCCACCCGGTCCTGTCAACTGATATTTTTTAATAAAGACACAAGCAACAGGCTATTCATTACATTTTTTTTATTTCCTTTGAGACATGCCCAGTGTCAGGGTTTTTTTTCCTAGAAAAAAAAAACGTTTTGCTGCACAGGAAGTGAGGTGATTCATGTTCTCAGACGCAGCAACAACAGAACAGAAAAACAAATATAGGCCTAAAAAAAAGATATTTTTAATCACAATTTTAACACAAATTACGGTCAGATATTCTTTTTGTCTAAATCTGGGTGTGAGGAAGCAATTTAAATAACAGGGTGGTACGTTTTCCATCATTCAGCAGTTTGTCAACTTCACCTGACAGACACATCCTGATATTGTGTAATTTATCAGGTTGAATCATGGTCACTGTGAACAAAAAGCCTTTTGTTTCTAGCTGTTCTACTCCCACTTCAATGACACCAGGTTGTCTCTGCCAGACGGGCCTGCGTGTGATCACTGTGAGCCCACATGTAGCCTTAAAGATAAAAAAAGGAACAGTAAGCAACAGGACCTACAGTAAGACCCCATGTTAGTGTAAGTGTCCTTACTTTGAACTCTCTGTGTCTGAGTCTCGGTTCCTCTAATAGACAATGGAGTATTGTTACTGGGAGGGTGAGTTGTCATATGGGAGATGATGAGATTGAAGTCAGCAGAGTAAAAATACTGTAAAAAACACAGTGCACAATAGGCACACTCACACGCATTAGGTTTGTTACGTGCACCAACGCATAAGTGCAATAGTCCACGATGGGCAACAGGGACGCAGAAATTTGCTTCCTTGAGAAAGCTATCGCATATTTTACATTTCCAACAGGCATCAGGTAATAAGGAGCTATAGTTTTAAAAATCTATTCATGTGTAGCTTTCTGAATGTTTTTGAAAAGGTTTGCGTGAGTTTTATGTGTGCAGCCCATCAGCATGCACACTACGCTCTCTTAGTTAAAATCAATTTTTCATTAAAGTTTATGTCCAGTATGATTATTATTTGCAGGAATTTTTAATTTGCTGGCAAATCACTACAGCACAAGATTCTGTATATCAGATACCGAACAAAATGTCTTTTTAAGAATTCTTATTATTTTGCAAGTATGGTGTTTATTCATTTTTGTCACCCAGTCAACATTTCCATTTCTTTCTTTCATTTATCGTATCACTTTTTAGCCTCTCCATCTCAAATTTCTTCTATTTCCATCTGTTTTCTGCTCCGCATGTCCTTCCCTGCTGAGGTCTGTCAGTCCACTCATCAGTCATCCTCGCTCTCTTGTTACTGAATTTAACGTATCGTGTGTATTACTACTTTCTAGAGGCTCTGAAGTTTTAGTTTTTTGTGTGTGTGTTGGACTTGGGTGTCTGTGTTATCTCATTATGATGTGCAGGAGTGGTGCAGCTGCCTGTCCAGCTGATTACACTGTCAAGAGTCACTATGGCCAAACTCTGCCAACACAAATACACAGGGTGCTGTGATTTACATCGAGAAAGACATCCAGGCCACTTTGTGTCAGCTGTGCCAACCAAAATATATCAGGATACTTGCTACAAAACCATTCAAACAAGTGACTACTGATACACATAGATGCACAGTTGTAACATTTAATGTGATAAACTTCATTCATTCAATCTTACTTTAAAACACCACCTTCATCTGTGCTGCCTAATGTGAGGCTACGTACATTTCTAAATAAAAATATGCAGTTTTCCACTTACAATGACAGAATTTGGGCAATTTGACAGGATTTATTAGCAGTAAAACACATTGTTTAACGAGCAGATATTTTCCTACTACAGTGATGATTTACATGGTCTGATCCGACCACTAATCAGAGGGGGGTCATGTTGCATTGTATTCAGAAGCATAAAAATAAGCGCATGTGAGGGTGTAAAAGTGGGTGGGACGGTACGATAACCATAACTTTCCAAACACAAAATGTACACAGTTCTCCTACTACAGACTACTACAACAATCATACCAAACACCAGCAGGTCATACTGAAATTTTACCATGAATAATATACATCACACGGCAAGGTAACAATTCCATTCTGTCACTAAACACTACCAATAATGGTGTCAACTTTGAGAACAAATAATAATGCAATTCACAAAATTTACTACGTTGTTCCTATTTGAAACATACTTCAAGACGTAGTTCAGATAAGATATACAGCACTAACAATACATTCCTTTAGGAAAAGACATTTCAACAATATAATTCAAAAGTTAGTTAAGGCACCAGCTCTTGTACCAAACCTCCACGGTTAGCTTCATAGTTGCCAGATAATTCACTTCGTCACATAACATCAAGCTCTCCCTACATCTACTCCTAATACATAAGGGCGTTAAATGCACCACATGTCACCTGTCAGAAAGCTACAGTAAAATCTGTGCATCTCTGATTGTGAAGTATATGTGGAATCTTTGTGAAAGCAAAGGCCACAAAAACAGGGCTGTAGACTGACAAACACAAACTGATCAAGATTGTAGATACTACATTTTATCTTTTCTTGTAACTCATATTTGTAATTTTTGTCCGTAGCTGTCACTGACCAGCAAAGTTGGTCCCTTTCAAAAGGACCAGTTTCCTCTAAAACAAGCTGATTTGGTGTTCACTAAAGAATCAAAGAGCTTTATTTAGACTTCTTTCCAGCCCTACATAACTACAGTATTTTCCAACCATATTTAGTCATAGAGGGAGAAATCCACTGTAGAACAGCCACATAATTCCAGTTTCTCTTCATCCTCAGACAGAGGTCCTAAGGTAAAAGGCCAGATTGCAAAAAAGCCATGACAAAGCCATTAAGTGAAAGTATCAGTAAATGGAGTGTAGGTTGGACATGTAGTTATATGCACAACTCCGTGAATTTTTCTTTGACAGAGTTGGAAGCACTACATTTTGCTTGTCTTTTTGTCTTGAGAGGAGAGACAGTGTTGAAAAAGAACAGTAGAAAAAAAAATGAGACTTTCAGTGTTAATCATGTCAAACCCATTCACAAAATAGGCTCCTGGCTGCTACTTCTTTCCCTGACCTGCAGTACCTCTGTTCCTCTCTCCTACTGAGTTAAACAAAGCAGACATCCACTTTTTGTGCTTCTTGCTCCTTCCAGCCTCTAATTTTGAGAGAAGTCCTCTCTTTCTCTTTCTTGACACAGAGAGAGAGGACTTCTCTTTTGATAAAGTATAGGGAGGTTGATACTTCATGAACAAGGCTCAATATGAATCATCTGTGAGGGCTTCTGAGTTTAATCTTTGGATTTTAAAAGATGTTTCACATTTTTAACATTTACCACTCAAATAAATCTAATAGAATGGTTTAAAAAAGTAGAATGTCTAAACACCTACCAATTTGACTTTATCCACCTTAAGAGCAACTTGGCCAACTACAGACTTAATTTGACTTGCTGTTGTGCTCGTCTTTTTGCTCATTGTCCAGTCAAATAATGGCTGACCTCACTCTCTCACAACTCACAAGAGCATGGGAATCTTGCTCTCTCATATCTTTCTGTGGCTTTCACTCTGCTCTGTTTTCTCCATGTTTTGCTACTTTTAATAGTTTTGACCATGTTTTTATCTGTGTTCCCAGAGCTCTTTCCTTCTTTGCTTCTCATGAAATATTCAGAAAATGTATCAGTAAAAGGAAATGTTGCTAAAAACAACAGAGGTTGTGTAAGACAAACCGGAGTAGAAAGTTTATAGAAAAAAAACAAGGTGGTGATTAAGAAGAAAGAGAGGGGGAGACACAGATAGAGACAGGATCATGGGTTATGGTGATTATTACAGAGGAAATTAAATATAGAATGTTGAGTAACAAAAACTAGAAAGGGCTGAAGCAGTACATTAAGCCTAAAGAAGCTTCATTTATTCTCAGTCATCTTTAGTTAAGTCATCTTTACTTTGAACCAAAGCTAACATACATGGGAAAAATAAAAAAAGGGATAAATGGCAATTAATTTTGTAATATGTTTTAAATCCTTAGCCAGAGGCAAAAGGTTCTCATATCCCATTCTTGTGAAGGTTGTCTCACAGGAAGAGCTTGAGGAAATTTCTTCAAAAAGTTTCTTTGTAAGTGTCAATTTGGACTCAAGGATGAACAGATTAGATTATGGTGGTCAAGGGTCAAAGGTCAAAATCACAGTCACCTTATGTGTATCCCATTCTTGTCAATGGTACATCTCAGAAATGCCTGGGGAATCTCACTTGTCTGGCACAAACATCCTCGCAGACTCTTTAAGAAACTTACTAAAATATAAGTCTGGAAAGACTTGCATGTAGACTTTTATGCAGTTTATATCAAATTATTTTTGTGCAATTGGCTCTGCTGAATGTTTTTTTGTTCCCACTGGATGCAAAAAAAAATCTCATCTAGCATCAGTGTAAGTGTGGGAAGAAAAGTCCATCAGCGTTTATATTATGATAACAGTGAAACAGTACGGAGCTGAAAATTTGCAACAAGGCTCAGAGAAGGAGCAGCAGGCAGCATCTGTGTCTTGCATGTGTGTATGTGTGCACAGGATTTCATGTCCTTTTCTGTCAGTTATGTCAGTATTGTTAATCTGAAAGTTCGGTACCTGTTCTTTGACCTGCTTAGTGTCTTTCCAAATATTCTTATATATTTATATTCATGTCAATGTATTTTCTAGGAATTTGCATGTCCTAAGATTCTGTGTGTCTGTGTTCAACTCTTTGTTTCGTTTTACTATGTTTGTTTTTGTTTTTGTGTGTGTGTGTGCGGGCGGTCTGTTCCTGTGTATGTCGTCACTAAAAAATGATGGTTTATTTACATATGTATGACACTGCTCAGGCAGCTGTGGCACCAACCATGGGGACTAGAGTTTGTGTGTGTTAGTGCAAGTGGGGTTGGGGGGGTTGGGGGGGGAACATGTACACTCGAGAATTAAGATCAGCATGATGTGGTGAGAGTTAATCTAAACACTGTTTCCACACTCAGAGATTTTTACAATAGTGAAATTGTGACATCTTTGTATAATAAATGACTACATAGACTAAACTTTTCCCAATGGCCCAATTAAAATTCCATTTTATTGCTCAAAAAGTAGTTTCAGTGGTACTAAAAAAATACAAAAAAATGTTCTCCACCACCTTCCAGCAAATATGAAAACTATTGAAACTCATTCATGTGTATTAATTGTTAGATGTTTTAGTGCCTTTCTTTCTTTTCACCTCTTAACTGTCTAAACATCTTTTTAGAACGATGCCCTATTTCTTCACCTGAGACAAAATTAACCTAATTCACATTGTATTTAATTCTACATTCATTAGTTTGTGTAAACTTGTGCTATAGCAACACAAGACTGAGACAGATAATATGTGTATGTCTGCCCCAAACTGAGATGAAACACCTAAGAGGTCAAAGGTCATCCCACACATATCCCAGTCCAAGGGCTAATGACCTCAGGTCTCTTGAGAGGTCAGACAAGCAGGCGAGTGTGTGTTCTTCACCAGTTAACCATTGGTTAAATAAATGGACAGGCTCCCTGTCGCGCTGTCTGCCTGGAGAGAAACATCGACATGAAACGTTGTGGTGGCAGGAGACGCACAAGCAGGTGACCTCCATTTTAAAATAAGTCTGTCCAATACTAAAATTTGACAACTAGCCTTAAAGGATTCCACTTTTAAATATCTAAATCATTGTGGAGGACTGTTATCTGTTACAGGTAAAATTATTTGCCATCAACAAACACGGTGCGATTTCATGGCGTGCCATAAAACCCAGAGTCCTAAAACCACGTTGAGAATGACGGTTTGAGAGGAAGGCAGAAAATGGCACCTGGTCAACACACACTGTGAAAAAGCCCTAAATCCACAAGGGAGAAAAAAATGCGGCAATGCACAAATAAGCCACACAATCTACACTGAAAGGTTGGCACTCCCACCCCGCTGACTCATTTCCCTTTCTTAGCACTTTGCCACTGTCCAGATTTCTCCTCTCCTCATGCCCAGTTTGACTTTCTCCTGCTGGGTTAAGCAGGGCGCACATAGGACAGGGATTTGGTGGACTGCCATGAAACAGCTAGTGAAGACTCTGTCTTAATAGCTCCATTCACAGTTTCTTGTCTTTTAAATGGCTCCAAGCGTGAGACTCTGCAGAAGTTCCCACTGAGCTGAGTGGTTGTGTACAGAGCCAGCCTGTGCTGATGAAAAGATGTATAGAGGGCCTAGCAGTGCAGCTGAGTATCCCTATAGAAGGACTCAAGGCAAAGCTGCCTGCTGAGGCTTAACCTTGAACCCTGCGGGAGCAGGGCCACTCGGAGTTGTGTTTCTTTAAAACATATCTTGGCACCAACCATATTTGTTCCATTAGCCTGGTTTCCTCCAAAAGATTGCTTAGAGGTTACCCAATGATCCCTTATCTTCTCATGTGTTTCAGGTACGTTTAGTTAGTTGAAACCTTCTGCAGAATTCCCCACTGTAAATATTTAAAGCTGTACAATTTACAGGTACTTAACTTTAGTCAGTGTTAATTTACTTAGAATCAGTTTGACTGCTTTTACAGTAACACATCACTGAGGAAGACATTTGACAAAATGAGTTCAAATGTACCTATGTGATGTGAAAGAACTGACTGTAATACTGAACCTACATAAATTATACACCAGTTGTGAGCCTTTTCTAGCATTTAGTGCTTGGTTGAGCCTCCTACAGGAGCTTTTACCAATCCACAGACATTTCCTGCAAACACAGCGTACACGGTACATGCCCAGATATAAAAGGCAGCTAAAGTGGCTGCTAAAGCTGTTTTCTGAGTAGTGTGTGGAGGCCAAATCAGAGCTAGAATGGGAAAGAGCCTTTACATTTGGTTTTTACTTCTTAGTGGTCAGAAAGAACATCCGTTTTATTATTTAATAAATATAACATTTACTCAAATTAACATTAACTGTTCAGGAAAAATTCAACTCATGTTAATGTTATCACTTTGAGATAAGTTGCTGAAGGGTAATGCATCGAGAAAAAACTGTGGATGGGCTCCTGTTAAGAAACCACTGCTATAGAACTAAAGTAAGAGCAAAACTCCTTTTTAAAAGTCTTTTTAATGTTTAGAAAAAGCAAATAAAATTCAACGTTTCCAAACATTTCCTTTAAAAAACTTGCAGCTGTACTTCAGCATGCATACAGTAAAAGAAGGGTCTTACACAACTGTGACAGCTGTATATCATAGTTTTTCTCAAAAACACCAACTGGATGCCTGTAGCTGCCAACACAAAGGAAATACATGTCTTATGGGGGGTGGGTTATTTGTTTGTGTGTGTTTGTGTGTGTGTGCTTTGGCGTATGAGTAACTGCTGTGCTGAGACATTCCCCCTTATAAGATACTTTGTAGACCCACACACTTCTCTCCAGCAGCCACCTCCACCACAAACACACACACACACACACACACACACACACACACACACACACACACACACACACACACACACACACACACACACACACACGCACGCATGCACGCACACTATATTCAACCACGCTTACCTCTCCTCGGTGTCCCACATTAATGAAGACGCACATGGGCTGAAAGGCACCGGTACCACAGGCCAAGAGGTGGGTACGGTTGTAGGGCTGCAGGAGGCGAACATAGTTGGCACACTCGTTCTGCAAAACACAGATAGACACAGAGAATAAACCTTGATTATTCCAGATATATATGAAAAAGTTCAATGTAAAATATCCATTCGTACATTTATCAACTAGCTACAGTGTTTGTGTTTATCCTTGTGGTTTTTGTAGGTGGAACCAATTCCAGCTGGCACAGGGTGAGACATGGGGTATGCTCCGGACAATACAGTATTGTGTGTGAAATACAGGGTTCATGCACTATTGTGTGACTACTGGGTTTGCTACAGTTACTAAACCATAACTTTTACTCTTTGCTCACGTACATACACATACAGGGAAAGGATCTTAAATATATAAATAAATGAAATCATACAGTGCAGCTGTTATTCAAATGGAGATAAGTTGATTTGCAGGGTACTGTCGAAAACTATGTAATTTCTCACAAGGCTTATTGATGCCACATGTTGTGTAATGAGGGCCAAGCAAAGAACTTTATTAGATGAAGTGTGATAGCTTCAGCATCTCATGCCGGACATGAATCTCTGACTTTTAGAATTCAGCCAAAGTGAAACTCTACAACACCATACAACAAGCTATAAAGAAACTCTAATAGCAAGTGCTAAACGTTTCTACACACTCAAACACAAACAAGAACAAAGGAGCAGTGATTGGGGAAACTAGTATCAAAGGTCCGGAGGATGTTGAGGGCACAACTACTTCCTTCATCTTGTCTGTAACAACAAAACGGGTGTCAACTGTGAAGGAGGGAATAAGCTGGGCTTCATTCTCTTAAGTTAACAAGGTCATTTTGTGTTTGTGTGTGGCCCCCATCCCTCTCAAAGTTGCACTCAGACGCTCAAACATTGTTGATAGTTTCCTCAAGTGCTTTGTGGTGATGTAAATCATGTCACTGCACTACGCAAAATAGTTTACCTCTACACATTGCCCTCCCCTGCTGGCTCATGTCTGAACCCAAACAAAGTTAACCTGTGATAAACTAAATGAAAAGACATTTGCATTAAGACTTCTTTCAATAAATCTAAAATTACTACTAAATATGAAATGTACATGCAAAATAGGAGAAGAGGAGGTGTCATAAATAAATTTCACATGTTGATTCCACTTAATTATTTATCAGTTATTGTTGAATGGCTTTACTTGTATAATCAGTGCAAAATATATGTTCAGCCTACTATGCGTCTCCTAAGGATGAAACAGCATGTTGTCTAATACAGCCTACGGTACAAAGTGGACTGAGGATGAATACAAATCTGTCTCTGCTATGTTCTTGTTTCACTACTTAGGTCGTTTTGAAGATCTGTGTGGCCTAGGAAAGTGAAGTGGAGTGAAATGTGGAAAAGAGGAAATATGTCTCTGCACTCCCACCAAGGGATGTTGGGTTTTACATATCTGTGTGGTCTTGTCTCAGATTAAGTGGCAACAAAGGGAGTGGTGTTGAACAGAAAATGAAGTGTTCTAATTACCAACTCTGGTTTTGGCTCACGTTGAGATCTCAGGAAGTAACCTTAAACATCAAGCCAGAATTGAAATTGAAGAGTCCCAATTGAATTAAGAGCCAGGGCTGTTCATTTATTAACCCTTTTAACCACATATACCCTGCTGTCCATTCACACAGTTCAAGCTTTGAGGACGCCTACAAAACCACAGTACTGTATCTGGGTGGTTAAAAAAGCTAGGCACAGCATTTTAAACATCACATTATTGCTATTTTTACTCTGGAATAATATATCATTATCATAAACAAACAAGAAAGACTGCCGAGACTGCTGGCGGCCTCTCCAGCTCTTTATAATGTGAAATGTAAGTCTGATTTCCCATGATACATGCTCCACAAAAGTGAGGTACCTCTAAAGCATAAAACAGGAAGGCAATGCACTTCCAGAGTGCAGAGCTAAATATTTAAAACTTCAATGGAAGAAACATATGTTTCTAGTAGACTAATTTACCTTTTGGACTAACAAATCTACAATTTTTCCAGCATGTTTATGTTTTTTCAGTAAAGAGTGAGAGGTACTTTGGTCAAAGAAGCAGAGAAGGTGACTCAAGAGAGGAGGAGTGGAGATGGATGTCTTCCTGATGACAAAAAGAGGCAGGGTTTGTGGCCTGTTGCTCTTTATTTTGAGAAACCTGTCCAGTAAGAGCACCACAGGGTGGAAATCATTCTAATCATGGTTTGATTTGGTAACAGTATAACACAGTATCACAACTTGGCCAGGATGTTTAAATATGTTCTACACAGATGAATTTAGGAAATTTTCTACAGGTCAGGAATAAGATATGGTTTGCCTCAAGAGTTTGTCTTGAGTGGGTTCATAAAAATGGAACCCTCATCCGCTTTGTCACATGGACCTTGCTGAACGTTTAGGGGCTGTAAAAATGGAACAGCTGCCACCAAAGTAATGTACTGATGAAAAGCTATGAGGAAACTGGAAAATCAGTCAACCCAAGTGTAATGTAGATGGAATGTAGGACTTATAATTAACAAAGCATTGTATATTTTACTTATGCTTTATTAAATACCAATCGTCACAAACAAAAACTGCAAGGCAAGAGGTTAAAAACTGGTTTAAAGCCGATCAGCTTGTAGCTGCTGTCGTACTTTCGGCTTGGAGTCCGAACTTTAAGATAGTTCAGTCATGGCTGCTGTTTGGTTGATGTCAGCTTAATTCTGCATTCAGTTGACAGAGTAATCTATTACTGGTCATACCTGTACATGTTGGTTGTGTACCTTTACATGTGTGGTTCAAAGTTGTCTTACTTTAAAGTTGTGTTTTCATAGCTGGCTTACCAATCTAACATTATACACTGATGTATTCTGTTCTGTCACTAAAGCTAAACCAGCTGCTAAGATATAACGCTTGCTGTTGATCAATTAAAATTGAAATGTATTATTGTTTAAGCAACTGAAGGTGAAGACAGAACAGCAGGTTTGGAGATGAAGAACGTTTTCCAGTATGCAGCCAGATTTCAGTGGAAAGATGTCAGGTCCTGTAACAGTAAAAGAAAATGAGAACCAACACATATCATGTACACACAAACACGCACACACACACCTACACACACACACACACACACACACACACACACACACAAACACACACAAATATGCACATGCATAAGACTATAGTGAACAGGACCTTCTCCTCAAACATAATCACACATATACAAACATCCTAACAACAGTTCAAAGCTGGAGAGCTGGATGAACCAAGTCTTTGGCCTCAAGCAGCTGTTTGATCCTCAAAGAAACCACTTTCCTAAGTCCTCTTGATTGATTTCAAGACAGCACTGAAAACATTCAGTCATCGCAAGAAACTTGTTCCAAAGTGTGTGAGATGATTTTTCCAAAAACCCAAATACTCAAGCAAATATTCATTTTACGATGGAAAACCACACTGAGCAACTTATGTGCTGAACCCATTTATCATTTGTGCCTGCAGCCTCTGCAGCACTTTTTCTTATTAATAAAGAGGCTGCTGCAACATCCCAAATAATTTATTATATTAGTAGTATATTACAATTTCAAGAATAAAATGTTTACTAAATGTTGTGTCATTAGTAAATATGATTTAGAGTTCGTAATTCTAAACTCAAACCTTTTGAAACTTCTGGCTACTGTTTAAAAGCCTTAATCTAACTGTATTTTTCTGGAATGGCTCTTGCTTTATAATACTGAGACACAAAAATTGGCAAAGTAGAATTGCTCACAGCTCTACTAATAAAGCCAAATCAAGATGGAGGCAGGATTACTAATCCAATGAAGTGTGCAAAAATAAGTGCACAGCTCCTTTTTTTAGTTAGATAATTATCCACATATTAAAAATGATTAACATGCTACATCTGATCCTACTCAATAAGTGTTCAGATCAGCATGCCCTGCATTATAATTAGTCACCATTTGAGCCCCAGACAGGAAGAAAGTAACCACCTGATTTAATAATGAATCCAATGCAAGCAGAAGGTGCAGATATATGAAGCAGAAAATGTGTTAACAGCCACAGCAAGACAGAACACGCTTGGCTGACGATGCTAAATGCCTCCCCTCTGCCTGCTATTTATTTGCCAGAGCTGTAATTAATGATGGTGAAGGTCAGGAGGTTGTGACTGTGGAAGGAAGTAGTATCAGTAAAAACCTGTTTGAGGTGGCAGACAGTTCCCAATGAAAGGCTGAGGACACATAAAAGAGATATAAAAGATATTCTTCTATTTTATTTATTGTAATTCCACTTTTAATCTGAAGGTAAATACATATGTAAGGTGGACATACATCTATAGTGTTTGGCATAAAGCAAATATGTTTTTGTTAATTATGTATCTATATATCGCTATATCCCTACAATCAAGTCCTAAACCTCAAATAGGCATTCAAACTTGTTAAGACCAGCAAAAAGGAAAAATGTTCTTTATAGCCCTAACCTGTGAAGAATTACAAGCACCCCCACACACACGGACACACAGACATATCCAAATAAAAAACAAACAATGTGAGGACCTTTCACCTTTAAACCTCTACTACATTTAGTCAAACTCAGTTATGTTTAACAGACACAAACAGCAAGCATCTGAGATAGAACATGTGTGTGTGTCTGTGTGTCTGCGTGTGTTCAGTATATATGTGTTGTTTGCTTTGTAGATGCCACTGAATAAAACAGTAATCCATCTAGTTTGACACCTAAAAGCTCAGTATTACACACAAAAGGAGAGATGTGAAGGAATGCAGAGAGATGTCTATGTAGTTTAACAAATAGAGACAAATTTCTCTTTTACGCACAGTATTTCACACACACACACACACAGACACACACACACACACACAAACACACACACTTATTATGACTGGTTTGGCACAGGTAGAATTACATAAATCCACTTCGGACAGTACAGTAGCACGCGCACACGCACGCACACACACATATATCTAGGGTCAAGTGAGCCCTGTGAGCTGTGTGCTGAGGAAACCCCTAATAAAAGTGATATAAAACACCCACGACACACCTGCCACTTCAAACGTAGAGAACAGGCCTACAAACACACGCACACACTCAGTCTAACCTGTTCCAGATGGAGTTGGCTGTTGACTGTTTGCCACAAAGTAAAAAAAGTTTTAAAAAATTATAGTAATTTTACAACTCTTCCAACAGGGTTTCATTATTACGTGTGTGTGTGTGTGTGTGAACCAGCAATTTATGCCAGTTTATGTATTCTGGGCATAACTAAAGCCACTGGGAGTGTCTTCTTCAACTGGGGACAAATCTAATGATGTCTCACTACATCAAAGAGAAAAGACTTCTCACTTTATTCTTTCTTATATTCAGTATTTCTTTTTAAGTCTGTCATTTTATTTCCTATTTTCTACGTTTATGTTGTCGTCTTGTTTTCTATTTTTGTCTTGTCATATTAGCAACAAGAGCTCTGTGGCTGCACTCAAACACAGCTGCAGTAAATGCCAACATCAGGATATTGCTATATTCAGGATTTAATGCAGCAGGTGCAATGTTTACCGTGTTCCATGTCTCCGTTTAACACGATAGCATGATAACATTTTCTAATTAGCATCAAAAGTAAGGTTTGGCTGATGGGAATCTGAAAAATTAAGCAGACATTTCTGGACGAATTCATGTTCAATCATTTGGCAGATGTCTTTGTCCAAAGTGAGTTACAAATGAACACGCAGAGGCCAGGAGCAGCCTTTTACTGTGTTCAGTGTCTTGTCCAAGGACACTTGGGCAAAGATCAAACTGATCAAACTGCCAATGCTGCAGTCTGGACTAAAGCAGTAAACCAACTGCTAGTGCATATTGTTATTAACCGGTGGTCACAGAATTAACTTTATGCTCATAAAACTATCACCTCTCCATCCCTCTCCTCTGTCCGCCCACTCCCTTTTCCTTTATTTGCTGGGAGGTTTCTTCTTTGACTTCCTACAGGCTAACATACACAAAGCTGGGTCAGCGTGTGAGAAGGAAACAATCCAGTCCAACAGTCCAATGTATTGACACACATTGGATGATTTTTTTTCATCTGAAAATGTTATTTTCTTAGCATTATTTCAGGTGGCTGCTCTGGAAGATCCCTTTCCTTTCTTTCCCTTGTTGTAAAACATGGTCATAATGAACACAATCCTCCCTTTGTGTGTTTGTCTTATTTCTGCCTTTTCCTCTAACATGTAATAATTTTCTAACTACTGTTTTCCAGTTAATTCCCACTTGTCCATCTTTCCCCTTTTTTCTTTTTTCTTTCTTTCTTTCACAGAACAGCTCTTTATTTACTATAACTCCAATGTTCCCTTCAGTGTGTACTTCCCATTTAAACTACTGTACAGCAAATATTTTATGTAACAGTTGTCAATGTCTTTTTACAATAGACATTTCATAACAGAACAGCAAAATTCCAAGCAGAGCAGACGGAGAGGGCTGCCTCTCTGTTCTGTGTGGGTACTGGCAGTTCAGGTGAGTACAGAGTTGCTCAACTGTGTAGGTCAACTCAGTAATTTCATTAATGAAAAAGGGGCCGGTAATTTCTTTGGCCATCAGAGTTCAAGTAACTGGGAAAAAGAATGAGAATCCAAATGCAGGCACCAAAGCTGAGCTGGTAGAATAAATGGCTTCAAAGCAAGCAACAAGCTCCCCATATTTAAAAACACTGTTGAAGAACTCTTCCACAACCTTCCTATGCACATTTACATCAACATGCAAGCAGACAGGATAATGCAAACTAAACGTTTTACAAAGTAAATGCAGGAAATGAGTCACAAGAGTCAAAAACATGGAGCATGCCTCTGGGTGAGGCATTGTGAGGCCCAATGAAGAGTTTCGAAGTTGCAGGAGCACAAACACAGTTGGGGAAAACAGAAGAGGACACAAAGAGATTTGATTTACATTTGCACCAACTGAATGTAAGATGGAGCTGTGGGAGCTACAAATGTTTCAACTTGCTAAAGTAAAAACTTCAGAGGCAGTTTGAATAGTAAATGTGTCGAAGACGAAAGCATTGACTGTGACTAGCTTACCTGCTCCTTCCCTGTCTCAACACAGCCCTCTCTTTTGCCAGGTAACGGGGGCCAATAGATCTGTGAAGGAAGACAGATTGATGATTAACAACCTCGTAACTTACAAGTAGTGCAAGAAACTTTTTTATTCAGCCTTAATGTAAAATGTAATTACATTTTGTGAGCCACATGTTTAATGCAATCAAAACATAATCAACCCATGTGTCATTAAATTTGAGTTACTGTAAAAATGGAACAAAGGCTTTTTTGGAGCTAACTTTGGCTCGTAAAACTGAAAATCTTGATTGATACATTTATCATTCATATAACACCATCAGCCTTTGTCAGTGGATGCAAATGGGCCTGCTCAACCAAATTACAAAAAGTTAACAATATTTTTACTTCCCTTTAATCTAGCCAGGAGGATTATTTTGATTCTGTATATCCACATTTTTAGATAATCAGTGTCTAAAGTTTTCCAAACTAATGCATTTTGCCCACAGCCATAAACAAACAAACAAACAAACAAACAAACCAATAAATAAATAAAGTTTGAAACTAATTTCTCCTTAATCAACAGTCTCTATGAAACATTTTTATGTTGAGTATTTCAAATCTATGCTGAAAGAATAACTGTTAACAGTTGATATATTCTTGCGATAACACTATAGAGTACTTGCTTAAAGGACTTTAAGGATATAACTACATAATAATAAAATATACAAAACACAATATGTCATCTTCTGGATGGTGTGTAAGACTTCAGATGAAAATGTGCTGTGACTCCAAAGATTCATGCTTCCAGTATCAATCGTTTGTTTTTGTTTCTATGATTCACATTACATTTTGGGGCATAAAAGAGCTGGAAAGTTTTATTCATTGAATCTTTTATAATATCATTACTCTGCAAGACCATCTGGATATAAATAATAGAAAATTAATACAACATTTTTCAACTGTAGCTCTTACAGTGTAGATCCAAGATTGCCTGAGTCACACATAGGCATGAAACAAAATTTGGAGCTGAAACAATGGGACTAGTTTTACACTGCTTTCTTGCAGTAAAAAATGAAATCCATTTTCAATGGTGTGTGTCAAACTGTACGTTTGTGAGCACTATGAGAGGGTTTCTCTGAAACAAAACCTCTTTGTGTTGTATAGTGGGAAACTGGCCTTGTTTTGGTCAACACGGAGAAAAGCAACCTGCGAGGAAAACAAACGTTTCACCGATTGTGTTCGGTTTGCATGGAGAGCATGTGTGTGAGTCAGTGCCTCCTCTGGTACAGCAGCTATAGAACTGTTAAAAAGTGTGTGTAGATTGAAAGAGACAGAAACAAATATAGACGGATAAATTGAGTTGAAAAGATGAGTGATGCATGTTTCTGACTCAAAACTGAGATATTTTCTCTCCTTCTGCTTACGCTGAATTTCATATCAGCAGTAAAACTTTGAGACAGATTTTATCTTCGCCATCATAAATCAGACGTCCCCACAGCCAGCACAGTGAACGCGCTTTAAATCAGAGCGACTGAAACTTGGCTCACAAACACTGCCATTCTCTGACACTTTGTTGTCTTAATGTACGAATAAAGGATTTGACATTGAAGAGCCTGCAAGCACTTTTAATATACTTTAACAGGTTGATGTAGCCGAGTGCAAGAGAACAGAATCTCAATGAAGTTACCTGTCTGTAAAATAAAACACAGATTGCTATGATATAAAACGCTGGTGAATAATCAGCAGGAAATAATAATTTATAGAAGTCGACTTCATAAAAGACACACTGAATATTGGTTTATAGTAATTTTACAAAATTAAAACACACAATATACACTTTAAAAATTAAAAGAAGAACGAATCCTCATAGCTGCTTATATTGTTAAATGAATCTTGCTGCTTTAGTCTGGATATTTATTTTTAGATTAAACAGCACATGCTCTTTCTTACTTAATCTTGGACTTCCTTAAATTTTGACACGTGATTTTGCACAGTATCAACAATGAGACACATTACGATCCACTTCATTTGTAAAGCAAGATTACAAAAACAGTGGCAGGCCGCAGATGAAACGACACGAGTGAAGAGGAGTTGGTTGCAGTAAGACACGGGATGGATGGAGTAGTCACTGCTGACAGAGGTAAGGTAGCCAGTGACATGGAAGATGCAAGTCACAGAAGAAGGTAAGAATGAAAAGGTGAGAAGCCACGGATGCAGCAGAGCATGACAGCGAGTCAGAGTTGCTTCCACAGAGAGAGGGGTGACTAATTGTGCCCACGCAGGCTCCTGGACGCCAGCTGACCGGAGACGGCAGGCAGGATGTGAAGAGTTACTACCTTCCTCATCACCTCCCTTGCTGACTCCTTCCCCCCTAAACAGACATTATCTTTGTTGAGCTATGAGTATTTAGTCATCTGTTTCAAATGATGATTGATTTGTTTTTCATTTTGTAGTTTTTTTTGTTGTCTTTGTTTGTTTGTTTTAAATCCATCTTTACAATCACTGTGCTCCTCATCCTTTAGTTTTCACATCTTATTCACCACAATAAGATTGATATTATCAACTCCGTACAGTAAATGTTAACCTAACCTCACTTTTTGAATTTTGTTAGTTTGATCCATTGGACCAGCTTCCGGGCAACTAATTGTGAAACCTGCACATGAGTGTTATATTGAATCTTTTGATAAACAATTACCACAACATCTGATTTAAGGATTTTTCCAGCACTTGACCCGTCTTTTTCAAAAAGCTGGCCTGCAACTGTGGGAATCTATATGAAACAATGATTTATCTCATGCTTGACTGAAGTGAATTTATAAATTAGGAGCAGTCCACACTTTGGCTTAAAGCGGTTTAGATCTCTGGACCAGTTTGGCATGATCCTGGACCGATATGAATGTGTGCCTGTCAAAAAAACTGGCTCACACACGTCGTCTGACCAAAAGCAGCCTGATAGCATGCCTGGCTGATGCTGATATACTGTGAAATCAGGCCCCTCCTGAAACCTGGCGGGCAGTGGTCTGAGTCAGTGTGCTGCAGTACTCCATCCATCATCCAAGAGTCCCATTCTGCATGTTTTGGGGAAATATGGCCAAGATCCACCAGCCATCCGTGACTCTTCCTTTGTTTAACTGTTTCTTAAACTGTTTCTTAAAATTCTGAAGGTGCCTCTTCAAGATCTTCTTTCAACTTTAATACCCCCATAAAGATAATTTACAAATGTTACGATGATGATGATGAAGATGATGGAGATGACTATTATTATAATTTGAGTTGTTGTTATTATATTTAAATTTGGACCAGTGTTTGCTTCAGCTGCAAAGACATCTCTTTTTAAACTGCCACTAGTGTATTGATAATGGCTTAAAAGCAATAAAATACCATTAGCAGTTATGTACTGCATCAACATGATGTTGCTGTATGCTGATGTAAACAGATGTCCAGTTTTAGCAACTTAGTTGCAATTTTCCTACAAAAACCATCTCACCTTTTTATCAGTTTAGTTTTGCTGAGCCGAAGCAAACTTTGGTAGCAACAGAAATGAAATCATAGAACATAGACAGAATCAGAATGCAATTTAAATATTGGACTCAAACATTGTAAGGCACTTTGGACTCTTCAATCCAAAGACTAACTCATTGAGGGAAAAAAGTCACATTTTACAATGTATTGTTTAGAGGCCAAAAGGATTACGGCATAATTATGCTATTCTAAGTAAACTGGGCCTGAGGCCATCCCCCAAATCACCAAGGAAGCACGGTGATAGACGATAATGTGTGAAATCAAACATGCAGAAAAAAAACCCCAGTTGTCTGAACAAGTTCAAACAAATTAGTGTTTGACAAGAGCCAGAAAAACACAACTGAATATTTCATATACAGTAAATCAAATTCAAATCCTATGCAGCATCTAAACTAATAAGGTATTCATGTTTATCATTTGCATTGTCATTGTTACAGTTGCTTCATAGACTATTCACACCTCTTTGTATTTTGCACATTTTATGGAATTATAAATGTCTTTTAGGGCAGGGCAATTTTGAAATGTTGCTCATCAGTCTATGCAGAATAATATCAATATTAATCAATAATGACAAAACAAAGAGTTTTGAATACGGCAGTTCCTATTCCAATTTCATTTCAAAAATGCTGAAGCGTTCTTTTTAAGCTTTCAGAATTATTTTAGAAAGGACCATGTTTTTTAAAATGATGCAATGATGATATGCAAGACTTTTCAACACTGAAGCTAGTTGTCATAGCAACATCTATTGTTTTCCCCCTATGTGAAGGCAAACATTGTTTCAATTCATTCAGCTTGTTCCTTCTGTTCTTTGCTGCTTCTTTCCGCGCTGGTTTATGAAGCATTTGGCACTTGTGTGTCATCTTGTTAATCGTTGTTTCACTGAACTGGCAACACTGATGGATTTCACAATCACTGGCAGTGATAGAACCAGGGGCATTAAACCACAAACAGCATGAAGCAAACTGGAGCGAGTAGCTGTGTGTGTGTGCCATGAAGAGGAGCAGTGTGAGGATGATGAAGAGAGATTAGAGGCATCTGGCTCTATGTCTAGCTGTATCTCATAATACAGTCAGAAAGACTGTAGTATGAGATACACACATAATCACACACACACACATCTGCTTTCAGCTGAAGTGGCTAAAGCACAATGGAGATTTGTGTTTTATTAGAGAGAGAAATTTTGTTCCATGCTTACACAGAAAACCAGTGTAATGGAACACAGTGCATTGGTCACCCTGCTGCTGGAAACTTATATCTGAACAAATATATGCTGTGTACTGTCACACACCTATCATATGCATGACGGTGAAATAAAATCCTGTTTTAATTCAACCTTCTCATTTCCCTGGCATTGAAGCCTTCCAATAAAAACTATCCACAACCTCATAAGAAATAACTCAAAGGTATAATGACTCCACAAATCACAGCAGAAGTCATATCTGTGTCTACTGTTACAGTGAATTAATTAAATTAAATATGGACTCCTTCCCAATATGAGATACACTTCTCTCTCTAATAGTATCTGGTGTTCTCTACTCAAACCAACATGCCACAGCAGTGCACTGAACTTTATTTAAACCATTTATCAAAAATCAAATATTTAGATATACAAATAACAAAGTTCTTCATCTCAATATGATAATAATAGTGTGATTGCATTCTTTGTGCTCCTTCTCTCTGTGTAAAATCAATCATAATTTATCTCACGTCTTTCAGCTGGTTCAAATTAACCGTAACCCTCACAGCATAACCACCATGTTTGACGTGCCTTACTGACAGACTCATGCACAGAATAAGGGTGGCGCAGAATGAAAACACAATGTTTGATTTACGACTAGTTTCCCAGGTGGTTCTGCCCCAGACAGGGCACGAGATTGTTCAATGTCTTAACAGGACAGAGCCTGAAGTAGAGAGTGTAAATAATCGCATCGTACTGCAGAAAGCTCATGGTCCAGAATTTAATCCATATAATTTGAGCTTTTTTTTTCACCAAAAACATAAGCTTTATTTAATATTTTCCTCACTGTTTCCATTTCGGTGATAATGCAAAAGCAGTGATATAAAATAGAGTGATTGTTCAGGTTAGAACCACCATATTTATGGTTGATTTATGATAGACAGATCTTAAACAGATGTTCTGCAACAGGAGAGTTCTGAAAAAACACAAAATGCTGAGCGTATCTCTTTCAGTCATATATAATCCTTGTACTGATTAGAACCACTTGCAGAATCCCTGCATCTTAAATCTACAGTAAATAAAGTAATGAATGTAGACCGTACAGTATTTAAACTTTTACAATACATCAATCATGAAACCAGAGAAAAACACATTACACATCTAAAGACAACTGAAACTACTGAGCTGCTGTTGACAAACTTCACCTCTTTGGACTCACTGCTGGCAGGTCCCAACATTATAGAGTACAGGACGTCTTTCCCTCCTAGAAAGAGGCGGTCACGATACTCGTCCAGGAAGATGGCGGTAAGAGAAAGCTGCCCGTGGTGACCGGTGAAGACAGACGACCTGTTGGTGGACAGCAGGTCTGCAGAGAAAAGAGCAAAAATGATGAGCAATGGCATCCAAAGCAAACACAAGGGGGCCGCTGAGCAGCTATAGAACTGTTAAAAAGTGTGTGTAGATTGAAAGAGACAGAAACAAATATAGACGGATAAATTGAGTTGAAAAGATGAGTGATGCATGTTTCTGACTCAAAACTGAGATATTTTCTCTCCTTCTGCTTACGCTGAATTTCATATCAGCAGTAAAACTTTGAGACAGATTTTATCTTCGCCATCATAAATCAGACGTCCCCACAGCCAGCACAGTGAACGCGCTTTAAATCAGAGCGACTGAAACTTGGCTCACAAACACTGCCATTCTCTGACACTTTGTTGTCTTAATGTACGAATAAAGGATTTGACATTGAAGAGCCTGCAAGCACTTTTAATATACTTTAACAGGTTGATGTAGCCGAGTGCAAGAGAACAGAATCTCAATGAAGTTACCTGTCTGTAAAATAAAACACAGATTGCTATGATATAAAACGCTGGTGAATAATCAGCAGGAAATAATAATTTATAGAAGTCGACTTCATAAAAGACACACTGAATATTGGTTTATAGTAATTTTACAAAATTAAAACACACAATATACACTTTAAAAATTAAAAGAAGAACGAATCCTCATAGCTGCTTATATTGTTAAATGAATCTTGCTGCTTTAGTCTGGATATTTATTTTTAGATTAAACAGCACATGCTCTTTCTTACTTAATCTTGGACTTCCTTAAATTTTGACACGTGATTTTGCACAGTATCAACAATGAGACACATTACGATCCACTTCATTTGTAAAGCAAGATTACAAAAACAGTGGCAGGCCGCAGATGAAACGACACGAGTGAAGAGGAGTTGGTTGCAGTAAGACACGGGATGGATGGAGTAGTCACTGCTGACAGAGGTAAGGTAGCCAGTGACATGGAAGATGTACTACTCAAACCAACATGCCACAGCAGTGCACTGAACTTTATTTAAACCATTTATCAAAAATCAAATATTTAGATATACAAATAACAAAGTTCTTCATCTCAATATGATAATAATAGTGTGATTGCATTCTTTGTGCTCCTTCTCTCTGTGTAAAATCAATCATAATTTATCTCACGTCTTTCAGCTGGTTCAAATTAACCGTAACCCTCACAGCATAACCACCATGTTTGACGTGCCTTACTGACAGACTCATGCACAGAATAATTTTATATAACTTTTTCTGACATTAACTACTTTAACCAATGTCCCAAACTCTGAACCATCTGTTTTAATGGCACCAAGGTGTGACCACTAACTGCAGTTTGTTTACTATAGTGCATGCTGACTCAGTGAGCAGGTACACTGGACCCCCTGCTTCCTGCTTCCTGTTCCCTTTTTTGTTGCTTGATAAATGAATAGTTAATCCTCAAAATTCCCAAATAATGCATAAAATGCCAATTTTACTTGACATTTACCAAATTTAGATTTGGTTTGGCACCTGGTATGCCGCTGGAATGGATAATGGATAGATAAAGATAAAATTATTATGTACATTTAAGGTGGTTACATACATTTAGTCACAATAGTTTATGTAGCGGTTGCAATCAATCAGATTATTGCTTCAGAGGATGGATTTGACCTCTCAATCCCTCTCTTTTTATAATTACATTTTTATGACTACTTGGAGTTGAAAATGTTAGATCCATTTATTGTTTAAAGCATTTGATATTTCTGACCTTGAACACTTCATTAACACACTATTAGCCTATTAATGTACAGATTATTATTTTCATAACGTTTTTTTAATTAATTAAAAAAATGTAATTTAAAAGCTTTTGCGTCACCCTATTTTCCACATGTGCACCAGTCTGGCCGCCCCTGTTTGTCAGTACTTGTCTAACATCACACTGTGGCTGCTGTCAACACATTGTTACTGCGCATTAAGGATGTTACCCTAAAAGTCCTCCAATATCACCCACTATTGAGTCTCAAAACAGGAAGTGTAAACACATATCAGTAGGAGACTCTGCACACATCAGGCTGCACTGCACCCATCCTGTCTCATTTGGCAGCAGCTTCAAAATGTGGATGCAGTGACTCTGCAGGGGTGGTAGAAACCAGGTTGAATTCAAGTTCAGCTAGACATGGAATGTCTACTCTCTCTTCACACACACACACACACACACACACACACACACACTTAAATATCCAGTACATATGCAAGTAAACAGACAGAAGCTTGCTGCTTTTCAGCATTTTTGTTTTTCACAGCATCTTCAAGCTTCCTCTTATTTCTGTCTCTCCTTTCTTTTTTGTCCTTTTTCTCCTTCTGTGTCACGTTGTTTCTTACTCTCTGCCACTGTCGAGGTAACAAGATGAGGAGAGAACTATGTGTGTGAGAAGATGTCATTGGTATGCCAAATTCTCAGTGGAGTGGTTTTTGGTTGAAACAGCTTTCCATCGGTCTCTCATCACTCATCTGTCACTCGTGTTATTTCTCCAACTCTCCTTTTCTCACTAGGTCCAATACAAAAACACACACAGACACATGAACACAGACATGTATGGTGAGAAATTTGCCTCGGTCACTCGCCACTCAGCCAACGTATTGACTGAGTGAAGCACAGGGGCCCTGTGTGCTAGTGACACCTTGTCCATCACGGGACACTTGCAGACAGACAGACACACACAAACACTAACCGGGAGGATTATTTTCTTATATTGTCCAATAAAGAGTTTGCTTCTTATATTTCCCAGACCCAAGTCAATGTCTTCAAAGTAATCAGAGTGATTCAGTTTACAATATAAACATAAATGTAGCATGCGCGCTCCCACACACACGCACACATGTGCACACACACCCACACCGCACACACACAAACACAGACAGACATACTCATATTCAAACCTAACCCTTGATCACATCTTATCTGAGCAGTAAAGAAGAAACTTTTATGGTGATGACAGCACATTATTTACAGTTCAAAACATGATCAGATTTTTTTGCTTTACTGCTTATAAATCCACTAACAAGGTTTAAAAGAAAAATCAAAACCAGGATGAGCTCGCACCTCTGGGGAAACCTCTGCTGCGACCACTGAACATCAGTGCCTGTTAAGTTCTGTTACAAACAAATCCTCTTGGGACAAAGATTAGTGGAATACAGTTTCAAAAGGCAGGATAGCAAACATTAAAGGCGTGAAAGTGAATAATGATGAGCTGCAGGAAGACATTATGGGAATAAAGGGGGAGAAGAGAAGGGGCAAGTGTGGCCTTTTGCAGCTGGTAATACTCAGAAAATAATGAGTAGGAAGGTAGATGGGCAGAGAAAGCTTGATGGATTTACTGGGCCTATGAAACCAAAACACAAATGACACAGAAGGGAAAATATGCTTCAGTACAATTTTACATCAGGCAATCTGTCACTGTATGATTTTTTCATATCGAATGCTTTATTTTCTCTGTATTGTTTGAGTATATTCACCAGTATTGTATTTGTATGTAAATGTACCAAAGCAGTGGTCTTTCAGTCAGAAGAACTAATCAGTGTTCACATGATACAGTTTATCAGCAGAACATGCAGACAGCTCTACACGTCTTCAGCTCATGACTGTCTATCTTCCACACAGCCCTGAGATTGCCTCCAGCTGTAGAACAACTGTAAAGAATGGCATGAAAGTGTGCGTGTCTGAGTGCATGGATTTGTGTGGGACGTGATGGGAATAACATATGTTTTTTTATATACGCAGGAGTGAGTGGCTGTGTGTGCTGAGACCTTTAACAGATACTGAAGGTACCGGGTCAAGATTTAATGTTCACAGCACACCTCTTTGTTTTGACAGGAATGATTGCAGAAGATGGATACAGACAGGCATGGAGTACACTTTTTTTCCCCCTCTCGGCTTGGCCCTAAAGAGAAAATGGCATTCCTCTTTCACACAACATGTTATCCAAACTAAATGGCAAACCATTTATAGGACAGTGTTTTCTTATAACCTCATACGTGTGGTTTTGGACTGTAGGAGGAAACTGGAGGGGTTTTAGTAGAAAACCCACACAAGCACGGGGAGAACATGCAAGCTCCACGCAGCTGGCCAGGGATTCGCACCGAGGTCCCAGCTGGAAACAGTGATGACCAATATTTCGTTGAGCAATCCTTACTCCCCGACCTCCTCTTTCTTACAGATTAGCCTGTTTTACATAATTTACAAACATTCACAATTTCACAAGACCTGGATTCAGACAGTGATATAAACGTTTGTATCTTCAATATCACTTACATGTATGTGCTTCAAATAACAGAAATGTAAGCACACCGACACACACACACACACACACACACACACACACACACACACACACACACACACACACACACACACACACACACACACACACACAGGGGAAAGGTGAACTAACAGCTACCATCTGTAGCTTGTTATCACTCCGGCAGCTCATCGCCTCTCAGTGGAAACAGCACCACTGTGTCATCTCTTACCCACCTCTGTCTCTGCTGCTGTCTATCTTTACGTCCATCGATCCATTTACCCCCTCTCTGCTCTTCATCATACTCTGCCTCCTCTGTTTATCCATCTTTAACTTCCTGTCTGGGGTGTCATTCTTCCTCTTTTGAAGGCATTTCTGAATGTGTCTTCAATTTCATCCTGTCTCTGTTTCGGGTCTGCTACTAGATCCTTCTTTCTTGTCCATCTTGTGACTTAAGGTCCTATCTATCTACAAGATCCCCTGCAGGATCCACAGGGAAATTTCTACATCTGTGTCCAATGTGTATTATTCTCCTAAAGGCAGCCAGCCGGCGCTGCACTGACAAACAGCAGCTGTGCCAAACCGAAGTGACACGCGAAGGAGCATCTGGTTTCACTGTACGTGTCAAACCTCAGCTATCATACCACACAACCTCAGCCACTACAAAGATGTATGCACTAATTTATTCGTTGATTTGTTTAGATTGTCAGTGTTCTGCTTAGTCAGGCTGAGGCATGCACTAGTGTCTGTCACATCTGAGACAGTGTAATTACTGTAGCTTATGTGTATGTTGTTGTTTGATCTGGAAGCATGAATGGTTCTGTCATCACCCAAATACCAATTAAACGTTTGATTTAGTACAGATCAGAAAAAAGATCTAGTGTGGCGAACACTGATTTCCAGCTGCCTTTAGCTTTGTGCTTCGTACTAGTGTAGAGTTGTGAGTGCGGGGTCAATCCTTTTATGTAATTCTCAGCAATAAAGGAAATTAAGTTTTTCCCATAATTTGGAACTTCTTTTCTAGGTCTGCAAAGTATTCTGTGTGAGAAAGCGCACAGCAAAGCAAAGGCAATGCAGGATTTTTCCTGCTTCCTGTGTATTTATTTGTCATAACTTTTTTTTTTGGCCTTTCCACTTATCCTGTGACTTCAGGGTCGCCACAGATCATTTGTCCGCATGTTGATTTGGCACAGTTTTTATGCCAGATGCCCTTCCTGACCCAACCCTCTCCAAAATCTACTGGGCTTGGGACCGGCACTGCGTGGCTGGGGATGGGCTGTTGGTGGTTAAGTGTCTTGCCTAGGGACACTTCAGCATGTGGTCAGGAAGAGCGGGGCTCGAACTTTTGACCCTTTGGTAGGTACGCGACCACTCTATCTACTGATGCATTCTAATTTTGTTTGCTCCAGGTTGTGGTAAAACATTAAACATGACTGAATGTGCAACTAACAATAAAAATGTGCAGAAATAGACAGACTGGAAATACTGAAATTCACCTGGATTCATTATTGAATAAACATGCATTATTATTTCTTACAACAACCATCTGGCAGTGGAAAATTCATTGCTAAAAGTTGGGAATTTAGCCCTGGGTCAAGTACGTGAAAGCAGAGAGCTTGTGTGCCCCACATAACTGTGCTGGAGTAGGCACATCATGGGTTGATATTGTGAAAGGCTTCCACACAGCTTCACCATATTCTGGTAGAAAACCACCAAAATTAAACAAAATAAGTCCAAGGGGTTTAGAACACATGCAAGAGTAGTCGGGTTTTCATTCTGAATAGCAGAGAACAAACATTATTCTTTAGCCACTCCAGGCCTCCAAAACAGGAGTAACAACAATATAAACTCTTTATCCATCACTTTCCTGACTGCATTTGGCAAAAGGGGACAAATGTACGTGATAAATAAAAATGGAAATTTCCCTGGGAGGTTCAGAAATAAGATTAAAAGGGGTTTCAGGAGAAGAAACAGAATTAGAACTTTTACTGCAAGAGCAGCAGGAATCAAGAAGTTCAAATCTCATGCTAATATCTGCAATGTACAAATTGGGCATCAGCAGAGTGTAAACTCTGCTAAGCTGCAGACACACACACACAAACTTCATGTGGGAAACAGACACAATAGTATCAGTGTTTATGTTGGCTCTGTGGGGGAGTGGGACACATATGAAGCCCATTAGACCCCCTGTGCTACAAAATATACACCAGAAAAAGACACACACACACACACACACACAGAGTTGTAAGTCCCTGGTTAAGTCACACCCATTCCCATCTCTGCTGACAAATTCTCTGTCAGACTCTTTCTCTAAATATTTCTCTTTGACATTTTGTTTTCATGAGCTCAGAAACACAAACACACACATTCACCAACAAATGAAAAGTCATTAGACTCATTACACCACCGATAGACTTCCCAGGGTATCATTAGATCCCGTCTGTATATTGTTGCAGTGTTCAAAGTATTTCTGGAATCTGCCACATGCACAAAAAGTCATCTCACAGTGCATCTCCTCCTCTCATCACTCCCATGTCTCCCAGGTTTCAGCCTCTTATTTTAGCCTCCTCATTTGGTCTTTGTGAGACCTGGACACATTACCTACATTAAAAATATCTTTCTGGCCTTTCTGAAGTTTCCCCAGTTTTAAACATTTCCATGTACAGTGAGTCATTGCAAGAGAAATTAAAATGCAAAACAATTTTGACCAAAAGCTGCTTTGACTGGGCTGTTAAAGCCAATTTACAACTTGGTATTAACACAACATCCTGTAATTGTAATTTCATGATTTTCCCCAATGCCAGCTGGTCAGTCTCATTCAACCTCTGGCTGTCTAGGTGTTGTCCAGCAAGCTCTCTTGTCCCAAAATATGGCTGATTTTATTAGAAAACCAAAAGTCTAATAATCCACAGTTGAGCCTAGGATGCAGAGATCCAGTCCTACACAGCTCTCTGCACTGTCCTTACATATACAACTAGATTACATAAACCGAAAATGAACACAATAATAATAAAATAATTTAAATAAAAATTTTATATATAATAATTTAATAAAAGTTAAGACTACTCCTCATACAGAGCAAACCCCCAAAACAATTAAATGTCGATTATTAAATATCAGATCTCTCTCTTATAAATATCTGTTTGTAAATGACTTGATAAGTGATCATCAATTCAATTTTTTTTGTCTTAGTGAAACTTTGCAGCAGGAAGAATATGTCAGTCTAAATGAGTCAACCCCCCTAAAGTCATATTAATTATCATGTTCCTAGAAGGACAGGCCGAGGTGGAGGAGTAGCAGCAATTGGCTTCTACTCCATTGGCTTCCCATAAAATCGAGAATAGAATTTAAACCCTGCCTCTTACATATAAAGCTCTAAACAGTCAAGCTCCATCATATCTAAAAGACCTCATAGTATCATATCATCCTAGTACACCACTTCAATCAATTTCCAAAGGTAGACTGGGAGGCAGAGCCTTTAGCTATCAAGCTCCTCTCCTGTGGAACCAGCTCCCAGTTCAGATTCGGGAAGCAGACAACCCCCCTTTTCCCCTCTCTCCTCCTCTCTTACCCCACATTTATTGTCACGACTGTATGGCATTACCGTTGTCCTCTCTCTCCTGTAGTTGTCTTTCTCCTTCTGTGTCTCCCCATCTCAGTCCCTTTCTGCAGGTGTCCCCAGTTTTGGAGCTGTGTGTTTTCCAGTGTGCAGTGACTGGTCCTACTAACCTTCCCGACTTTCCACTCACCCCAACCGTTTAAGGCAGTTGGCGGCCCACCCTGAGCCTGGTTCTGCAGGAGTTTTTTTCTGTTAAAAGGTAGTTTTTCCTCTCCACTGTTGCGTAGAGCTTGCTCAAGGGGGAATTGCTGGGTTTTCTTTATACAGCTTTATAGTCTTGACTTTATTCTGTAAAGTTCCTTTAGGTGACTTTGTTTGAATTGGTGCTATAAAAATAAAGTTGAAGTAAAATCCTCTTTGGTCTCTAATAAAATATTTTAACAACTATTGCAATGAAATCAGACATAGTGTCTACCACACTGGCTTTGATGATGGACACATCTGTACAGACTTTCATATCACCTACATGACAAACCCACACTGACCTCAACTTTTTCAAGCCCCCTACAGTTGACATTTTCAGTTATGTCATTTCAAAGAGATTTCTAATAATATTTAATCAAAAAATATGTGTATGAAAACTAAGCTTTTGTGCACTGAAGTAGGCGATATACCCTCTATCATTTCAGCTGCACTGTGGTAAAACTGCATTGCAACTGCATTAATAGTTCAGTCAGTTGATAAGTGGTGTTATTTGAGCATTTTCTTACCTTCTACAGCACCTGAATTTTTATTAGTGGTTCACACCACTATTACATGAGTTTACATAGATATATCATTACAAAGTGGCAAGATCTGTATATAAAGTTTATACGGCACAGTTTTGCCATCACTCCGGTAATATTTTTCAGCTTTTTTAAGCTGAGTTCTTAGAAAAAGTTGATTCACACATATTAGCTACGAGTGTTTCCTTGCTAAACTCATAGGGATTTGTAATGGCAGAAATTACACAGGCCACTTAACTTATGACAGATAAGCGGTTATTGCTCCTCACAGATGTCATTTTAACGAAGCAACTCACATTTTAACACAGCTGTGGTTTAAAAAAAACAGCTTCTCTCTCTTTTACTCTCTGTCTGTCTCACAAACACAGATGCACACTCTTGCACACAACACACACACTCTCTCTCTCTCTCTCTCTCTCTCTTACACACACACACACACACACACACACACACACACACACACACACACACACACACACACACACACACACACCCACACACACACACACACACACACACACACACACACACTGTTCATCTCAGGGTGCCTAACAGAATTCCTGTTAACTAATCTTCCATTCTGGGCCAATCAAAACAGAGCACAGGGTGTTACCTCAACCTCTTCTGCCTTTGCTTCCTCCCTCATTTCATCATTGCTCGCTCCCCTCTCTTCCTCCACCTCTGGCAGCTAGTTGCTGTTTCTCTGCTTATTCATCTTTTTTCCTTGAAATATGAATCCACCTTTTTTCCATTAGTCACTCTACTGCTCTCATCCAAACTGATTCAAGACTAACCACACTTCTCTTAAGCCTCTGTCCTTTCCCCCATCCCTCCCTCTCCTCCAGAGATCACTCACTCCCCTACCAACCCCTACTGTGCTGAAGATAAATGCTCCCTTTTTTGCCATTACTGACAATGGACAGTGTGGAAAATAAAATGGCCACCGAGACATAAGAATAAAATCAAGGATTGTGCAGTTACATGGTATTTGTCTTAAACCACTCATCTACCAGACATTTTATTCCCATCCCTCCACCCCTGCATCTAATGAAAAGCGTTCTCATCATCATAATATTCTTCATTGACCATCATGTCTCAATAAATATTATAACATCATATTATCATTTTGCTGATCATCATTTTAATGTTAAAGCTATTTGTAAAAACAAATATTTACATTTGTAATATTTTAACCAGAAAACAAACTAATGTTGTCTGACCAAAGGTATATATTTCATAATTATATTCATGTGGAGGTCTCAGACATAACTTTTAAACTAAATTATACCACACGTGAACCTTTTTACTTGTTTTGTGCATTAATTATATCAAAATAAAAGACACAACTAAATGCTAACTGTCTTAATCCAATGTTCTGCTCAGCTGTACAGACACTAAAGGCCGGTAAGAAAGTTGCAATACATATTCAGCAGAACTTAGTGTCAGTGAACAAACGCACAGATGTGGTCATGTTGAACAGATCTTTTTCCTGGTACTGCAGCAGTTAACTGTAATTTGTATTTGCCAGCTGCTGTTTAATAGATACGTCAACCACAGTAGAGCTGTTGTACTCAGCTCTTCCTGTCAACGGCTCCACTGGAACTAATTGATTGCTGTGAGAGTGTGTTTGTCACAGTGAGGGGGGGGGGGGGAGCGCTTCACTGTGCGTGACATGCAATTTCTTCCATCCTGCATTAAAAAGGACACCCAATAAATTTGTCTCTGACTAAAACTGCCGTGATGGACCAACACGCCAAATGAGAGGACACTGCAATGACACGAGAACACTTACACTTTGTGTAAGTGAGGCAGTAGACAAGGCAGACAACAATTTCATTTTGCCTGTGCTTGATAAAGACAAAAAAAGCGGACAGGCCAACAGCGATAGAAGTTTCAGAATCCAGCCAGTGATGAAGGAGGAGTTGTAACAAAAACCAGGCACACAGTCACACCCCCAACAACCTTAAACAAGCTAAACTGCAGCAACACCAACCAATTTTTTAAATTTCTATGTGGGGTTGCAGTAGGAAAACCCCATCCATCATCTTAACCGCTCATTCTTCTAAGGGATCACATGAGCCTATGCCATGAGCACAGCAATTACACCTTGGCATAGATCAAAACAAGCATACCAAGATCGGTTATGATGTGGTTCCATCCCAGATGAAGTCTGGAGCAGTTTATTTGTGTTGAGAAGGTGATCTGACTTCGATCCAGCCCAAAACACCATGTTTTAGCTAAATGGCTTCTTCACAATTCATCTTCTTTACCAAGTCTGAAGCAGTGCTTTATTTTTGGTTATGAACAAATGCTAGCAGTTCTCATTGGCAAAAACAAAATGTTGATTAAAGAAAAAAAAGCAATTATTTTGGGGTATTTTAAACAAACAAAATAGGATTTATTAGTAATTTAAAATATGCCATCATCAGAGTAAAATCACTAAAATGATTTAATATAGTGGCTGAAAAACAATGAGTTTAGATGAGTACACTGGAAGAGGGGGATTCAGACCTCTCTAGGAGGGCAGGGTGGGGAACTTTTCAGGGTGTGGCAGATTGTAGAACATTTAGACATAGTTTTTCTGGACTTGAACCCCCTTTGGTGAAGGTCTACTGCTGTGATTTGTAATGTTCATGTTAAAACAACCACCATTGCCGTGGACACTGGGGTTGGGTTTTGGCTCACACACACACACACACACACACACACACACACACACACACACACACACACACACACACACACACACACACACACACACACACACACACACACACACACACACGCATCTAGTCTTTTTCTTGGACAATACTAGTCCAACAAAAGTGGAATGCTGCAAAGATTTCACAAAGAAAAGAGAGATACCACACTCACAGACACAAACACACACCTCCTATAACTCCTGCGTATAAGTGGAGTAGTGAGTAATCTACATGACAGATGGTCAAAGCCACATTGTTGGGGCTTGAACCCTCAACCTTTACTTCTGAAAGGGACCAGTGTCTTTCAGGCTTCAGGTTAGCCTCTCTCCTCCTTTTATCCATTTATCTGTCATTCTTCCATCTGTCTCATTTTTCTCCCTACTCTTAACCTCCTTCATTTTCTTAACCCTTCTCTGTCTTTTCTCATCCATTTATCTCTCCACCACCATGACCTCTTTTTATCTTCTTCCCTTGATATTTCCATCTAGTCGCTCTCTACTCTTCTTACTTTTGCATTCACATTTGGCGCTCTTTACTCAGAGGACAATGTATGTAGCATTCGCCTGAAACGAGCTACTGTGCCCCTGCTCCTCGTATCCTCTTTCATATATGTAATTTAATCAGTCCCTTCAGGATTTCACTGACTTTTTTTTTGAGTGCTTTGGCCTAAAATGCCTGTTTTCGCAACAGCTTTTCCCAAAAATTGTGACGCATGTGATGTTTGATGTTTTAAATTATATGGCTGCACAAATTCACGGGGGATTGGTTAAATTAATTGTTGCAATCGCAACATTGTTTATTCCTGGAGGGGCTAATTAATGTAACATCATAAGCAGAAGAAGAAATGATATAACAATAACAAGTGGGGGTGTATCCTTTGTTGGCATGATAAGTTGTAGTTCAATAACAGCAGAAGGAAACAATTAAAGGCAGATATTCAAATCAATAGTGCTCAATGCAAAACCTTTCTAATCAGAGTTTATAATTTCCTAAAGTCCTCCCCTCCTTTGAATTTTATTATTTTGTGTCCTTCCTCTTAACACTCACTCAGTCATTTCTCTTCAAATATCCCAGACGCCTTCTCGCCTAAGCTTCCTCTCCATCTGTTCTCGCTGATCCGGCCCCATGTTTATCTCAATCCTTTTTCCAGTTCCCTATCTCTCACACAGTTACTGTCACTTCTCTCTCCCCATTGCTCTCTTCCTCCATCTGTGTGCTGGCTGTGATCTGGCCGGGCTGACATCTGAGCCCCATCACACAAGAGATGCTGTTGACTCAAGACACGAGTGACACCTTGAGACACACAGACGTCTAAGTCGGATGCAATTTCTCTTTGAAGAACCCAGTCAGACACAGTTAACTTAAAAACACACAGACTCCAGCGGCTCACATAAAGCACGGGCATTATGTCTTTTCCTCTTAAATGCCCTTCACTAAAACACCCACACTGTTCACACACTAACGCATACGATGATATCTATATGCAACATAATCACTGTGCTTTCTCTTTCTCTCACGCTCACTCAGTGTCACACTGTGTGACAAACATGCAGTGTTTCCTCTGTCAGCATGTCTACATACTAGACAGAAACGTCTCACTTTGTCTCGGCATCCCCCAACTACATATGAGCAATTTTTAAAGACAGAAGAAGAAAAGAAGACTTTTTTTGTGACTATAGGCTTAAGAAATGCAATTTTCTACAATAAATGAAATGTATTAATTGTCAATCTTCAAATTGATCTGACTACTTCAGAAGAAAAAGCTGTTTCCTAGTAACAACCAAGCCTACTGTTTGTGCAACTTAGTTTTAGTTAAATAGTGAAAAACAAGCAGGTGAGAATAAAAAAGGGCAGTCTTGACTGACCTAGATAAAATTATTCTGCTATATACTTTGACTTGTGAACATAGTGTGAATGAATATAGCATTATAGCATTATCAGTCAAAGAGCAAAGACTTTCAGCTTGTCCCTTCAGAGGTCGCCACAGTGCAAAGCGTTCCGCACATTTGACTTGGCATGATTTATACACCTGATGCCCTTCCAGCCTCAACCCTCCCATTTTATCCGACTCATGACCGGCACCAAGGTGGCCCTTGGTGTCAGGGCAGGTGTCTGACCACGGAGCCAGAAGGCCCCCACTATTATAGTATTATCAGCGTTATTAAGATTTAATTAAGATTTAATTAGGAAATCAAATGATATTTAGGATTGTCTGTGAAGGTTGTGAGTCATCAGAGTTTGGTTCTCCAGAGTTTAAGTCATGTCAGCTGGACATATTAATCCTTATCCAAACAGCTTCTTCAGTCTGAGGGAAATGACTTTGCCCTGTTCTCACCTTCCCTGTCATCCACCTAATGCACCTATTTAGGTCAGGTTTATTCTGGAGGATATAGCCATATAGGAAATATAGGATATAGGAAATTTCTCCCATTAATTAATACAAATTAAATAAGATAACACCCAAGTTTTTTACAGCCTATACAACGTTTTGGGTAGTATCCCTCAGACAATACGTACCAACCAGCCAATCTCAAACTTTCTCAAATACTTTCTAGCACATCTCTTCTTAAGAAGATAGTGTGCAAGATGATAGAGGGAACAGTTAGCGGCAAAAAAATCTGAATTGTGTTTTTGTTAGCATAGAATGAGCTTCTTATACTTTATCTACATTTCAAGGGATCCCCTGTCACAGCGTTGTACCACTTTGTTTCTGCAGCAGCCCAGTACAAACAAACCAAACACTGGCTCTGAAGAGGGAATTAGCACTGCTTGGAAGACATGACATTTGATGGACACTGTAGGCTGTCTCACACTGGGAGGAATCAGAGGTTAGGGGTATATCTATAGTTGCAATATGCACTGCTTGATGCCACTAAATCTCATACACCACACTTTACTAAAAGTGGCTTTTATTTTAAGCTATATCAGAGCTTTCTTACCATCCTAGTTGTCTTCTTTATTTTATGATAGTGCTTGAATGATTAATCATGTACTGAAAACTTAAAATATTGGTCACTAAGTCTGCAGACAAACTTACTCAACTAAATGTACAGAACTTTGGATTTGAACATGTCAAGTATTTCTAAAATACTAAAAAGAACTTCTTAGGACTAAAGATTATAGACACATACGAAACGCGATTGACAATTCAGTTAATTTGGTAACAAATCCTTCACATTTCTCCCACTTGTTTCCTGGTTTTCTTTCTTTTGTTAAGGTCTAGATCATTTCAGAGGCTTGGCACTACTTAAATTCTTGAATTCAGACGGGCAATTGCAATGAGTAAGCTATTACATGGAGCAGGGAGGGAGTGATTTATGTAAAATGAAAATAAAGATGAAAAGGGATGGTGAAAGAAAGGCAAACAGCTGAAAGATGAAAGGATGGTATACGCCCTACATTCCAGCATCTCTGGAGTCTCCAGCAGACTCCTGCTGACACATTACCCTGCTCCGCCTAAGAACAACTACCACCCGTCTGGATGTATGCATCTGGGCAACACCGACTGAGAAAACAAACTCATTAATTCACAGGCAGAGCAAAAACAAACAGGACCTTTCACTCTAAGAAATAATGCAATCTGATCATAAGAGGACGCTGATGTGGGCGTTTGTGTTTTCAAGTGGCCCCCCTGCCTTCTTTGAGACAAAGTGAATATTGTATTAGACCGAGTGTGTTTGTCTAAAGTCAGCGTGTGTTTGTCTGCGAGGGAGAACAATAGACTCAGAGAACTCAAATGAAAGGCAGAAAGAAGGGGAGAAACACAATAAAAAACAGAAAGAAAGAAAGACAAAGAGAGAGGCATGATGGGAGGATTGAGATTTTGCAGAGGAATGGGATTCAAACCAGCCACTCCCATCACCATCTCATTGCTCCGATGTCATTGCAGAAACACACAAACACACACACACACACACACACACACACACAGTCTCTCTTTTGTGCAGATGTGAATTGTAAATAGGTTTTAAAAAATGCAAACAAAGACTTTTTGTGAACATGTTGAGACAGATAATGATGTCCTATGAAGATGAAGCCAATTAGGGAGAAATAAAAAAACAGATTTATATGAACTAAGAGTCATACCTTTGGTCACCTGCAGGTCAAAGGAATTGTATATATTGTAAGACCAGGCTTTTAGTTTTTAGATAGGACAGTAGCAGTGTTAAAACAGTATTTACATGTGTATTTTATCAATATTTTACTTATTTAGATCATCATTTGTACCCTAGACCTATTTTTCCTCCTAATCACTAAATCTGTGTTGAGTGGGATGTCTGAACTAAACATGCAAAGACAATTGGGGTACTAGTACGTTAATAGTTCTCAGGCAAAAATGGCCTTCTTCCTGCTTGAACTATTACACTAATTGATTGCAACGAGATAATGACAGCTTTTCCTGTCACTAAATTACCTCTACATCCTCCTGGGAGTACAAACACCCTCTGGGCTTCTCTGGGTTATAATGAGAAAGGGGCTGAAAGAGGAGACACAGGAAGAGCCAAGGAGAGAGAAAAGAAGAGAAGAGAAATTAGACTGAGCTGTGAGAAGATGAGACACACGGAGAAATTTATTAGTAAAAGAGAACGAAGGAAAGGAAAGACTTGAGTCAGGGGAAAAATGTGAAAGAGAGCAAAGAGAGAGGTAAAATGTAGCCAGGAAGCAGTTGGTCAATGATGAGAATCAGTGGCAGAGTTTCATGATTCCTAGAAAATTAGAGCTGAGTGTTTTTTGATGGCAAGTAATGAAGAAAATTGCTTTTATATGTTGCTGTTTATTGTGCTACCCAAGTGAAACTGTGGGAAAGGCTTCACATAAGTAAAATGCCTTGACTCAAATCTCGGGCACTGCTTTTTCCACTTTTCATGTTTGCCCAAGGCATGACTTTGTTTATTCAGTACCAGAGGTTCCCTCCACTCCTCTTCTAGTCCTCAACTGTTTGGTAGTGTTTCCTAAATATTATCGTCCTGTAAACTCTGCAAGGTTTTTGCATCTGAAGCCATTTCACACCAATTGAAATCCGTCAAAATAGAGCAAATGTTCTGAAGCAGTAAAAACATCAAATTTGGAGGAACAGAGGCTGAAATACAAGGTTTGTTAGATTTGTCACACCCAACTAAGTTTGTTGAACATGCAACATTACTGCACTACAGGACTGTCCTTTGACACAAAAGTCAAAAAAATTCCACTAGTCAGCGCCAGAAATGTGGCATGAAATGTGGCATTAGTTCTGAGGTCACATCAAAATCCTAAATTCCAATCACAACATAACTATTGGACTCTAATTGGTGCTAACAGCAAAATATATGAGAATCATCTTGATATCTTGTGTGCAAAGTTAATATTTTGACTTTACGGTGGAAAATCTCAGCGTTAAAAAAGAAAGGCTTTATCTTCTAGGGGGGATGACTGAGCTCAGGACTTTTCACAGGTGAAATTTTGGCCAATGGGTAAACAAGAAAAACAGTCAGTGTGTCACCAAAAACATTAAGTGTAAATTAATGTGCAAAGGACAAATAATGTGATCTGAACACTGCATGTTGGAAGGATTGACACCCTGCCAACATTTGCATTCTTTGGCCCTGCTGGCCAACAACAAATATGAATCAAAAGCAGCAGTTGGCAGAAGTTTTGCTTGTGTTTGTTTCGCTTTCCTTTTGCTCCATTGCCTCATTGTAGAAATTCCTTTACTTTTATCATTTCATTATCAGTTAGTACTTCCAGTGCGGCCAACAGGAAGACAAGTAAGTTCAGATGATGACTTTTTCTACTGAAAACATGAAGCTGAACAGGAGGAAATCCTGTGTGATATCTATCGCAAATGATGACTGCAGACCCAGTCTGGGCTTACACAAAACAATGTGTGCACTTTGGCAAGAACACAGTCAACAACACACACACACACACGCACACACTGAGTCCTGTACTGCCTTGTTATTAACAAACCTGAGTGAGTCATGGCCAAAAGCATATGCTAGAGAGGGGAGGGGAGGGCTGTATGGGATTTGGCCAAAAATATACTGTATATGGCAATGTTTCAATTTTAATGTATTAAACTAATTTCTGTGAACACAAAAGGTCCAAAATCAAGTCAGAAATTAAAAGAACTGGTTTATTTGTTTATACAGAAACTTGATGATAGGTCAAACTATGGTTTAAAACCAAGTAAATCTGGGACAATGAACAGGTCGCATCATGCAGAATCTCTTTTAGGTATTTAGTTGTGGTTGCTGTTCCTAATAAAAGTCTCAGTGCACCTCAGTTTATTTCACCACAAACCGACCAACCTTCGCCAATATGTCCTCCGGCTGCGCACCCCGCCGGCTTCCACCTGGGAACCAAGCACGTGAACGTATGCGCGCCTCCTAAAACACACAACCCCACAAAACAGTAGCCAAACCGTGGGCCCGGACTCCGCGCTCCCAGCTCGGACCACCGCGAAGAGAATAAATAGTTTGAGAAGAATAAGCCTTAGGCTCTGTGACAGTATTCACAGAAAAAGAAAAACGAGAGACAAGTTTGCACAGGGTCAATTAATGCCACCTGCAGATCACGCGCGCCCAGAGGAAGGTGTTTGAGAACATCTGCTTGAAGATAGATATGTAGATAGATATATGATAGATAGATAAAAAAAAACTTTATTACCTTTGTAAGACAGTCTCAGTCTCGGGACATTTAACTTGGTTGCTGAGGCGATGGCGACAAGTAGCCCAACAAGGATCGTGCTGAGGAAAGGTGTAAATCCCTTCATCTTGCTTAGTAAATGTCCTGATGCTAATTTCAAATGTATTGTCAACAATCAAACACACTGTCCCAGAAGCGTGTAAGAGAAAATTCCGAGTCCCTCTCTCCGCACATTTGCTATTCCTCCGGAGCGTAAACGCCTCTGTGAGCTTGGTGACCCGCTCACCGGAGTGTCCGCTATCGCTCCCTCACTTAGCATCAAGCAGCTGCCGAATCTAAGTGTTTGAGCTGGAGAGGGAGAGACACCACGCCTTTACAGCAGAGAGAGAGCGAGAGAGAGAGAGAGAGAGAGAGAGAGAGAGAGGGAGACAGAGAGGGAGAGAGAGAGAGGGAGATAGAGAGAGAGAAGAAGAGAGAGAGGGAGACAGAGAGGGAGAGAGAGAGAGGGAGACAGAGAGAGAGAAGAAGAGAGAGAGGGAGAGAGAGACAGAGGGAGACAGAGAGAGAGAGGGATACAGAGAGAGAGAAGGTGACAGAGAGAGAGAGGGAGAAAGAGGGAGACAGAGAGAGTGAGAGAGGGAGACAGAGAGAGAGAAGGAGAGAGAGAGGGAGACAGAGAGAGGGAGAGAGAGGGAGGCAGAGAGAGAGACAGAGGGCTCCAAGTGACCTGCCCCGCCTTTACGCACAACAGACGGACCGCACTTGACACATGAGTCATATAACACCATTTCAACACCATCTGGAAGTCAGCTCTATTCAGCAGCGTTGAGAAACGTTTATTTGGGGTAAAATAAAAAAAAAGTTTAATAGCAAATTTGTGGATAAAAATGCACAACGATTCTACCTGAATTTGACTTTGTTATTGGGATCAAGGTACATTCAGATAAATGTGCTCTAGGATCATTGCTCAAATAAATAAATAACGTGAATTCTTAATATAAATTACACTTACAAGTTGTAGGCCTTTAAAAGCACTACATTAGAAAACCTCCATCTGATTTGCAAAGACTTATGAAGTGCATGTGAATAACAAATATGAATATGAAACTTGCATTTTGATCACTACATTTCTGCCATCCTTTAGCACGCTCAGCCTTCCCAGCGGGACGTACTCAGTAGTTTAATTAAGTTGTGGGGTACCTTCTAAACACTCCCCCCACCAGTGTGCAGCTATTCATAAGCAGCACTACAAGTGAACACGAGGGTCACGGCAGGGTGAGGGTGAGCTATTCAAGGTGCCAGTGTTACCACACCCCCGAGTGTTGTGGGAACACTTGTTTGTAGCAGGAATGAGGGTCCCATACGTGGAAAACATAGGTTGGTGTCAAATTGGGAGCAGGAATGCTGGGTGCTTAAATTGACAGTGTGTCGCGTAGCCATGCTGAGGGCTTTTTGTGTGCTCCCCAGCTCTTCAAGTTCTGTTCATTCATGTTTTGAGAACTTGTCAAGACCTGGCAAATCACTGAGGTGACACAAAGAGCCACAACAGTTTTATTTGACCCCCCTGTCCCTTAAAAAAAAAAAAAAACTCATGTCACCCCCACGTGTATTGTATATCATATCAACAGAACAGAACAAACACAACAAATATACAACAACAACATTTTTAAAACTTCAATCTGCTCTGCACACTTACTTTTGGCACATATTTGATATCTTAGTAATTCCCAAATTAGTAAAAAAAAGCTGCAGTTTGTCTGTCCTGTCTACAAATAAATGTACTAAAAATGAATATTGTAGTTGTATATACAGACTATGACTAAAAGGGTTTTAATGTGCTATACTTTCCTTAGTAGAACATAAAGACAAACATACTGATAAGTGGCTTCATAATGTGACTTTTATTTTCCAGCTATTATTTATTGCTAAGAAAATATTTTGAATATCTTTGTATACTTAACTGATCAGGACACTAGCAACAGATAGTACTGTGTTTCTTAAACTCAAGATTGTGATAGTGATGTCAAACACTTACTGATGAACGCTTACTGATGAAAAAAAGATGTTGCTACTTGCCCGTCTTCAGGCACATGGCTGCACTTTTATGTCTTTCAGGCCACAATGAGGTTTGCAAGGATTTTTCCACCTGGTTTTGCTACGTGTCCCTGCCAGAAATGTCGAAATATTGTCTATTTGTTGTGTCTGTTTCTGTTTTGTGCAATAAAGAGCCAAAATTCAATATGTCTTTTCTATCGTATGTTTTTCTTGTTGTTTTTCCTCGCTGTTCATTTTATGGTGCACAAGGTGTTTTAAGTTTGTAAAGGATGAATGGGGATGCTTATGAATCCAGGCTACTTTTCATAATCATCACAAACATTATGAAAATAACAATTTATTGAAAAACAAAATAGCTGATAATGCAGCACTGAAGTTCAAACATTGTCTGTGTTGCTTTTATTCTGTTCGTGTGTGCATGCTTAAACCAAGCCAAATGGTTTTGTTATCTGTGATCAAAATAAGTAACTGTTGTTGCCAGTTTCTATTTTTTGTATTTTCACAGTACTTTGACTCAGCAATCTTTCAAACGCAATACACAAGTGCATACATGCTGTATACAGCATCAAATATTCATCAACTTATTTTACATATTGGCAACCAGCGGTAGTTGAAGTTGTTCTGACTGATGCTTTTGTTTAAGTGAAGAGCCTTCAGCCCACCAGGGCTCCTGAGTGGACCACTTTTTTTCTAAATGCTAAATCTTTTTGAAGGTCACACAGCAGAAGAGGCCAGAGGCAACATGAGAGCTGAATAAATTAGTTTGTAAAAGCAGCAGCCCTCTCATACTATCTTTGTGAATGAGTGTACAGTGCATTCTCCTGGTAACTGGAAATTACCTGAGAAAGAAAATTCTTCTGTAGCCACATGATTAAGGAACATGAGGAGCTGGACTGATTAAACCAAATTAATTTTCTTTCATCTGTTTTACTCATTCCATCTCCATCTGTCTGTAAATTCCTCAGGGTCATTACCAATCACAGACGATATTCACAAGGGGTCCTTTGCTCTTCAAAATCACACAAAGAATCTTTTTGTGTCTCAGTCTTACCATCCAAACCCTTAAACAATGTAATTCAGTCTGAAAATGAACACCATGCGTCTCACAATTCCTGGTGTGGAAAAGTGTGTGTGTGTGGAAAGAACTGTGGTCAATTGTCTGATTGAATTGTACTATCTAAGTGAAAGACCTCCTTCATGCCTCAAAAAATCCTCCTGGGGTTGAGTTATGCTCTTCAAGCTGTCAGTGAAGATGAAACATAAGACCACTTACCATCAACTTGACATTGCGTCACTTTGACAAATCAGTGCAGCACTCAGTGAGCGGTGATTGGGAATGGCAGGGTGCAAGTTTGTGAATCCACAGTGTGGGAGGTAGGGCAAAAATGGTGGAGGAACTATTTTAAGGGCACAAGGCAAGAGGAGAGTTGGCGTATTTGTGTCTGTTCCTGGGGGTTCATTAATGTTTCATCTCTCCTAGCAATAAGAGGAGAAAGTCAGATAATGTAGCTGGCATGAATAAGGACACAGTAACAGACTCACTGTGGAGGCTGGTGACAAGGCAATGTCCAGTATATGTAGCATATGTTGATTAGTGTTAATACTTACTAGAAATAGTCAGATTAGGGCACACACACACACCAACACACATGCACAAACACATGCATGACTGCATTTGAAGTTTTTTTAATAGTAGTATCAAAAATTGATCTCAGCAGTGTGTAACAGTCTTTGTGTGAAAGCATTTTTTTTGGTTTTGATGTAACTACATGCTTTTGAGCGGAGAGTCCAGTTTAGACGTGGACTTTTCCAGTTTGTTAAGATGGTTGTGCAGTTATGCATTTGTGCTGAAAGTCTAGGGAAAATGTAACATAGCAATTCAGAAAAACTGCAGTTTTTGCAATCAGTTTATGTTACCAATGAACATTTAGTTACACACTAGAAGGTCCAACAACCTCCATCACTTTCCTCTATGGATTATTTGGCCTTTCCAGAACTTTATATGCTGTATTGGGATGGGTAATAAAATTTAAGAAATCCTGGCACAAACACTGTTGTAATGCTTTTTTCTTCCAAGATGAGGAAATCAGACTTTAAATCTTTGCCTCAAGAAGAAGTCGAGCTCAGTTGTCTGCAGCATGTGCAGCAACCATTAGCACCTAAACCTGAACTTTGTATCTTTGCTTTTGCATTAAGCTCAAAGTGACAAAATCCGTCGGACAGTTGGCTGGTCAACCATTTTCGTCCGGATTGAAATATTTCCACAACTTGAGTACTTGAGTTTGTTGGACAGTCTGGTTTATGACCAAAGACCTGCAAAGTTGACGCCCATTTCTCAGCTTTTTTGAGCTGCTAGCGTTGCTGTTGACCCTTTCTCTTGTTATTTTTATGACTGTGTATCACCATTTTTTTCTGTTGTTGGATAGGAATTTATTCAGTGGGTTTTGGCTGACCAGATTTACTTTGGGAATATCAGAGTTAGAATTTGGCCTCTGCAAAAATAAAAACACGTTGAAATGGCAGAGTTGTATTTGTGCAATATCTTAATAAAAATGCATTTCAGAAAAATCCAGATGCTGCCCATACATAATAGGAGAACTATGTATCAAGAAGTCAAATAAGAATGAATTTAAGTATGTAAATGTTGAGTGGATATACAACGAGGAGTGAACAGAGAGGAGATGTTAATTAGCAGAAGAAGGAAAGCAGTTTCCAATTAGTTATCACAGTGCAACACAAAAACTGCAAGTTTAAGAAAGTTCAAGGAGGTAAAAAGAGAAGTAAAAAGAGAGGAGGTAAAGAAAAGAAGCCAAATAAGAATTGAAAGACAGGATGAGAAAAGTTTGAAAAAGGAGAAAATGGTAGAAATCAATAGAAAGGAGGATGAAGAGAGAGAAGACAGGTCTGTTAAGAAGGCAAGGGACACGCAGAAATCTGCTCAGACCGAGTTATAGAAAAGCAACAGCACCAGGTAAAGAACAAAGCATGATGATAGTAAAATCGGACCGGAAAAGTGAGAAGGAGCAAAAACAAGCAGATAATGACAATGATACGGGAAAAAGAGAAGTGGGGAGTGAGGGGAAGAATTAATAGAGGAACAGGGGACTTTTTAAATTGGTTTGGCTTGTGAAAGTGAACACACACACACAAAATGCAGTCTCCTAAATGACCTTTCTGTGCCTCAGGTCTCATTGTAGACTGATTAGAGTCTGACCTTAGCAGTGAACTCTCTCACACACGCGGGACTCCTGCCCGTCCTGATTAAGCTGTGACCCTGCCACTGACCACCGGACACTAAACACTCCCAGACCAGGATAAAACACAGCTGACACACCGAGGAGACCACATGGGGACGTGCATTAAACAGAAGAAAGACAAAACCTTAGCAGTGGACCTGCATGGGGAAGTTATTTAAAGCTTCTTGTTCTGCTCAAACTGGGCAAATTTTCCAATTGCAACAGCTGGGAGGAATCAGAATTTTCCAAATAAAATAACCTTTGATGTTTGATACTCCAACAAAGTGTTTCATAAAATGAAATGCTGACACATGTCACCAGTAGTTTACTCATCATAAACTATTTATGTGAATTACTACTTAATTAGATTGAAATCATTATTTTATTTACTTTAATGTACTTTTTTCAGTTAATCTTTAGCTTTATTCATTAATAAACAAATCATAAAACAATATGAAACACTTTAATTGCATTCATTTTCCACACTGTAATTATTATGGAAGAGCGGGGGCGTGAATGAGCTCACGCTTTTTCATACAGATGTTGCCATCACAGAAGTTCCCCAATGCATGCTTCATGAAATTCTGCTGTTGCTCCATGTCCGAGAAAGAATGTCTGATAAACCGGTGCAGCTGTGAGTACAATATTTTCTATAATGCACCATAAGCGATGCGTAGAGGTTTTTTTTTTAGCTCTTCCCTGTGTGCACATTGCAAAACTGAAGAAGATTTGACTCCCTCTCCCCCTTTTTTGAAGTAAATTACCTCTACTTAATTTATAACTCACTCCAGGTTTTTCCACCAAAAACCCAACTGGGTTGTATTCTGTTAGGCGGGAGGGGTAACGTCAGGTCAAGAAGGAGTCGCAGCACTGCTCATCTGCTGCCAAAGGGTTTTGTCCTTCACATATACGGCCCCTTATATATATATTTATATTATATGCTTAAACAGTCCCTTAAAGTAAGAACTAACAAAATCACCTCACCTAATGTCCATGTCCTAATATCAATGTGCAAAAACGTAGACCTGGCAAAGATGGGAATGTGTGAATGAACATACAAACACACGAACACATACATTTATCTTGGACCAAATCCCAATTGAGCAACCTCTGCTGTCTTCAGCCTCCTTTCCCTCATCTAAATCATCCACTTGTCTCCCCTCTCCTCCCCCACAGTGAGTAGTTTCCAGTGGGGGGCATTTAACAACCTCTGAGGAGAAAAATCTGTCAGTGACATTACTGAGGGAAATGCCAAAATGAAATGTCTCAATAGTTTTTCTGTACCTACCTTCAGTGGGTGTTTACAGTTCTACTGCAGGACGGGCACTGTAGGTATATAAAGTAGGAGCATGGTGTCAAAAACTGCTGCTTTGTCCAGTCCTTAGGTGTTACATGCTAATGCTAAAGGTTCCCTTTGTGTCAGTGAAAGACAGAGAACTTTATCACAAGAGGCAAGGGTCCTACTCCAGTGGAAGACGTTATGCGTGTTATTGATGATTACTGCACAACCCCAAGCTTTTACACTGTTTTTGTGCCTAATCCTTATACACTATTACATTTGTGCATAAACCTGTTTTCTTCGCATCAAATAGTGGCGCTGCTGGGGCGCCCAATAGCGACGCCAAAGGATAAAAAAAGCAGCACTTTTTGACACCGTGGACAGCGTCATTAATTGGTCCTGTGTGATGAGAAGAGGTTGGTAGCAACTGCACATGCAAGACAGTAATCGATAACTTCTTTGAGTTAGTGCAGGAAAATTATGAATGTAATTTCACTTAAAAATGTGTTGACATTATCAGTCAAACAGTGTTTCCTAACAGTGTGGCATCCTGTGTTTTCTGCATTTTGCACATATAAAAGATATATATTATAGACCTGAAATGATGGTTTGACACTACATGAAAACAGAGGATAGAGCTTTTTTTCTACTGGTTGTTCATTTACTGTCTGCAAACTACAGCATTTTTTTTTAATCCGTAAATGGGTGTGTTTCCAACTCTTAGACATTGTTTATTAATTCCTGTCAAGTTACTCACTCAGCCAATGCCCACGTTCAGTGCACACCTGCATTAGTGTTCTTTTTGCCCGCTCGCCCTCTATGCACGTAGATGAAATCACACATGAAAACAATTTCCTTGGGTTTGGAAAAAGCTTATAAATGTAAATTCTAAGCTGTTTATAGATGAATAAAACAGAGAGAGTTATGATTTAGTTTGTTTGCCATGTGAGATGTCTGCCAACATGTCTCTTTATCTATGAAGAGAAGGTTTTTAGGCCACAGAGACTTTCTTTTTTTGGTTTTACATGCACACTAACTCACACTAACTTATTTCCTTAACTCATGATCTTTTGCTTCTTCATGAAATCAAAAACACAATGCTTGTTGTGTATTTTTCCTGCTTCTGTACAATTGCCCAACAGTCTACTCCCAGTGGTTTCAGTGTTTCCTGTCACTTATCACTGTTTACCATCTACTAAAAGAGAAAAGACTTAAACAATAATCACCAAATTAAAACAAACAGCCTGGATGAGTCCACTCTGCATCCACTCTGTGAGGACAAAGTGATGACTGTTACGTTGTTCCTACAGAGGTATGAAGTCAAGACCCTTTGCTATAGAGGTCCCGATCCCTTGATGTGGCTGATCAGTATGACGGTGTCATTAACATCTATACACAAACACACACTCATACACACACATAGACACTGGTCTGGTCTATGACCTCTTGACCCATAGACGGTGCCAGATGTTTATTTGTTGATTACCTCCGTCCTTAAAGACATCCATCATCACTGTCAAGGTGGAGGAGGAGCGTGTGTGTTAGAGCCTGAGTGTGAGCGTAGTGCGAGTGCTGAGTGATGCCCTGTGTGTCAATATTTAGCGCAAAAAATGTAAGATGACATGGGTGGTCGTGGTGCGTGCGTGTGACGTTATGTTTCTGCAAAGTTAGACTGCTTCAGGGTTAGAATTTAGGATTATAGTCAGAGATACTTTTTGCCAAGGTTGAGACGAGGCCTCTAGATGAGACACATTATTGTGATGGCTAAGGTTGGGGGTTTGAGAGTGGATTAGGTCAATAAAGGTCCCCACAAGAATACAAGTACAAGTCAGATCGATAGTTTACATTACGTCTTAATCTCATTTAGCACGGTCACATTCACTACTCCCCTGCAGACAACACACTTATAAACTTGTCTTCACAATCCCAAAAGACTAAAAACAAACCACTCACAAACTTTTACCACTCCCTAAAGATTAATAGAAAACAGTGAAAGACACTAGCACAAAAAAAAAGATTGTTGTGTGCCATTTTTATTAGTGCTTCTACAGCTTTTAAGTAGTTGTGTTTTGTATTTTGTAACTGCATTTCATTTCTACTTCTCTGTCTCTATTGGTTGATTCAGAGAAAAGCCCTTTGCTCTTTGACTGGGAACCATTCAGTTTATTGGTAATGTTTTTAGAGGCAACACACACACAAAGCCACAGACTAGTATGAGAGTAATCAATTTGAAACACATTGTCCCTGAAATGTATTTGAGCAATGATGCCACTTGCTGTCCTTTGCTGTATTTCCACCTGAAAGACACGTTTCTAAAACTAACAACTAGTTAGTGGATTGACTGAAATAATATTTTTCTGGGTTACAAATCACATTTTTCAATGCTGCTCATGAACACGCATTCCTCATGCAAAACGCAGCCAAACATTCACGGCTAAGGAAATCCATCCCACTGAGCACATTAACAAAATAAAACTTAAAATTTAGAACAAACACTTCACTTTTGATTAAAAAAATCTAGAACCAAATTTCTAACATTTTTATTTATTATTTTGTCTGGAGACGACAAACCAGCCTGCTCTGTGCATGTCCCACTCCAGGTTTTACAGTTGGGCTGTTTAATGTCCTGTAACCCTCACTACGTAATGGTTTTCAAACCTCTGAAACAAGCAAAAACAATGTGCCACCTTAAAATTAATAGAACAAATTTCTTTCCATGAAATCCCAGTCAATCCATCATCATTAGGGCTTTTCAAAATAATCACCCGACCTGTAAAACAACTTAACTGATGTTGTAGCTGAGGCGCGAGGAAGACGTTTGTGTGAGAGCAAGAGTTTACACATGAGTGAGTCATCCATCTTGTGTTTTTCATTGTAGAAGGAATAAATTATAAATGTTCATGTGCGGGGGTTGTCTTTCACTCTCTCAGAAAGGCCAAAAAATGTTCCCCACAAAATGCCATCATCACAAACCTTAAAGGCTCTGCAGTGTCCCTCTGTGTGTGTTTCTGTGTTAAATTGTCACATGGTGATATTAGATTTTTGTTCCTCTAATCCGTTTCTTAGTCTCACATTCTCACACATAATTGGATAGATCTATATCCCTCTCAGTTCAGATTTATAAAAGGAGCCATTTTACACGAAACTCATACATTTTCTGCAGAAGGTAATAACTGATAAAAATGGGATTTTATTGAGAAAAGAGGAAATAGTGGGTTTCAGTCATACATACAGTAAAAATTACCACTGAAGTATCAGAAGTATTCTCGGCTACTGAGACACCAAAAATAGAATAATACAAATTGTTACCAAAGTTGAATGAGTGTGTTTCTATGCATCATAAACATCAAACACTGGGATTTTAAAAAGGCAGCATCTGTGAAACCTAGGGATGTCCCGATACCAATTTCTTTAGAACTGAGTACAAGTGCACACATTTGAATACTTTTGCCATTGCAAGTACTAAACTGTTGTGCTTCCAATAAGAGTTGCTGGACAGTGAAATCCTCTTCAATCCACTGCAGTGTTAAGTTGATAAGAGCAAACACTGTCCAAATACGTGTACACATCTGAAGATTTTCTGAAGAACACTGGACAGTTCACACTTCATTGCTGTTTCCACCAGATGTCACAGATTTCAAAGTCTCTGAGAGTCTGGAAGGAGCACACCCCTGATTACTGGTTGTTCTGAGGTTGACAAACCCGCAACTCGTACAAGGTTTTGGAAAAAAAACATGGCACCAACCAGAGTTTTCTAAACAAAGCAACTTTTGCTGAGAAGAACAAATCAAAAACAACAAACAAATCACAGATTTGGAGTGAGATCCTTAGGTCGTGGAGAACAAGGACTGTGAAGTCTACGGAGGAATATGGGGCTAAAATAACTTAAAACAAAGCAAACTTAGAGATTGTAGATCAGTTCCTCAGGAGATGTCAGTGTTAAATAATAAACAGAGCAGAGCTTGATGACGCCTTTACTTTTTTTAATAAAACAACTCCTGTGTTTATTAATATTAAGAATATTTTCAACTGTCTCATTTTTCCCTGGTATACTCACATCACCCAGTCAGACTTCTGATGATTTTGAGAAGGATGTACAGATCTTTGGGTAGCCGGGGATTCAAGCCGGGGACTTTCTGAGGCGGCAGTGGTAACCACTCCATCACCTTGCAGCCCATAAGTTACAACCTTATACTTTTGACACATAACTTCCCCATCACTGAGCAGAATGTCTGCCGGAACAGCAGAAAAAATGTGTTAAACAGTTAACAAGTTTAAAATAAAGAAAACCTTGGGAGAGAGCATTAACAATAGTGTAAGTATTGTGACTAATGCAAAGCACATGAGTCAAAATAACTTTCTATAATCTGATACCAGATACTCATGGTGACCTAACGGAGAAATAAAAATTCCAGTGCCAGCTTTACGTTTCACTTTTCCAGCCCTCCTCTAACTCTCAGTTCTAAAGCCTATATAAAAGTCTTTCTGCTTCGCTGATGCTCAGTCGAGCACTTCCCTCTTTCTTCTGCTCCTAAAAAGCCAACACCGCCTTTTCCTGTCAACACACCAAGCCAGCGGATGCTCCGCAGTATGCCCCGTGGAGCCCGATTACAGCCCACAATGGTTTCTGTTGGCAGATAAAAAGAACAGTTTCTAAATCCCAGCTCTTTCTATCTCAACCCATTCATCATTTCTGTGTTTCAAGCCAGGAATTTTTTTGGTTTTGTTTTGTTTGGGTGGGGGATTTGGCACTTTTCATCATATGACTTTACAGTGACACTGAAACTGGCTCCTCTGCTGTACACTCAAAGCCACATCAGTATGATTAGAGAGATGATTTTTTTAATAAGGTCTAAATGTGTAAGTGTCATCTCAAAATGACACTGCATTTGACAAATTCCCAACAGAAACAATTCCACCAGCTGTGTCTTTTTATGCACTTGCAATTTGATACCGATGGAGAAAACCACACTCACCATAAATCAAAGATAATGTAACATGTTTTATGAGAAATGCACAACATGTTTCTTCTTTTGCGTCCTCCTCTGAAAAGCAGCACAAACTCCCTGATACATGTTGATGTTGCTACATTTGCCTTTAGAGATGGACTGTTTCGTTTTTCAGCAGTCTTTGCTATGACTCCCATGCGGGGCCTAAACACAACCGAAAAAAAAACAAAAAAAAAATGCGGTAGTCAGATAAACAGGATGACAAAATGTCTGGGAACATTTTAATGATATGTTCAGAATCAACGTATTTGCAAATTTAACATTTCTGTGAAATGTCCACATTTCCTTATCATGTCAAGAGAAAATATAATCGAGTTCCATAATTTCCAGACTTCCACCTGCAGTTTAGTTGTATAGAAATGTAATTTGGAGGAGACCAGGTTGCATAATGGTCAATCAGCAGGTTATGATCCAGAGAGAGACTCAGTGAGAAAAGCAGACGAAATGAACTGAAACCAGACAGGTTTTCTTCATGGTTTAGTGCAGTAATGACCATGAATAAGTTCCCACAACATTACACAACAATGAGTTTTCCAAGTGAATTTTAATAAATTAATGTAACAGAAATTCACAAGTTAACTCAGACATGTGATTTCACATTTTGCTTAATGGTATCGTTCAGATGATCAGTGTGTATGATGCTTAATCGGGGTTACGATTTACTCATTAGTGACCCTCCGAGGATCTCAGACATTGCCATGCAATTTATTATGTGGTTGCCCCAACAGAGAACATTAGTATCAGATGAGTAAAGAGCTTATGAAAAAATAATCTGTAACATCTTCATTACAAACACCAAAGCCTTAGAGTAAAGTGCATGTGACCATGGAACAACAAGCTTAAGCTTTAAAATGTGGATTTAATTTTGAAAACTCTGACAGTGTGAGATCTTTGTCTTATTCGCCTCCTGTATCTTATTCCTCTCATGTTCTCTCCTTTTAAACTTCTTAAACAGTCTCTCTCTGTCCCACCACCAGCCTCAGTATGACCCCATTCATTGCTCACCTCCCTCCTGTCCTTTCATTATAAACTAGCTCTCTATCACTGCTGTCTTCATTCATTCTGTCCTTCCTCTGTCTTCCCTTCCTTTCTCCCCCTCTCCCTTTTATCTGTCCACCTTTCATTTTTTTCTCCCTTCTTCTTAAGTCTGTCTCCTCTCTTCTCTCCAACCTTCACCAGCTCTGTCTGTACATACATTAGGGAGACTCTGTCCATTTTTGACTAACATCATAAACAGGACAAAGCAGCGTGAATATAAATAATCAAAGGTTACTTTTCTTCTCCTTTTTCTTGTTATGTTACACATTATTAGCTGAGCAGGAACCTAGTTCATATTTGTGCATTTGATGTATGTAATCGTAAGGATTCAGTGTCTCACTTCTGTTGGCATTTTTGTCATATTTACTTTTTCCTTCTTTACCTCTGATCTTTCTGTCTCGTTGTCTCTTCCGACCATCTGAACTAATGATTTGCTCCACATGGTACCAATTTATTTCCATGTGAACTTCCAGATATATTACACCAGTTTGTGTGTGTCTGTTTGTTGATGTGCATTCTCTGACACACACACACACACACACACACACACACACACACACACACACACACACACACACACACACACACAGACACACACACACTCTGAAATTGAGACAGTAAAAAGAAATACACTCTCATTATGACAACTTAAACCTGGTGATTTAGTGTTGGTGTTCAGTCCAATTACCTTTTTCACATCACAACCTCACTCTCCTTCTTTTATTCTTCTTGCATGCATGCACACACACACACTCCTCACACTTTACTGCACTTCTACTGCACTTAACTACACCTGAGAGACCTGAAGTCACAATGTTTATGGCTGAAGGTAACAAAGGACAGCAAGAGGCGTGGCAGATCTGAGGAACAAGGAAAAAAATGTAAAGGTTAAAAGTGAGAAGAAATAAAATGATAAATGGGTGCAGACACAATGGAAGCCCAAGAGCAATAAAGACAAAAAGAGGACAGAGGCAAAGGCAGAAATCACAAAGCAAGGCATGGAGGTGGGATGGAAAACCTGGTGAATGAAGTATTATTTTTTCCCTGCAGTCCAAGAAGCACAGAAATCCTGTTAGCAGCTAGATAAACATAGACAGACCCACTGCTCCACTGGATGACAGATTTCCTCACTCCTACATGCATGGTCGACATATTTTTAACAAACATTGCTCCACATGCTCTGAGTTGCCATGCGGCCAATCAACTGTGTGTGTGCAAGATGTCAGGTGGATATGTTAAACTGCCATTTACAAAAGATGGGTTTTGCGATCACTTTTGTACAACAACGGAGGTCAATGGCGGCTTAAAGTGTCTGTATGGTGACACTAGTTTCCCCGGTCCGGGGTATATGTTGAATTGTCTCTGGGCAAGACACTAAAACATCCAGTGTAAAAAAACTCATGCAGCCTGGGATAAGCTAAAAGGACAAAAAAAAAAAAAAAATTTAACTAATGACATCAAATTGGAGGCAGAAATACAGTAACCACAGGTTTACCCGGAGTTAAATTTCTTTAATAAGTTGTTTTTATTCATTATTAAATTACATTACCTTTACATTGGTGTTCCCCTTGCAAATACTATAACTTTGATTCCACTTTGATTTGGCTTATGGACGGCTGAAACTTTGTATGAGTGAGTAAGTTTGAAGTGCACATTTTGAATGAAACGAGAGCAACACAACCTGGCCCAAAGTTCCTACAGTGTAAGAAGTGAAAACATTTCCTGACACCGTGGAAAGACGGAAATGTTTTAGCAAGTAAGATGTATATGTAGTGCACATGTATAAAAATCGTTTAGGACCAGCTTAAAAGATCCAAAGCGCTTCCTTTAAGTGTGAACTGCAGTCCTTATCTACATAGTCTTCAGGTGTGTCCTCAGCTTAAGACGATTCTTACTATATGGCTACTTTATGTTGACTATAAAACTGTAGCCTATCACACCAGCAGTAAAATAATGTGATTGGAAATAAACTACAGTTTGCAAACACAAACCTGTGGGACAAAATAACTGGAGTAGTTATGCTATTGATGGCTCTTTTAGATACAGATGGCTTTAAACCTTAATTGGTAGTTTTAAATCTCTAGAAACACACATGTGTGTTTAACAAAATAAGCTCCAGTGTTATAATTAATGATGATGGGTTTTATCCATCCAAACAAGAATTTGTGATTTATTGAGCGGCTTTACTAGCATAAACATAAATGTGTTTTTAATGGCAGGTTTTAACTGTAAAAATACGGGTTTGTTTTTTCTGTGGCTCTACACTTCTTCTGATCCTGCCACTCACGATGAAGCACAGACCCCTTTAATCCATCGCAGCCCCCACACTTGAACTTAAAGTTTGGCTTTTATAGCACAGCAAACATAACTCACAGCTATGACTCTTAATGATTTCTTCCTGTGAATGAACGGAGCCCATTTAGTCCTTTTTAGACGTCACATGATAAGGCGAAACCGCTGAAGTCGACTGGCACTCACACGTCAAACATAAAGTACTTTTACAAACACCACTCTCCATATGCGCAACACATAGCCTACAGCAACAAAGTCTGCTACACATTATGATAATGCACAACAATTCAGAGCAATTCAAACAACAATTCAGAAAAAAAAATATATGTATGTATATGGTGATGAGTATGTTAAATTTTCTTCTACAGCTGTTTGTATCTTATTTCATAATGAATGAGTTTGGACACTTTGGCCCTTTAACAACAATTACTATTTGTTTTTGTTGAGTTTTTTTACTTTTTAATTACAGTATTCAATTCTATGTTATACAATTTGACATTTATTGGATGTATTTTTGTATTAAAACATTAACACTAGACTAACCCAGTAAACATCAAACCAACATTACATTTTGGACAAAAAATAACCAAAGCTGACAAATAAACATAGAGGAGTAAATAATATTTGTTGAGTGAAATTTAAATACTACAAGTACTTCAAAAACTACAGATAAGCGTAATTAGTACAGCGAACTTGAGAGGGAGACATTCACACCTCTTATGTACAGTATGGTGATGATGCTAAATAACTGCACTTCTCAATGGGAAAAAAATTACAGCTGATTTGCATTTAGAAAAGAACAAGCATTAGTGCTCACTCAAGGTGAACTGGACACAGACGTGTACACATTTACATTTACATCTACATTTAGTCATTTAGAAGACGCTTTTATCCAGAGCGACTTACAAGTGAGGTACAAGGCAGCAAAAATCTAAGTCAAGGAGAAAACATCAAAGCAAAGTCCTACCACAAAAGTGTTCACAGTTTGCGAGATGCAAGTCCGAGAAAGAGCAGAAAGGATTTTTTACACCTGTAAAACTGCTTCAGTTTTTTTTTTTGATGCAGAACAAAGAATAACTCTGGACTCTAAAACAACTGTGGCCATGCCAGAGGTCTGCAGCAATGTGCAGCAGAGCAATAGAAAGCAAACACACTTGTGATTTTCTTATTTCAATTTTTAAGGAGCAACATAAAGTGCACACATGTATTCAGCATACACTCTGAGGCCGATGACACACACAACCCCCCGCATCATCCTAAACCTTGGTTTGACTCTGCTGGAATGACTCCCTAAGTGAAGTCATACAAACACAAACACAGTGTTACACACACAAACATACACACGAAGGCTGCAACCTTTCCACCAGCCGCTCAGAGAAAGCCCAGAAAACCCATTTAGCCTCTGACTACAGATGTATAGTGAAGTCTGTGTTTTAGTTTCATATTTTAATAGAAATAGCTGAGCATGTACTTTTCAAATGCTCACTTAGAGTTATTTTGGCATTAGTTATAAAAAAATTTTAAAAGTTAAACAATAGACCTCACGACAACATATGAAACTTACTGGTTTTTACAGTGGCAAATTCCTCTTACCTTGCACGTACCAGCACATAAGATGTGGCAATAATTCTTTTGATTGGTGAAGGGAAGAGGCCCAAAGTAAACATTTCTGAGTGTGTTTTTATGTACTTGCATTTTATGCACACACCTACAGTATATTGAATGACCTAGCACGCACACACACACACACACACACACACACACACACACACACACACACACACACACACACACACACACACACACACACACACACACACACACTAAGACACACACAGAGCCAGCATTTCACTTCCTGATGGTATAAGTCTTAATCACAAATCAATGGAGCAGTCAGAGTAGCAGCTTGATGTGCACAGCAGTAGGTTTGTCACACACATAGTTCATACAATTCATTCCACAAACTCAGTCTGGTGGTCTGCTCTGCAGACTGCCTAGGGTCTCGCAGCTTAGTCTTGGCCAAAGGCACTAATCCCCTCATATACCTATACACACACACGGACACACACACAGTCTGTCACCTTACTAATTTAGATTTTTACATTTGAAGACTCTTTTCTATGTGCAGTCCTTGAGAACTGGAATAATCTGTTCCTTTTGTTCTTAGTAAAGCTCTGTGAACAGTATTGAGAGTGATTGAAGGTCAGCATATAAATATAAATATAGTTCTATATATTATATTATATTATATTATATATATAATTATTTTTACATACAGTTTACTTGGTTGCTTAATTTCTCTAGTTCATCAACAAAGCATGTCAGTTTGTTGTGCATGCCAGGGAGTTATACAACAGATTTTGAATGAACAGGTGGTTAAAATCCCAGATTAATTTGCTTTGCAATCATTTCTCATTTGAGCGGCATGTCTGAAATAAGAGAAACGGCTCAATAAGTCATTGTCAGGTAAAGACTTCAGAAGGAAAGGTCACTGCTGTACAGCAGATCAGACACCAGGCTCAAGTTAGATTGATACTCACCAGCTCAGCACATGTTTTGGCAGACAGACTTTTCATCATGGTGATCTGAGCATTACTGACATGAATGACAAGTCAGCAGGTAAGTCCTGGTATTTCAAAAGGATAAGAAATATTTTTTTTACTTTTCACACACACACACACACACACACACACACACACACACACACACACACACACACACACACACACACACACACACACACACACACACACACACACTGTGCTGACCACATGCAGTCTTTTTCAAACGAGTCACTGAAATTTGAGGGGGAGTCTTACACAGAGAGAATTAATAAGGGATGGAAACAGTGAGACAAAGGTGAGGGGGGTGGGTTTGTCTCCAGAGGGTTTACTGAAACCACTCTACCTTTAACCTCCACTGAAGAAAAAAGAAAACCTTTAAACGCTTTGTGAAGATTGTTAGAGTCTGATGCATCTGCAGAATCAGTGATCCATATTTTAATGCTCTCTCGTGGCTCTGAAAGAATGCATGGTAGGGGAGGATTAGACGCACGATAAGACTGTTAGTCTAAAGCCATGTCTTTTTTGCCAGAACTGGGTCTACATTAGAAGAGGATGTGAAGATTTTTTATACAGAAGTTGCAAGATTGTTAAAAACAGAATCACAACTTAAAAGTGTCAGTATTTCTCCACAGGGTTTGGGAACTTTAAATTAAAGAGTCACAAATTCTCTATCAAACATTTATTGCAGTGTGTTTGCTGTAATGCATCCATCACCCAAAACCATGAAGTGAACTTCCACACTGCAAAGTGCCTGCACAGAGTGTTTGTGACATTAAAAGTATGAATACCTGGAAGTAAAATGGATTTTTGCCTGCAAAACAAAGAGTTACAGTGTCGAGAAAAAATAAAAAGCAATGTGAGATTAACTCCAGAGTAATTTTGTTTCATTGCACTCCATTCAGGTGGATGGTTCAAACACATATGATCCACTTTACCACAAGTATCTGATGGTTTGAGAGCAGCCAAACTAATTGTGCCGTAACTAAGATGGGGTCGTGGGGTCGGAGGTTAAAACCACACCAGCTCCTACTGGGAGATTCAGTTTCCTAAGGTGTCTCTGCATGTGTGTGTGTGTGTGTGTGTATTGGTTCAGCTACCCATAACAACAACTCTCCTCCTGCTGACCACCAACTCAATATCCTGTGTTTATCTGTATGTTGGTTCAGAGATTTTGCCTCGTTTTTTGCACTTTACATCCAAAAGCTTCTTACTTACTTAGTCATTCCTTCAATCTGCTCATATTACATTTACTGTGCTTCTAATTTGTTCTTTGTCTTTGGATCTTCTCTTCTTACTTTCTGTGTTAAAGTTACACTGTTTCAATCTTACTCTCTTTGTCTCTTTGTCAGTTTTCAGTTATTTTTGCAATGGCCACTTATGCACTCATTCCACCATTTAGACCTGCTCTCAGATCTCTAGATGCCTGTTAAGGAGAAAATCCAGAAAGTAACTAAAAGGCAGATTCCTTTTTAAACTGGAAGATGAAGAAAGCCAGACAGAACTAGAGCCAGTCCACTTTTAAAGGATTATCAGTGTTAGCCCCTAAAGAAAGAAAAGGACACCCTTCCAATTTTAAAGGATTACCTTTCTGCCTTGAAAATGGACAATGGCTAAGAAGAAGAAAAATCTACCCTGTGGGTTGGGGTTTAATGACTGGAGTCTCACCATTTTGCTGCAGGATTATCATTGCATTGCACCTCTTTTGTGGCCGGTAGGTGGTCCGCTCAGCACAACAGCAATCTCCATATAAACTGCTTCATAAACTGTCAAATTACTCAGAAAACAGCTTGTTTGTTTAGTGAAATACCACTGAAATTCAATCATTCTGTTTTTTGGATATGAATAAAAAATTATACTCATAATGCTAAATAACACCATGTTTTAAACCTGCCATTACAAAAGACAAACAGTTGGACACAGGCCTGCTATGTAATTTTCAGGAATTTTTATATTTGCAGTGTGTTTTAATTTTGAACTGTTTCACATATTTTATCCTCTTTAAACTACTGGTGCCCAGACAGTATAAATGGGCACCTGTGGTGCTGTAAACTAAATGTAAGGCTGCAGATAATTAACCTATCTCAGCATAAAGACTGGAAACAGGGGAAACAGCTGACTTAACTGTGTCCAAAGATAAACTACACTGACAAGCACCTCTTACAGCTTTATATGTTATGTCTCATTTGTGTTATTTCGTGAAAAAAGTGCAAACACACCACACTTTGTTTTTACAATATGCTCATTCACCGTGATGACAAAACTCCATTAAGTGAAATCCAGGAAAAACAGGTGAGCTACATCCACCTGCTTCTGTTTTTTTATTGAGCTAAACATCAGCGTGAGAGTGGTATTAATCTCTAACTCTCAGCAACGCGTTAAATATATTAAGTCGCAAAATGTCAAACAGTCCAAACTAGTCTTTAGAAAATCTACCACATGTTAAGAGCAACATCACCGCTCTTGGTGAGGACAGCTCCCTGCTCAGGTCTAGAGCAAGAACTGTGCGGGAAAAGAAAGAAACTGAAGAAAAGGGTTGAATAGATGTTTTAAAACAAGAGAAAAAAGTTAAAATGAAGAAAAAAGAAAATTAAAAAGACAGGGAATGCTTGGGAGGCAAAAAAATGAAGGATGAAGAATAATGTTCTATGGGAAAAGGAGGAAGAGAAAGGAAAACATAAAGACAGTGGGAGGACTCTTGGTATCCATGGAGGTAAATAATGAGAATCTCATGACATGGGGCCTCCAGGAAAGCGTCCCACTTTTTGCTATCCTCCTCCTCCTTTTCTCTTCTTCCTTTTTTCTATTTCCACCCCTCCTCTTCTTCCCTGTGCCCCATTATTCTCATCTGTGCCCTCTAGGACAACTCCTTTTTTTTTTTTTCAAAATCCTTCAAGCCTTTCTCTCAACTAGCAGCACACACACGTATGAATTAATCTCAGGATGATTTACATAAGAAAAGATCTTTTTCTTTTTTTGTATTCCTCATTCCTCATTAATGATTAAACAGTGATTACTGGTATGTCTGCCTTTTGACTCTCCCCTGTCTGGGATGCCATGAATAAAAGGCAAATGTGATACAAATTAGCTTTGCTATCTGTGGCTCTCTGTGACCTTCATATTTTTATTTGTTCTAGATACGCATCTATGCACTGTTGTTACTGTTGCATATAGCACATTGATCCAAAGGTCTTTCAGATGTTGCTTCTAATTCACCTCTTCACACACACACACACACATACACGGATGATGGTGTCTGCCATGGAAGGTGACCACTTGGGGTGGTCCATATAAGACTGCCCTTTCATAAACACTTTCATAATGGAAAGGTTCTAAACAAAGAAGATAGGAAGGGAAAGGATATGTTGATTGGGAGGAATAGGAAAAGATGAGAAAGAAGAAGAAAAAGATTGGGAAGTAGAGGAGGAATCATAGGGATAAAAGCAAAATGAAAAGCAAGGGAGGAAAACAAGAGAGAATAACAATTCACCTTCCTAAATAGGAGCAGTATTAAATACATTTGACCACCAGGGGGCAGATTTATGGCTAAACCATTACAATCAAGCAAATACGGAGTGAAGGTGATAACATCACTCTATGGCTCTATTTTTTCCAGCAAGTGTTGAGAAAAATACAATAGGTTGTCTAAGCGTTGGACTTAGGTCAACACCTCCTCCTTTACTTTGGCTTTTGCTATTTCCTGGCAGGCAGGTCGAGTGTTGTTAGCTCCTCCTGGGAGTGGCTAGATTTATACCAAACATTGATGCTTTGGTTTTGTTGGTTCAGATGATCAAACAAAGCCTTTCAAGCAGCTGCAAAGTAAGCAGTGAAATTGGAAGTACGATGAGTGAGGCTATAGTACAGGGACGCATTCGGGGATTCTTTGTTTTAAAGAACGACTCATAGTGCTTGTATACTGTATGTTCATTCCTGCACAAATCACACTTCTGATTGTTTCACCATTTTACTGTAATACACTGTTGTTCTTTCTCGTCATAAGGGAAAAATAAAACTATAAGGCTGTTGTCTAATCTGGATGTTTATAACAGTTCAAACTAGCACTCAATCCTTCTCTTTTTATTATCTCTCTAAGCTTGGTCACCTCCTCCACTCTCCCACATTCATTCATTCAGCCCCCTAATTCTTCTCTCCCACAGATCCCCCCTCTATAAAATTCCATTAGGGCTGCTTAGGTGATGATAATACCTTTGCCTCTCTCTCCCAACCACTCTCCATGTCTTATTCCATCTCTGTAGATGTGTGCAAGTGTGTGTGCATGCATGTGTGTGTGTCCATGTGTGCTGATGAGATCATGTGTGGATTTAAGAGTGTTTATATCATTGGATTGACTTCAGAGTCAAATCAAAGGTTGACTCAACGTAATCCTTTCGGAAACAAACGTAAGAATGTTTGTGTGTATTTGTGTGTATGTGTTGTTCGTAATGGATGTATCTTCACTCCAGGGTCAGCGGGGGTAATCCCCACCTCAAGAGAAAGGATAATCAGACCCATTACTAAAAGTGCAATCCTATGTGAACACAGAGAGACACAGAAATCCATGCACATTAACATTATCTTTACTCTTCACATGTGCCCTTGAAGTTTCACTGTTTTAAGATGATTTGCACAATTAATCTTAACTGATACTGGCATCAGCAGGGTTCAGTCAGTCCTTTATTTCGTGTTACTCATCATTTCTAAAATCACATGCAAACATCAGAGATGTGCACAAAACCATCCACAGGAAAGATTTGTTGGTTGACTCTTAGTCACTCAGCAAACATTAAACCCCCATCCCTCAACCATACTCTACTCTCACACAACATTACAAGGTACAGTATACACACACACACACACACACACACACACACACACACACACACAATAATTTACAATACATTCCCAACCTTTCATTTCATGTTACAAACACATGCACACATACTGAGAGAGGGTCCCATCACTACATTCTTCATTCTTCTTGCTCTCTCATCACCTCCAGAACTGAAGCAAAATTTCTTCAGAGCCTGTGTGTTTTAACCATTTCTCCCCTGCTGAGTGACAAATTTCTCTCCCAAAGATGCAATCCATCAAGACACACACACACACACACACACACACACACACACACACACACACACACACACACACACACACACATATCCCCTGTGCTTTATGAAGATTGAATATCACAGTAGCCTCAGATGATCCAAACCAATTCTCATCCTGAATTCTTGTATGAACTTGCAGCTGATGCACACATCACAGTAGGAATGCGTGTTAAAAATGATCCAGACCAACATCGCACAAAGAGGGAGAAGTACACACACACACACACACACACACACACACACACACATACACACACACACACACACACACGCTATAGCTGGAGCCTTGTTTCACAGTACATGTTCCCATGGCTGCCCTTTAACAGACAAATTCAGCTAAAATCATTCACGTTTTTAATACTGAGCATTATACACTGCCTGGCATAAGGTCTTGCCAAAATGTAAAAGCTAAATGGCACAAGCTTCACACATGGTCAATGTAATCTGAGTTGATCACGGATAATTTTTATTTCTAATTTTATGAGACATATTTTTGCCTGTCAAGTGAATAGATTATTGTGTGGGAGGTGACTCTGCAGGCCACAGGATGGTCTTCCTAGGATGAGCAACTGAAAGCACAGCTGCAGCCAGAAACCCCACTGGATCAGCCTTGTACTTCTCACAGAGTCGGTTTCCCATTTAGCATCAGCAGAGCAGCTCCAGGTTATACATCTTAATGACATTACATTTCTCCCTCCTCTCCTGTGGGTTGTGGTTTTGGAAGAGAGTTGTTCTTGTTCACAGAAGCTGAAGGGTTTGCCCTAAAGACCCAGAAATAACACATTTCAAAGCTGCTATGTGCCTTTTTGAGATGAGCTGGTATTTGCCTTTAAGCTCTAACCGGCATTTATGTATACAACACTGTAGAAGGGCAGCAACCTCCCCAAGTGTTTATTTCTATTTGAAAGGAGCAGGATCGTCTCACAGGTCTTTTTATACGGCTGGCAGCTTCTACCGAGGTTCTAAATTTACACAAAAACACAGAAAAGCCATTCATCGTAATCTTCCGATCACTGTCCAGCACTAATGGGTCAGATACTGTTTTTTCTATCTTTACATGCTAAATTAAATACCTGACCTGCTCCTACGGCTGGATACACTACACTTCGGACCAACACCATCAACAGAACCCACTGCTGCAGGCCTACGGCTACGTCTGTATATGCCAGTACAGTGAACCAGGGTGTTTTCAGTTTGTTTGAACATTTTGAACTATGAAATCGTTATCTGACATTTTAGTCCTGCATAAAAAAATCCCACGAGGCAGATACAGTAACTAATGTTTGACACATGGACCTGCTGCTGCTCTGTATTTATTAGTTTCCTGGGGTTTTCTGCCGGTCAACTTTGATTTTAATCTCATCTAAACTGGCTTGTGCCCCCTTGCGGTTGCATTTTTAATCTCATCTAAACTGAACCTTTTAATAATATTTCTGTGGTAATTTATTACACTAATAAATATTCCACCGAATTTTTTAATTTGTTGCAAAACTTTTAAACTATGTATTAGTAGGCTCAGAGCTTGGAATGTAGGAGGAAACTGGAGAACCTGGAGGAAACCCACGCAAGCAAGGGGAGAACTTGTAAACTCCACACAGGCCACAGGCAGCAGGTGGATTCAAACAGAGATCTTTAGATGTCAGACGGCAGCACTAACCATCCCCACCACCGTGCTGCCAACTCACTCACTTCATTCAAACACTTTTGAATAACTGCAGCTCTTTGTTTTGCTGTTTGAGGGTTTGCATCACTGGAATGATTGCATGTCAATAAAGTTGAACATTTATTGCTCAAAAAATTATATATGATAAGGCTTTGTGATTTCCACTTCTGTTTGCAAATATTAGATACTTCAATTCTTCTTTCTTCTCTAAATCATATCAGTAGGTTTGTTTGATCTGACTCAAACACAAAATCTGCCCTCATGGAAGCTCAGGAAACTAAAATAGTGCCTCTGTGCCGGATGTGCGGAATTTTTACAAATATGGTTGCAAAGACAATACATTTTTCCTGTCTTTTTTTATTTTGTTTGTTTTTTTTCTGTTACATGCAGGCTTTCTAAGTTTTTCTAAGACTCTCCCTACTTTTAACCATTTTCAAAACGTTCACCAGGCCAAATTATCCAGGATGTTTCTTTGATTTTACTGAACGATGTTTGCATTTGCATTGTGTTCCTGACAGTTCAGATATTGGGGTTATCATTGCTAACATATGCCTTTCATGTAAACAAAAACAGCTCTCAGTGCATTAAGAAAAGCCAAAATTTGGGGAAAACTCCCAAAATATACATACAAGGGTGGAAATAGAAATTGCTGAATATGACTTGAATGTAAAACAAAAGTAATTTTGAACACAGGTTTGTCAAAACACTAAGATGATGTAGGAAAAAATAGAGACAAAAAGGAAAGGGGGGCGGTGCAGAAGGGGGGGGGGGGTGAAAACAAATGAAGAGAGCCCTCAGGGAATGGCAGCCGCTTTAGAGGTGATAAATGTTGTTTGGACACGTGCGTATCCACAGGATCGGGGGTCATTGTTTAACAGAAGGAACAAAGGTCAGTTTAAAGCCTGGATCAAGTCAAATGGGATTCCCAGAGTGGAATCTGAAACAATTATATAAGTCAGTGAAAATCAATAGATGAAGCAAGACATGAGTTTAACACAGTTAAGGTTTCTGGTTTCATAGCTTGAAAGGTCACATTCAGCAAAGTGTACATGTGATGTAATGTGACTGTAATATAAGATCAAACACGCCTGCCACGTACATGTAGATGGAAGGAGAGAAAAAACAAGATATTTAGAAAAAACATGAATAATAGTTTTCTATGTATTAGAATTTGAAAAAACAAACATAGAAATACAAGCACTAGAGACAATAGATTTATAAAGGACAGGAGGAGAAGGTAGATAAGAAAAAGAATGGGTAGTGGGCTAAAAAAAGAGAAGAAAGTGTGGAAAGTAGAATGTTATGATGGGCAAAGTCAGTTGTTAAAGGTCAATGTCAGACTCCATCATTACATTACAGCCTCCTTTTATTGAACAAGGTCCTCTGAACACAAGTCATCAACAGTACCCTGTGTGTGTGTGTGTGTGTGTGTGTGTGTGTGTGTGTGTGTGTGTGTGTGTGTGTGTGTGTGTGTGTGTGTGTATGTGTGTGTGTGTGTGTCTGTGTGAGAGAGAGAGAGAGAGACAGAGACAAACAGAGAGATAACAAGAAAGAGGTAATTGGGTACTGATGCAGATCAGGGGTCATGATAAGATAATGCAGTTATTATGTTTAATGCTTGCAACCTATGAAAACAGAGAAATACAAACAGTGGCAGGTATTGGTTACCCACATCACACACTCACATCCTTAAACTAATTTTGTAATCTGATTACTAATTTGGTTCTGATGACACTGCCTCAGGTTTGCCCCTTCTCTGTCTTGATTTGGCCATGGATCTGGTTTTGTCTGGAGTGAGACTCCAATTCAAATCCATGTTAGACTGGATCATCAATATAATTATCTCTGAGTCCAAACACTCCTTTTGAGTGTTAATGTAACAGTATGTTCTCTTTAGTGATGCTGATTCTCACAGTATATCAGCTCATCATAGCTATGCAGTATGAACGCTACACACACTATGGCCAATGAATATCTGAGCTCTTTATTATAAGTTTTTAACCATTACCAGCTTAGTTTACTTCATGTTTGTTTAGTTTATGCCTAATAACTTTTGAAGGCTATTGTTGTTTAAAGTGCCTCATAAAAATCTCAGTATTCCCATTTGATTTTATAGACATTTGTTCATAATTTAGCTGACTGAAGCTTGCACTGTACAGTTGTGATGTTTAGGAAAATCATGTATTTGTCTTTCTTCACCAATTTTCTCCTCAGCGTCAGAGATGTAACTTTACAATGAGCCGTTTCCAGGGTTTCCTGTCGCTGGCAACACTACATGCTACATTTCTCCCCATGAGACATCCATTGTGGGTCAGTTTGTCAGCGATAAGTCCTGGCTACATGTTTGAGTTATATGTATGAAATGGAGCCAGTCACAACAAAGAGAATCAGACTAAATAAGGGCAAAATATATGCATCAACATGTCACTGCTGCACACATGCAAGGCTTCGTAATACCCTCTTTCTTTCCAAATACAGTTTCCCTAAATGTCATCATTGTTGTTCTAATAACAATGAGGATCACATTATGGTGCATTTGTCTTATGTAATTCATCACCTGCTTTGGTTTAAAAGATCAACCCAAATGTTAAATGTTAATGTTTATGAAAAAGCTAGAAAGTCCATTGTGATGACCGTCCCTGCTGCAACACAGTCCAGTTAAATGTTGGTAACTCACCTGCACTGCACACTTTGTTTTCTTTGATTTACATTTAGTAATTTAGTACATTGAACACATTTTATTGTACAAAACAATAAATATGGTGTCATTTCTTTTTGTAGCCTACATTTTGTTAAGTTGTATACAGTTGCACATTAATTATTTTTGCTTGAGTTAATCATAATTAAGTTTCCTGTGCAGGTGGAGCTGTTGTGGGCTTCAGCTGCTGGAGGGATTTTTTCAGCTGAACAAAAGGATGCACCCCAGGAAGCAGAACATCTAAATAGAGGAAGTTGTCAATTTGACCTCACCAAGAGTCTGCTACCTTAAAGGGGGATTGTAATTTCTATTTTGGGTTATTTAGCTATATTATCTTACTTATTTAATATAGTTGTTTTGGATAATATCTAATTATTTGCATTCAGTAGATTTATTATGTGCAAATTCATTGTGAGGTTTTATTTTTCTGTTACCCCTGGTGTGTCTTTAATGGTCTGATCAGCCATTATATATGTTCCCCTGTGTGTTCACTCTGATTTGAATTCCTATGATACTGAATAATGAGGAGTCTTGAGTTAAACATTTCCAGAAAATGGCACATAGGCACCAAAGTCTGCTTGATAGAACAGATAGATGTGGATTACAGTACTTGTTCACATCTATTATCTATAACTGCGTATACTGTTATGCTGACAGCATAGGGTGAGATACAGGCTACACCCTGAACAGGTTGCCAGTCTAACTCAGGGCTAACACAGAGAAACACACACAGATAGACAACCATTCACACTTACATTCATACCTATGGGCAATTTACCAGTGAACCTGACATGCATGGCTTTGGACTGTGGCAGGAAACCGAAGGACCCAGAGGAGACACATGCAATCACAGGGAGAACATGCAAACTCCACACATAAAGGCCCACAGCTTTGGGCCTTTCTGCCCAAGGCTAACCACTCCAAAACCCGTGCTCAGTATGTAACATGTCCTCTAAACCTAAAGCCCATACAATGTGTTTGCCCCTACCCTCTTATATTACCCCATGATGGGAAGCAGGTGTTTAGTTAGTTAAAATGTCATGGTTTTGCTTAAATGTAGTGCATTGTCACATGACCATTCATTGTGTGATGGTTACACTAAATTACAGAAGGTTGTTGCACATTAGACTTGAACTCCAGTGTCCTTTGGAAAAGTCCTCTGTTCAATTAACTCATCCATCCAACCCAACATCTTCAAAAAAATCTTTTTTCTCATACGTGAAACTGTGCACCCATGACAGGACTGTTCATGTATAGTATCCTCAACACTCCTCACCTCTCATCTCCATGCTGACTGTCTGCAATCTGTCTCTCAGCAAGTCTGTTTCTCAGCAGTGTGTGTGTGTGTGTGTCTGTGTGTGTATGTGGAGAGAGACACAAAACAGGTAGATGGTGAATCACAAATAAAAGGTCACTCCTGTATGTTCTGATAAATACCTAAACTCAATTCTCAAGCACCAAGCTGATTATCTACATTTTACTTAAAGTTCAATTATGATGATTATGGTATTTTTAGCATAATATATGCAGTAATTAATAATGAATAAAGGTCAAAGATCAATCTCAATAAAGGTGGAGATTTTAACCACTTTATGCAAGGATAGGTGATTAACCCATAATGATACATCAGCATTTATTTCTATTATTATATTGTTACCACCAGGTGGTGGTAAAGCTGTGGATGATTATTGTATCTTTACTTGATTAGTTGAAAAAACAATGCTTAGTTAAGGAGGATTCTTGAAGAGACCTCAGAGTAGAGCTTCTTCATCGGTAGAGGCATCTTCATGTTTGAAAGACAGGCAATGAGGAGGCTCAGCAGAAGAATGGGTGGGGTCCATTATTCAGGGGAATGTCTTGTATGTTTTCGTAATAAAAAAAACAAAACAAAACAAAAAGCCAGTAGGTCCCCAGCAGGTAGAAAGCCTTGCACTCTGAGAGCTGTTCCACTACAGAGCAAAGGGACATTTAAAATTCATGGCTGACTGATTGGCAGAACCTTCATAATCAGTGAGGCTGCCATGATCAGTGCCGGGGGACAGGTTGGTCTGTTGTAAGAAGGAATGAGTTTTAAAGCTTAAGAGTGAAGTATAATTTGGACAGTGAAGTTTTCCTGAAAGGTCTGTCTGGCGGTTAAGACTTAAGACCTAAGACTTATGTTTAGGGGTTTGTTGTAAACATTATGTCAGAAAACACTTTACGTTAATGAAGGTGCACTTTACATGCACATGCGTGCTCACATGTTTAAATGCTCTTCCTCCCCCCGTTGTTCTCTCTTCATCCCCTACTATCTTACCCCATCACCTCTCATCTACTCACTGAGGTACCAAAGGGAGCTGACCTCATCACCCTAGTGCCATGGTAACGCCCTGCAGCGGTGCACCCTGGGTCCCTGGGATCCTGGGATCCTGGGAAGGTGAAGGAGTGTGGAATGTGATTGGTCTGTGAGTGGGAGAGTGGATGCAGAGGTCGGGAGCAGAGCATCCTGGATGGATTGATGGATTCAGTGACAGCTCAAATTCACACAGGCACACACACACCACACACACAAACATTATTATACAAACATGATACCGGCAAACTGCTATTAGACTCTAATTCACTTTGTCTTTCCAGGCTGCAGGGCAGAGTATGAAGAGGTGGAAGTGAAGGGTGCTGAAAGCCCTTATTTTTATTCATTCAGGCAATGTCAGGGTTGGAATATCTTAAACACTTTAGTTGCTCATGGTTTATCAAATTACATGGTAATTTCAGCTTCATCTTGAAGGTTTTTCTGATGTGCCTGGCACATCAAGAACACGTCATACCACTGACCCTGCCACTGAATGGGGTTTATGTGATGTTAGAGCGTGATAAAAGACACAAATTACTATTTTAATTGAGCACTAAAGTTAATACAGTTGGGTGTAAAAATGTGCATCCTCTCTTTCTGAAATGGCAAAAACAATTAAAAAAAAGTTTTTTCATCATAGTATTTAATGCACAGCTACAGTAGAACAGTAGAACAAATGTTCCTTAAGATAAATCAATTAATTTTGTATTAATTTATCAAGAGGGATACAAACTTAATAATAAAAAAATATAAATGGTATTTTCATTATTCTACTATAACCTTTTTATACATTCCTTGACGATTTCTGTTACCTCTAATGCTTAAGGAACATTTGTACTAATTGAATTTGCATTGTTAATATAAGTTTGCTTCAACCTACATGCAATTTCCATTTAACAGAAATGCAAACATAACATATAGCAATGCACATTCACACGTTAGTGCAAATGTTCTTTCATCATCAGAAACAACAAAAATGGTCAAGGAATGGATAAAAAAGGTTATGGGAAAATACTGAAAATTAAATTAGTGCACAATTTGGATTGTCTCTGATAAATTAATAACACATTTTGTTTCAGTAAATTTGCAATGAAGGAACATTTGCACTAGTTTATTGTGCATTGAATATTATGTTGCTGAAAAACTGCTCAGATGCTCATGAGCAGATGTTTTTTTTTGTTTCTTGTGCTACCAAAGAAAAAAACTGCTACTGTTATGTTATAAGTTATGTTGCTCCAACCCCTTCTTATTCTCACAGTGTCAAATTTTATTATGTCCTTTGGTGTCTATATATACATCACCAATGCTTCAAATATATATTTTTTAAAAACATCACTTTCAAACATTACAATTAAATTCATATCAGTTGTATTCATTTATTTAGCACCAAATCTAAACAAATTGATCTCAAGGCACAGTAAGGTAAAGAGCTTACAGAATGACAGAAGACAGAGAGGAAAATCTACCTTAATCTGCCACAACCATGTGGGGTGAATAGAGAGCTGAGTGAGACAAGAAGAGCAAAAAGAAGCAACAGACAAAACACTGGGCAGGTGGGTAGGACACACAAGCCCCGAAGCTCAACCTGCAGAATAAAAGAGAGAGAAGCATAACTAGGGGGGAAAGAAGACACCATTTTAATGTCATGTAATTGTGGCAGATATGAGGAGAGGCGACTGAAATATGAAAACCTACAGTGGCCAAAAGCGTCTGTTCGAGAAGCAAAAGGATTTGACAAATGTCAGTAAAACACAGCCACTGAGTACTTTGAATTAAGAATGGTTCATGGACCCAAACCAAGCAAACCAAATGTCTGAGGTTTTAACTTTTTTCTTTCAAATAGCTCAAACAACAACTGATACAGATGACCACACACTGAGTTTCCACAATTTATTGACATGACATGATGTTTCGACCACAACAGGTCTTTTCCAGGCCAAACAAACATAAAAAAGCTCCATTATGTTTTTGAAGTTTTTCAGCAGTCCCATTTACTCAGGCAGAAGCCCTTGTGTCCATTCAGCAAACCCACGCAAACACTTGTGCGTTCAACTCCAGGCTTTTTACAGGCAGCTCTCTAATCAAAATAAATCTTCAGTGACAGAGGCAGAGTGAGGCTCTGAATGTGTTGTCAATTAGCAGAGGCAGAGCAATAGTAGAAGAGCAAAAGAAGCACAAACAGGAAAGATCATGAATGAACCAAACATGTCTGTTGTTCCTACGAGGTCTCTGATGTGGGCCCACAGCTAAATGTGATTCTTTAGTTTCTTCAAAGATTTGGTTTGTAGTAACAACGAAGCAGCTTGTGCAAAGAGGCCTTCAGTGTGCCGGGTGCTATTGTGCCAAATGTTTCCTTTCAGTTCTCTGCTTTCCCTCCCTTTGCTCTTTCTCTTGCCCCCAGCTTTCATTTAAGCTTGTTCTTCATGGGTGTAATTCATTGTCGGTTTTATTCAGATGCTTACAAGCATGCACGCAGACACATCATGCCAGTAGGCAGATATGTAAATTTGGCTGTAAAAGACAGCCACGAATACATGGAAGTTGCCGTGTTTTGTCCTTGAACAACTAAAAGGCCTATGTAAGTTGTAAGTGTTTGTGTGGCCCTAAACAGGATGAGCAGTTACAAAACGATGGAAAGTCTAAAATTAGTTAGAAAACTGGTGTCAACATCATCAATTATTTTATGTAGCTGTGGCTATTTCAATTCCATTTATTTCTCTCAATACAACAAAACCCACATTTTTATTTTGGATCAAGAGGGAGGGAAAGGTCAGTTAATTGTATCTTCCAGTTATTTGACTGTAGTTATGTGACACAAAGTGAGGAAGATAAAAACAGAGAGAGCTGAAGAGTTAGAAAAAGCTCTAGCTGAAGGAAAGAATCTAAGCAGTGAAAGTTTCTTTGCATTCTTTATTTAGCTTCTGTTCTTTTTCCATTTCACTTTTCACGCGTACAAACACAACAAAAAACAACACAACACAACATAATCTGACTTACTTTGACTGACTATGTGGAGAGCCCAATGTTTTCAGTATGTCTAAAGCTAATATGTCCCTTACAATCTGCCTTATGCTTATTCATCTTACTCTTAAAGTAAATGGCGTTTATCAGTGTCTTGTTTTGGGTGAAGCTTTTTGTCTCTTCTCTTAATTTTCTCTCTGTTGTGTTGTGTGTTGTCTACGCTGTTTTTCATTTGAATAAGTGAAGAAATGAATGGCCTGAATAAAAAAAAAAAAAACAACAATCTCCAACACTATGAGTGTGTACATGGACAAATTAAACAATATGATGTTCCAGTGCCGGTTTTGGAAAACAGAACAAAGTAGAATAAGAAAATCAATCTACATACTGTGTACTCGCTCAGTACATCTCAATAACATTATTTCTTTGATCAGGGCATTTTACATAGTATACATAGTAAAACATATTAAAAATGGAAAAAGCAAAATCTCATTAGTGAGCATATTTAAATCTTTCATGTTGCTTTTAAATTTAATACACAAATTATCAAAAATAAAATTATAAATATCCATGTCCATTAAAGACAGAAATGTTTAGTCTATGTTACACAAAGCCACAGAACCATTCCTCAACCAGAAGCCTGGGAACAACGGTTCAGTGAATTTAGCTTTGAAGGTGTGTATGAGGCTCAGCTCTCCTGATGACACACTGTGATAACTCAGATTCCCACTTTCCCAATCCAGTAACACTGCTATTTTATGGCTAAGAGGCTTTTGAATATTTTCAGATACATTCCCATGTATGGCGATGTATCCATCCTTGGAGCAAATCAGACTCCAGGACACCTCATTGCATCCAAGTCCACCAGTTCTGTCCCATTTTCTACCTACGTCATTATAAGCCACTGCGATGCCGACCTTGTCCCACCACTCCACCTCCCAGTAGCAGATGCCTTTCAGGCCCTCTTCACAAAACACCTGAGTCCTCTTAAACCTGTCCTTGTTTTCAGGTCGTGATACCCTCTCCACTGATCTTTTTACAATTCTGACTTTCCTGTTCCCTTCAGACAGAACAAGCCTTTTGCTCACTGTGCTTTCATCAAACTTCAGATCTACATAATCTGACAGAGAAACAAACAACACATAAGTGAGGAAAATATAAAACATGTTTATGTGAATTTATGTCATTTTTAATTTGATTTCAGTTTCTTTTTATCACCTTAGTTTCAGTTTCATCAGTGTGCAACACCCTAGATTTTTGCTTTATTGAGTCTTATCCCTCCTTGTGAGAAGAGAAAAAACTTTCAACACCCACCCAAAGCACAGGCTTTTCATCTGCTCAACCAGTTGTCACACCTGGCCTGATCGTGGTGCTGGAAATATATTTGGGATGAGCTTGATGATAAATGAGCTGTATGTGGGGTCATCACACAACGTGCTGACATCAGGGTTTGTGCCACTTCTGTAAGGGGCTGTTCCTCAATGTGCTCCAGCAGCTGGGTGAGTTGTTCACAGTCTGGGCCAAAGAGGTTTGGCAGCTTGGAGAGGACCCTTATCATGAGGATGGGCTTCACCAAGGAGACTGATGTTTGCACCTGGATTTGGCCAGGCTTAGATATGAACCAGGTTTGTTTGGGCCAAGATGGATCTGTTCATGGCACAATGCACAGTGCCAGTTGTGCTTTTCTCTGAGGGTGTGGGACAACACTTTGCTGGGGGTCAATCTGTTTGCACATCATGCCTGATCCAGGTCCTATATGTCTTTTCCTCGCTTGTCTTGATCCCACCTTTGTTGGATCGGGGTGCAAACAGGGGCTGGCACTCATTCTAATAACTCCAGAGCATCCCAGAGCCTTATGATTACAGTGCCTGAAGAGAATGTTGACAGGCCAGCCTTTAGAGTTCCCATGGCATGGATATGCACTTTTTCAGGCAGCAGGAGTAATCAGGAGCTTTCCATTGATACGCCAAAGTTTGTGGGCTTGGCCACTGAAAGAGTGTGTCTGGGCTGCAGTGATGGGCTGCATTTCAGCACCATATATCCATCAGTGTGCTCTTGGGTTCTCTTTGGCAAAGTGCTGCATAGAACATTTCCTGCTTTTGATCTGACCTAATACAGTGAAGGCTCAGGGAGGTGTGCATTAATGAAGGACCCATGGGCTTTAGTCCCATGATAAAAGGCCCATATTCTGGGTGGGTGTCAACAATTTTTTCCTCAGGTTGCTGGTGCAAGGAGGGATAAGGCTAAAAGCACAGGGAGCTGCTCCTAATTTACAGAACCTTAGGTTACAATACAGAATCAAAGCAGTTGTTACAAAATACTTACATTTCTTTAGGCCTGGCTTTAATCGGTGCTCTCCACCATGTTCCAAACTATATTAAATAAAGATAATAGTGTCATCACAGACATACTTTTTTAAATTTAATACAAGTTTTTTTAAAGCAATTAAATCAAAAAAATCATCTATTTTTACAAAGATTTGACCTTAAATATATTTATTTGTAAAATATGTTACTCTCCCCTGAGTTAATTAGCAGGACAGTTAGTTAGAAAAGGTAGACATAATGCGTAATAAACCTAAAGCTGGGTTAGCATATTTGGTAGGGAACTAAGTCAGCATCAATCTTTAGGCTCTATGAATGATTAGGTGTCCACTTATGGTTGTAGTATCTGAATTTCTAACAACCCATTTAGCCTAGAACTAAGTTATTTGAGATTTCTGCCTCTAATTATTTTGGTGTAGATGTATTCTCTGTTTGACCTGATTTAAGAGAACCACATACTGTATACCACTACAGATGTACACATACTGTACAAACAGAAATCCAGACATATTAACATACCTCAGTGTCTTCAGCTTCTTGTCTGGATCCTCCACTAGAACAGAAAGCATCTTTGCCCCATTGTCTCCTGGGTGATTGTAACTCAGATCCAGCTCTTTTATGGTGGAGCTCCTGTTGGATTTGAGAGCTAAGGCCAGGAATGAACAGCCTTTCTCAGTCACCTGACAACCTAAGAGCCTGCACACCACACACACACACACACACACACACACACAAACGTTTTACACAATTGTCTTTCTAGTCACACTAAACTTTTCTGTTAGTGATGTGTTTTCTTTATAAGCAAACAAGAACATCTTGCTTTAAAGTCATTGTATTACCGTGAAAAGCTAAATTTGGCCAGTGTACACTCACTTGAGAATCTCCAGTTTACAATGTAGGTTTTCTAAGCCACGAGCAAGTAACTCTACACCTGAATCCAGCAGGTCATTGTGACTTAGATCCAGCTCTGTGAGATTAGAGGATGGAGATGTGAGGACTGAGGATGTCAGACCTTTGCAAGATTCCTCAGAGAGTTCACACCAACTCAGCCTGTAAAAGAAATTTTATTTTAAAAGAAACTCAAGGAACAGTCAATTTGCAATGCCTCATTTAGAATATATATTTTTAATTAATAATTTTGACAGCAAAATGCTTAATAACTAATCTTATTGTCAAGAGGTGCCATCGACGCAGCACAAGTGAAACAGATATAAGGATCAACACTGGCAGCAAAGCAGAGATATTACTTTTTTAATTGAGGCTCGCCCTTCAAACCAATCAGTGGAACCCTGTGCATCATATGTTAATGCAAAAAGGTATGCATGTATATATGAAATGCTTTGCCAAAGCATCACTATGTAATGATCCAGGTAGATTGATTTGAAGCCAAATGCTACAGCTAGTTGGATTCTTAAATTTTGTAGATTGTAAGTTTTAAATGGCTGGATGAGGCTCCAGTGTTCTCTCTGTGTTGAGCTACATACGTAGCCTTACCGCAGTATGTTTTGTCATGGTGTTAATGAGGATATTAAAAAAATATATATAGTTGTGGTTCCTCAGGGGATTAAAACACTGCACTGTAATAAAATCAGACACCTTGTTTATCAATTGTTCATTTAGTGTTTTTGGTTTTGTGCTGTTTAAAAGGTCAACAATAAAAACCCTTCACTAATTGCCCCATAGTGGTCTTCTGTCCACTGATTGTTTTGTGCCCTTTAATTCCCTGTATGTGACCATGATGTAACATGAGTAATTTGTCAAGAGCCTTTTTCAAAGTACTTACAATGTGGTTTTGGAGACCTTGACCACTGGCAACATTCCCAGAAGAACTTTCTCTGACTTCAGGTACTTTTTAAGATCAAACACATCAAGTTTCTCATCTGACGTCAGTAGCACAAAAGTCAGAGCCGACCACTCAGCAGCAGAAAAATGTCCAAATGTCTGTGTTTCTGACATGTACTTTTTGACTTCTTTCACAAGAGAGTGGTCATTCAGTTCATTCAGACAGTAGAAAAGGTTGAGATTTTTATCTGCATCACTATTCTCTTCTCTGATCTTCTCCTTGATGTACTTAATTGTTTCCTTGTTGGTATTTTTATTTTCAGTTTTTTTCAGCAGCTCTTGCAGTAGAGTCATATTAGTTTCCAGAGAGAGGCCAAGCAGGAAGCGAAGAAACATGTCCCAGTCTCCATGTTCGCTGTCTAATGCCTTGTCCACTGCTTTCTTGTAGAAGTCTGATGCATTCAAGTCTGCAACAATTGAGGCAGGTGTGGTAAGCACATTTTCACCTTTGTTATTGAATGTGTGAAATGCATAAAAAGCTGCCAGGAACTCTTGAATGCTCAGATGTGCAAAGAAAAACAATTTCTGTTGGTACAACCCACGACCTTCTCGTTTGATTTGAGTGAATAACCCAGAGAAGACTGCTGCTCTTGTGATGTCAACGCCATACTCTGTCAGATTTTCTTCACAGAAGAGAAAATTCCTTTTCTCCAGCCCCTCGAAAGCCAGTTTGGCCAGAGACAGAATTGTTTCCTTGTTCCTTGTATTCCAACATGAGTCCGTCTCAGAACTTTCACCTGTTTCATCTTCTCCATACTTAACATTGGCCTGTCGGCACTGCAGCAAAAGAAGGTGTATGTACATGTCCGTCAGAGTCTTGGGCATTCCCTCTTCTTGGTTTCGTTTAACAAAGTCCTCCAGAACTTCTGAAGTGATCCAACAGAAGACCGGGATGTGACACATGATATAAAGGCTCCTTGATTTCTTCACATGTGACAAGATTTTCTCAGCCAAGTCTTTATCACTGAATCTCTTCCTGAAGTACTCTTCCTTCTGGTCGTCATTGAATCCTCGCACCTCTGTAACTCGGTCAACTTTATCAGAAGGGATATTATTGGATGCTGCAGGTCGGGAGGTGATCCATATTTGAGCGTTGGGAAGCAGGTTTCCTTGAATAAGGTTTGTAAGCAGAACATTCACTGAGGTTGGAGCTTTCATATCTCTCCAAACTGGACTTTTGCTGAAATCAAGATTAAGGCGATATTCATCAAAGCCGTCAAGAACAAGAAGAATGTTATACTTGTCGTAGTCGTTTATTTCTGATGTTTCCATAGCCGGGAAGAACTGATGCAGAAGTTGCTCGAAACTGTGTTCGCTGTCTTTTCTTAAATTCAGCTCTCGGAAAGGAAGTGGAAACGTGTAATATCTGTTTTCAACAGCTTTACCCTCAGCCCAGTCCAGCATGTACTTCATGGACGCAAAAGTTTTTCCAATGCCTGCAATTCCAATTGTTAGCACAGTCCTGATGGGTTTGTTGTCTCCAGGTGCAGTTCTGAAGATGTCATGATATTTAATGGGTGTTTCTTGTCCTACTGGTTTGCAGTTTGCATCTTGGACATGCCTGGATTCACTCTGCGCATTGACCTCTCCCCTCTCTCCCTCTATGATGTAGAGATCAGTGAAGATTTCATTCAGAAGAGCAGATGTTTTCTGCCTATCAATCCCCTCAGCCACCTGGGTAAATTGCTCTTTCAGCTGAGATTTCAGTTTTCGGTGACTTGCAACATCAGGCTTCTCTGTAAGAAAATAAAAGTTGTAAGAAATTAGCAAAGCTCCTAAAATTACAGTGATTTATTTACTCAGTTTTTTTACTTCTCTGTAAGCTTGGTTGCAATATTCAGCATATTCTTTGATGTTTAGAAACAGCTAGAGGCATCTTTAATTAGGCTATTTTTGCACTTAAATCTAAACTAAAACATTATGTAATATATATATTACTGTTTATAGTATGTTGTATGCTGTAATATAACACATAACCTAGTTAGTTTACTCATTTCGGCTCTGTCAGTAGGACACACAATGAGGTGAATAACTGAATGAATGAGTATTCTGTGTGAGAGCATTGGAGTTGACTAAAGTTATGTTGTTGGCCAATTATGAAAGGCATTAAATGTTGTACATCATTTAGATCTGTAGCTGATGCTTTGCACTTAATATTATGTATTTTGATAACTGGGGTTAAATAATTTCACTTTTTGTTAGCCAACACATAATAAAGAATGAAAATTAACAATGTTAGAAGATGGTAAAAGGTAGAAGGCGAAGAAATAAAACGTGACTAAAGACATTAAGGAGACAGTTACGGATAGTATCTTTTTGTGTTTAGCTCTAGTTGGTTTTATGATTTATGTAATTTTGTATGACATTTAAATTTCTGTGTTGATTAAGTTGCTTATTTGTCTTAATGTAAGTCTGCTATACAATGTATCAATGGTCCAATATGGTTTTAATTTATTGTTTTGTCTGTGTTTACTTTGTATAGCTCTTACATTGGTTTGATGAAAAGGATAAGGAAACTATCAGTATCAATCAAGTACCAATATAATATTTAATTTTTCAGTTTCCTTCAGATTTGTGTAAATTCTTTTTTTTTTTTTTTTTTTTTGTCCTTTCAGCTTATCCCGTGAGTTCACCGTATATAACAAACTGAATTCTCTATTCTCTGAACTTACCTCGTATTTCTGTCATTCTGTCAACAGGCAGTTGTTTAGCATGTGAGGGTCGAGAGGTTATCCAGACCTGGGCACGAGGCAGAAGGTTTCCTTTGATGAGATTTGTCAGCAGCACATCCACCAAGGCTGGCTTTCTAACATCAGTTAATGTTTCGTTGTTGTCAAAGTCAAGAGGAGTTTGGTATCTGTCCAGTCCATCCAAAGCAAATAAAACCTTTAACTGTGTAAAGTCGGAGATGACTGATTTTTTGGTTTCCTCAAACAAATTGTTAATGAGATCAACTAAACTGACTTTTGTGTCTTTTGTCAAGTTAAGTTTTGAGAAGTTTAGTGGAAATATGACTTCTTCAACTTTGGGTTTGCTCCAAAGTAACTCAGTAACTTTATCAGTGAACCAAGTAAACATTGACTTCTCATTTTTAGCCCAGTCTTTTATGAATTTCTTCATATGAAAGGATTTTCCAATATCAGCTTCTCCAATGGTCAGCACTGTTCTGATTTGTTTTCCATTTCCATCATTGAAAATATCAGATATTGAATTCATTTGTTTTATTGACTTTATCACAGTCTGTCCACTTTTCTCTGCACCATTGACTTCAGTGCTGTCTTCTCTCATGATGTGTTCTGTGTTTGTCTGGTTAGGATGAGTGAGGTCTTCATCTTGACTGTATTCTGTAAGAAATCTTTTCTTCAAGTTTTTCACCAGGGTCTGTCTGCGCTCCGGGGTCTCTGAAAAAACAGAAAGACATTCAGTACATTATTAATTATGTAGGACGGACAGCCTGCCTTGGGCCACATTTTTCTCCTCTATCTCAATTTGTTCCTCTCCTGCTTTCTCCAAAATAAGAAATTAATTTTCTGCCGTAGGAGGAATCGCTCAAATGTTTTTGTGTTATTCTCTCCTGGTCACCCTCTGTATGCTGAGAAATTTAAAAAAGTTGTATTCCTGTTCCTGTCCACATCCACCTTCACTACTCAATTTACTTGGCATAACCAAAGAAATTCAGCCAAACACAAAACATTACAATACTGATAATCATATTTGTACTAATACTTTGGGCTGTTTACATTATGGTGAGTAGCTCTGATCCACTGGACGTTCTACGATTTGACAGAATTACCAGGTCTTAAATGGTATGAAAACAAAATAAAATGAAAAAACAAGAAATTTCAAAAGGTTAAAAAGCTTACAAAAATGTATAAATTGTTTTCATAACACTGTCTATTGTCATAGATACCTGGTTTTCTTAATTAAAATTGTAACAAAACGTCTAACAAAAATTAAGAAACACACAGTGTAGTAGGCATACTAGATATGACAATACTGTATGTCACTTTCTTACCTCGACATTCCGTCACTTTGTGAATATAGTCGGCAGGAATCTTGTCCACATGTGAAGGTTGAGAGATGATCCAGATTTTTGCTGAGGGAAGCAGATCCCCTTTGATGAGGTTTGTTAGTAGCACATCCATAGAGGCTGCCTCTTTCAGATCAGTCAGGTTCTTGTTGTTTTTGAAGTCAAGAGAAGGTTTGCATTTTTCTAAGCCATCGAGGAGAAAAAGTACTTTACACTCGTCAGAGATGGAAACTCCTGCTTGTTTTTGATTGTTCAAGTGATGATTAAGGAAATCTTCCATGCTTTGATCTTCATCTTGTCTTGAATTCAGCTCACTAAAATGTAATGCTAATATCAAGTCTATGTCTTTGTTGGACTTTCCTTTGGCCCAGTCAATCATAAACTTCCTTGTTTGAAAGGTTTTACCAATATCAGCCACTCCTTCAGTTAGCACCACTCGCACTTCTTTTGGAGAAAATAAATTATTGTAGCTGCATTCTGATGTTTTTACTTCTGTCTTGTTTTTGGAAGTTTTTATCTCGTAGATTTTTGCCTCAATCCGATCTTCCCTCCGTTCCTTCTCATACTCCTTCTGCATTTTCTCTTTCAGAATGGCCGTGAGTTTCTTTTTGAGATCTTTCTCTAGAGAGAGAAGACAGTTATAGATCACTTAAAAAGTATTACTAAGAACAATACATACTTAATCTTGCATCCAGCTTTCACGTGAACACTATTCCCAAGAAGATCACCATTCACTTTATGCACAGTTTTTATGTAACAACAGGATAGATGAGGAGGACAAAGATACATGTCTAAAGATATTTGAGTTATTTTAGTTTGTATGTTTGATTGAATGATGTTTAATAGTTTTTCCCTTAGCATTGCAGTAAGAACATAACATGACAAAACTTTGTCTCAGAGGGTAAATAGCAGAGATATACTATTGTTGGGCATCAATCCGATCCTGCCTTGTGTCATCCTCTTCTCTGATACTGTACAGGATTTTTTTTTTTGTCCATTTCAGCAAAAGTTGCTTTATTTATAAAACACCATTGGCCGGCATATTTGTTTTGGTAGAAGAATTCACAAGGATATTTTGATGATATTTGCTTAACTGCAGTGGATTGATGATGATTTTACTGTCGAACAACTCATACTAGAAGATAAAAAGTACTCAAATTAAAGTATTAAAGTACCTTTTTCACCTTTGTACTGCAGGGTTGAAGGAGATTTCAAGAGCTCTGTTATGCCAAGTTCTACAAGCCATACATTATGTATAGTTGTCTAATCTGGGTGTGACTAGAGCATGGATTAGAATTTAAGCAGTAGAAACTGCTTAGTATGACTGGATAAGTGCAATGTTTTAATTAAAGGTAAACTGTTTGGTTAATAATGCTCTCAAAAGAGAGTGACTGATCAAAGATGATGCCTAGATTTTGGATCTGGGATGAAGGAAGAACAGTTTTGATGGACAGAAATTTTAGATGTTTTATAAATGTTTTTTGTTTTGAGATCATGATAATTATGTCAGATTTGTTGCAATTTTAGAAAGATTTTTTGCATTATTCCTGCAAACCACAGACAGAGCAGTGCAGAAAATATAGTTTGTGGTGCAGATGAAGTATTTTCTGTCAGATATTTAGGATTTTAGACACAAAAGAGCAGTGTCCTTGAGTTTAAGTGTTGATTGCAGATGGAAAAGAAACAAAATGAGTGATGGTGTCAAATACTGGACTGAGCTCAAGAGAGACAGAATGTGGAGTTGGTCATGGTTGGAGGAAATCAGGAGATCACTGTGACTTTGATGAAGGCAGTTTCGGTGCTGGTTAGGGTCTGAGAAGTCAGATTGAAATTGTTTAAATAGGTTATTAATTTAGCTTAGGTGGGCTTTGAGGTGGATTGCTACAACACATTGCAGGAGTTCAGACAGAAATGGAAGGTTAGAGATGGGCTTGAAGTTACTGAAAAAGGCCAGAATTAAGTGCAGGTTTCTCAAATACTGGGGTAAAACCATTTGAGAGTTGGGCTCACACATGAAGAGCACAGGGATAAGTTGTGACAGCTAAAATTGAAGGACAAAGGTGTGAGATCTAGGAGAAAAACAAAAGACTGGTGTGATTGTTAACAGGGGAGGGGAGTTACAAGCAGTGGTGGTGGAGATTGCAAGAGTGGATTGGAAAAAGATGAGAAAAGTAAGACAGAGAAATGCTGGGATACGTCATCTATGGGTTTTATGAGCTTGTTTAATTAGATCACATGGAGAACTAAGCTTAAAGCTTGTTTGTATTTCTAAAGGTGATCTTATAGACTTTGATGTGTACAGTGGGAGCAGTTTTCATGAATGGTGCTCTAGTTGATATGAATGCTTAATGCCCAAAGGAGTCCAGCTGGGTTTAATGGGAGCTAGTTTAGCTAGTTAATGTGTGTTAATGTAGTAAGTGACAAGAACATTGGGAAAGAGCTGTAGTTGATGAGAGGGTGCAGAGAATTTGTGCTGAAATTAGAGGACAGTAAAGTTATATTGATCATGTAAATATATATGACATAAATTTTTCATAGAGGGGCTAGATGGAGCTTCAAATTTAAAATGAATAACTAAAAATTAGTAAAACATGGCCAACACATGCATTAGAATAATAATCACATGTTTTATAAAAGTATAACAATAATGATCAGCACACTGGCAGGATAGGGAGTTGAGAGCTGTGAGCCAGGAGAAGCATTGTATTCCATGTTCAGATCAGAACTCCAGTTTTAGAACTAACCTTTCATCTGTCACAGGAAGAACAGCTAGTCTGCTTCAAGAGGGAGGGTTTTTTAAGCTCAGCATCCTCTAATGTCAGAGTACAAGGGATATTTAAACTTTATAAGGAAAATAGGTCCAGCAGGAGCTGATTCCTGAGAATGTTGATTCACCAAATAATTTGTCATAGGTGGAGACTATGACTATGAACAATGATCATTAAACTTTTTTTTAACTTGTCCTGATCATTTATGTTAGAGGCATTACTAAGAATTAAGAGCAATATAATAAAGTCAGGCTCACTGACCACAGTGAGCTGCACAGATAGATTTAAAATACTGGATGACAGGATTAAATCTTATGTTTACTAATAGTATTATTAGTAGAAACATTTGTTATATTTTGCACTTAAAACGTTCTCTGTAATCACTGCATACCGTGTAGGATGCTATGAGTACTTTGGGTATCACAGTCACTGTGAATGTCTTTCTTACCTCGACATTCAGTCACTTTGTCAATATATTCAGCAGGAATCTTGTCCACATCCACCTTCACTACTCAATTTACTTGGCATAACCAAAGAAATTCAGCCAAACACAAAACATTACAATACTGATAATCATATTTGTACTAATACTTTGGGCTGTTTACATTATGGTGAGTAGCTCTGATCCACTGGACGTTCTATGATTTGACAGAATTACCAGGTCTTAAATGGTATGAAAACAAAATAAAATGAAAAAACAAGAAATTTCAAAAGGTTAAAAAGCTTACAAAAATGTATAAATTGTTTTCATAACACTGTCTATTGTCATAGATACCTGGTTTTCTTAATTAAAATTGTAACAAAACGTCTAACAAAAATTAAGAAACACACAGTGTAGTAGGCATACTAGATATGACAATACTGTATGTCACTTTCTTACCTCGACATTCCGTCACTTTGTGAATATAGTCGGCAGGAATCTTGTCCACATGTGAAGGTTGAGAGATGATCCAGATTTTTGCTGAGGGAAGCAGATCCCCTTTGATGAGGTTTGTTAGTAGCACATCCATAGAGGCTGCCTCTTTCAGATCAGTCAGGTTCTTGTTGTTTTCAAAATTAAGAGGAAGTTGGCATTCTTCTAAGCCATCGAGGACAAAAAGTACTTTACACTCTTCAGAGATGGAAACTCCTGCTTGTTTTTGATTGTTCAAGTGATGATTAAGGAAATCTTCCATGCTTTGATCTTCATCTTGTCTTGAATTCAGCTCACTAAAATGTAATGCTAATATCAAGTCTATGTCTTTGTTGAACTTTCCTTTTGCCCAGTCAACCATAAACTTTCTTGTCTGAAATGTTTTACCAACACCATGCGATCCTTTGGTTAGCACTATTTGCACCTCATTTTTCTTAAATAAATCACCGTGGTCTAATTTTTTTGGTTTATCCCCTTTGCCTTTCACAATCTCATAGAGCTCAGTCTCATGCTTGTGTTGACTCAGTTCATTTTTATATTGGCTGATGATTCTCTCCTTCAGGTTTGATAAAAGCTTGTGTTTGGGATCTTTCTCTAGATTGAAAACAAAAAAAAAATAGAAATTATGTGAAGACAAAAAAAGTTGTGTGCAGTAGGCTATTTGCATTAATTTCACATAAAAAACTTTCAATATCAAAACAGTTTTATATTGTAATGTGATTTTTCACCTGTTAAACTTAAAAATCACATTATAATGTAATTATAAATATTAATTGTTATGTGAGTTGAAGTTCTTTGATAAATATATCATTGTTTGAATACCTTGAGTATGTGAACTTTCTGTGAAGTTGCGTGGGTCGTCTTTAGACGGATCAGAATTCACGGAGACACTGCTGTGCACTGGTTTCTGTGATTGAGGTGAGCTTTAACACAGAAAAACATTTCTCCATAAAATTATTTTGGAAATTTTTGTTAATAGCCAAAGATAATTGACTATGACAGTCAATACTGAATTGTTGACTAGTACGAATGTTGGAGCACCTGCTTCATGGAGGCTGTCATGTCACTTAGCAACAGTGACACATTAATATTGAACCTAAAAACCTAACCTTTTTTTAAATACAAACAACCAATCATATACCAACATATGTGCAACAGCCAATCAGAAACACTTTTTTACTTAAGCTTCATAATAATGCCTTTATCTTAAATAATCTGGAGCTCATGTATTAAAAAAAGAATATTACATTTATTTGTTCAGTTTCACAGTTTTTTCCCCTTTATTCTTTTTCAATCTCCAAATCTCTCACTATAGAAGTATTAAAAAAACAGCTTACCTCAGTGCCCCTTTACTAAAGTTGGGAGGGTCATCCTTGGACCTGGAACTTTTCAGCGAACCATCGCTGGGTGCAGGGGACACTGATCTTTCTTTCTCCAGTGGACTTTAACACAGATTTAAAAAATGTTTTTACAGAGTCAAATCTCAACATATTCAACATCTTCAACAGGGTCTTTGAATTTCTGTGTCTTAAAGTATTAACCGTACAAAATATAAAATTTATTTTTATTATCCAAATACATTTCAGCCTGTAGCCTTCATCGGGATCTGTCTAAAGTACCTAATAAAAGATATTTAAATAGAATTGGAGGTTATAAATTAAGTTTTTAGATAAAAACAACAAAATACCAACATATTTGTAACAGCCAATCAGAAACACAAAATCCGGAAGGCTTTCAATCATCTAGTTAATGAAAAATTGATTAATATCAAAGATTTTCTTACCTGCAAAACCAAGTATCTATATGATACAATGCCCATGAAAATATACATAAGGGAAACATCATGTTCTCTCAATAAACACATCACAGAACACAGGAGTCCCATTAAAACAAAAACGACATCACTAAGCCTGTTGCAAGACCTTTTACAAGAGGTGATCAAAATCAAAGTAGGTGGTAATATAAATAATTTAGAAAAAACAGAAGCATTTTAGATTTTTTTTCCTTTTCCATACCTGATTTCAATTTACTTAAGATTTATAATAATGCATTTATCTTAAACAATTTGGAGCTCATATATTAAAAAAAAGAATATTACATTTATTTGTTCATTTTCACAGTTTTTTCCCCTTTATTCTTTTTCGATCTCCAAATCTCTCACTATAGAAGTATTAGAAAAACATCTTACATGAGTGCCCCTTGACTAAAGTTGGGAGGGTCATCCTTGGACCTGGAACTTTTCAACGAACCCTCACTGGGTGCAGGAGACACTGGTCTTTCCTTCTCAAGCGGACTTTAACACATATTTAAAAACAAATGTTTTACACAGTCAGATCTCAACGTGTTAAACATCTTCAACACTGTCTCTAAATCTCTATGTGTTAAAGTACTAAGACTGCAAAATATCTTACCTCAGTCCGTTTTTACTAAAGTTGAGAGGATCGTCCTTTGACCTGTCACTTTTCATGGAACCAACACTGGGTGCAGGGGACACTGGCCTTAAGTAGTCATCAGAGCTGTAATGCAGATTAGAAAATAGTTTCTCAATAGTAAGCTTAATCAATCAATAACATAATTGCTACATGGGCATACCAGTGAGGGACAGTGTGTTGTTCAAGGACAGATCAAAATGTAGACTGGAGGAGCTAGGACTAAACCGTCAGCCCTTTATATGGTGGACAACCTGCTCTACCCCCTGAGCTACAATCATCCTATTATTGTTAAGCATCAATGTGCAAGTTACTTTACATTATGTCTCTTACTGTGTCTAAATCCTTGGCCCTTGTGTAAGTAGCATTATAACCCATGTTTTTAAGGTTTATCATGTTTAACAGGGGCACAGCCAGGTGGGGGGACAGCTCCCTATACAGTTTTTCACCCGATGTAGTACTAATGTTGGATCACTTAGCACCAGTGACACATTATTATTGAACCTAGATATGACTCTAAAGGTATATCTGGTAAAGGTAGCGATTCATAAATAAACAATAAATAAAGTGATTGAAATATTGTCAGTAAACTAAACTGTACCACATCTTATTTCCTCAAGAAGTTTCAGTACTTCTTGAAACCTAAATTCAGCCAACAATTATTTTCTGCCCCTCACTGTACATCATATTAAGGGGTGAGGCATATGCATCTGGGATTTCTTACAAATATATTTATTGCTATTAGCACAACACATTTTGGCCTGTAAACTTCATCAGGGTCCATTACAAGTACACACTAAAAGACATTTAGACAATTACCCAATAGAATAAAAAAAATGTTTTTTAATAAAAACAACCAATTATATACCAACATATGTGCAACAGCCAATCAGAAACACAAAAATCCTGAAGGTTTTAAATCATCTAGTCAATAAAAATGTATTAATATCAATATCAATAATTTTATTACCTGCAAAACCAAGTATTTATATGATATAATGCCCATGAAAATATACATAAGGGAAACACATCACAATTTGATTTGTTGTTCTCTGTTGATGTCAGGTGCCCCTCCTTATCAGACAGACATCAGGCTGGATTTTAGTTTTTAGTGCACTGACAAATTCAAGGTAGACTATAAAGTCCAGAAAGACTTTAACATCTTTAATATCGAAAGAGAGTCTTTTTTTTAATGGGTGAGATGAAACTGAAAAATGAATTTACTTACTTGTTAGAGGATGTGGTCATGGCCTGCTCCTTAGACATGTTGGTTTTAGAGTTTTTGAGTTTTGGATTTCTTCAGAATCATTATTCTGACTCTTTATTTTCAGCAGGATACAGTAGTTTCTTTGTGTTTTCTAACTATACTTGCTGTTGACAGAGTGTTTCCATCAAGTCCTCTACAGCACACAGCCGCCTTTAGGTTATTCTCTTTTCACAGTGGCTCATCACAGGATCCAGGTTCCCCTATTAGCTTTTTATGACTCTCTTTAAATCCAGTGGACATTTGAAGAACCAAAACAAAATCATTCAGTTCCTCATACATATGTCAAGAAAATGTGTTGAAAGCCTTATCTGAGTCTCATGACTTTTTTTTTCATGAAGTTTTTCGGAATAGCAAAATCAATGGTTAATGATTAATATAATGTGCGTGCTGATTTACAGACATTTAGTTTGACCTTGATGTGTAGCTTACATATTAAGAATTATGGCAGGTGTTGTATAGTTTTTTTAACATACAAAACTTAAATACTGAACATTATTGCCAAACTACATGCTATGCTCAAACCACAAGATAAGGCCGTTGGTGAACTGTAACTCCAAGCACACAGTAAATAAGAATCACACAGATAAAGAAGCAACACTGGCTCATAAAAAATATGTTCCTGAAGCTACACATCCTGACACATTATCAAGCAGTTTTCCTGGTATCAAAGTTCTTGTTTGTATGCAGGGCCACGTGGGTCCTAATATCCTTCATATTTGTACTTTATATATCATGCATGTTTATCTAAAAAAACAAGCAGGACAATGTAATAACAGATATGCATGTAGGGATCGTCAGCATCAATCTTACCTGCCAGCTAAATCCAAAATCTTTCTTACAGGTAATTCACACAGCCGTTACCTCAAATGCACATTCCACAACTTCCTTCTTAACTCTCAGCTACATTTAGTTTCACTTTTAATTTGCAGCAAAGCACATTTCCCTTCTCTCTGACTCGTACTGAAGTTCAGCCTACAACTGTACTGAAAAAGGTGTGGTCTGTTAGATTTATGTGTTTGCATATTAGCGTGATTTTAAACTACTTATTATGGTGATCCTGTGGGACGGATTAATTTGAGTGGCTTTAAGGGACAAGTATTGGACATATTGAGTTGTGATTTTGTATAAATAATCAAGGCCCCACAGAAAGATTTGCAAATACTTTCTTTCTCTTATTCCAGTGTCCTTAACCCTTTTTATTACCAGAAATTATTTAAACCAAATCCATAACCAAAATTGTGATATTTAGTGGGAGTTCAACAATGTTGGCATGGTCAAGCTTCACATGGTGAATATTAGATCTGCTATATGCTACATCCTGCTAAGCCTGTTGTTTTCACAGCTTTGTTATTGTATAATTTTACTTTTAATGCCCCCTTAGCTCAGACTTATGAATGCTGTAAACAGGGGTTCCAGTGAAGTGCAACTGTATTTTTGTGCATAAGGAATTAATCTTAAAGATGGGTCCATTACACAGTTTCACACACTTTCCTCCATAAATTGCATAGTATTTGGGTGTTTCAGAATATATACACACTACACAAAAATACAAAAGGACAGACACACACATGACCCTGCAGATCTGTGCTGTGCCTCATCCAAAAGAGAGTTTACACATGGTCAGCACCTGTTCACTGCTCCACTCCATGTCTTTTCATTGCCCATGCTGCTCACTGAACGCTCACCACCCTCAACACTATGACTCACCTTTTCCCGCTGCTTCTGTCTCTTCATTTCTTTACTATCTTCTACCCTTTGCCCTTTAAACTATAAAAGACCTCACCTCAAGTTTATAACAAATTTGTTTGGTTAAATCATTTTACTGTCTAAGCACAGGGTGAGAAAGACACAACTCAGCTGACCAGTGCTAATAAACTAACATTGAGGTATAAAATGATGGTGTCTTTCTTTGTAGGCACTAAACATTGTAATTAACAACGGTGATCACAAAAATTATGACTGTTTGAGCAAGAGACAAATGAGTTGTCATTCATACAGACAAGAAAAAAAGCTTTTTTTTTTTATTACATTTGCAATTGAGGCAAAATATAAAAATACTTAATTTTAGTGCATCATTTGCATGAAAACACAAGTATTCAACCTTAAAAATATATTTAATAAGTAGTTGTAAGCAAATACCGATAAGCTCTGTGGTGTCAGTCTTAAGTCTGAACACCAACAGGGTTGCAAAATTACATACTGTATGTGAACCTGGAGAACACATGGGAAAAAACAAGCAAATAAGAGAGAAAGACCAATTGTTTACTTCTGTGTTCACTCCTGTGTAGTTATCTGTTACTGCAATCCAGATGCACAAATATGTGTATCAGATAAATACATGTACTGGAAGAAGAACATGACAATAGACAGAAACTCATCAGATATTCCTGAGAATATAGATGTCAGTCACTACTGACCGGCCCCAAAAGACAATGTGTTAAAGAAATGTAAAATGTGTGTGTGTGCTGTATGTATTCTGTTAAACTAATGTTATTCATTGCAAATTTTTTACCTTGGATGGAACATTTAGTGCTGTAATAAAGTCTATTGTTGTCAGATGAACCACATCTACATTACTGCTATGGTGCCTTATAACTTCACCATTTCATAAACAAAAGCAATCGGATTAATGAAAATAAACTGGATCAAAAAGTCAACCTTTGGCAAGAAGATTATTTCATAAATCAAGATTATTGCATAGGTGATAATGTTGGTCTTTTGGTAAATCTGCTATTTTGGTAAATGTAATCATGTCTTGCCTGATTCCATCTTTGAATAAAAGAAGCAAAACTTATATTGTACTTTTATTGTACTCTATCTATAAATTGTGATACACCACAGACCCAAGGCTTGTGTGTTGTTAAATATGACTTTAAAGAACCAACAATCAAAATTATCCAGCTAACCTGTGAAATGTATTCAGCCAGATGTTTATCATTTACACCAGTTTGGAAACTATTTAAATATGTAATATACATATGATAGAGTACATTTATCGGGCTGTGCCTGGGTGTGTATTTTTTAACAAAACACTAAAAAGCAGTCAGTGCACATGTTATAGAATGCTCATCCCCTATGTTTCTGATTATGGGTTTGCAATATTCTGGAGGTAGAAAAAAGTTTTTTCTTTAAATAAAAACTATTTATTCCTTGGGGAACTCAAATGAGCTAATGCGAGACTGATTTTCTGAGAGACGATTAGATACAATTATAAAGACACCGTGTCTGTGGAGTCTGTCTCTCCTCTCAGGAGGAGTTCGGACACAGTTGATCAGCTTGTGATCTCTAGCATCTAAATAAATCAATGAGTTTTCAGTCTGGGTAATTGTAATAAAAAATTTTTGTTCACTTACTAGACTGTGGCCCACACATTTGTTCACCTACTTTACATAAGTAAATGGTAATTAAATTGTTAAGACACCTGCAGGACAAACCACCTGGACAGTTTCAATGTCAAGATGCTGACAGCGCTAAGCTTTTCAACCCTGAAGCTGTGTTGTGAATTATGGTGGTGTGTGATAGCTTGCTGCTCTTGCCTTGGCTCTGGGGTTCAAAGGGTTTGAGGGATTAAGAATAATGAATGGCCAGGGATTAAAGAAGGGAAGATTCAACTTTACTCATAATCACTTCTCTCATGATTGAACTGCTCCGTTAGATTTATCACCATGAAGTGCAGCTTACACTCACTTGAACTGAAGACAGGAAAGAGTAAGTGCTTCTTTGTTTACCTAATGTCTCTGTATTTCATACCGGAACAACTTTAAGAGTGTTTTTTTTTTTTGTTCATAATATTTAATTCTCTTATACTGTATATCTGAATTAAGCATATATTTACCTCAGTACATAATGATTTCATTTTGTGTCCAGATTAAAAACTTTATTTTTAGCCAAATGTAAATAGCTATGCATATTTTCATTTCCCCATGAATAAAACGTGTACATTTACTCATCCATAAAAGATAACATAATATAAAACATCAAAAGATTGGGTAACATATTACACTTGCTATAAACTTTATAAGCGTGTGGTAGCCTGCATTTTCATGCTTATTGCTGTTTCTTCCACTTTACCCTTGTTTTAATTTTTACCATTGTTTGCAAATACGACATGAATATGATACTCTATGAGGATATTTGATTGACTGTAATCATGATGGTCCTATGGAAACGATATGTTTAAACTGTGCACTGCTTCCCATAAACTTGGAGTAATTTTGTTTTCAGACACTTTTTTCCCAAGGTTAATCATGGTTTCATTTTCACTGTGATATGTTTGGAAGAGATTGTTCAGTAAAGTTTTGAGAAAATATCCACTTTATCTATCAATAACAAATCGTATAGTCTTCATGAGAAGAGGTAAAAAATATATATAAAAAAAAGAAGAGGCAAACAAAATAAGTCAACATGTCAGAAAGCCTGTGGGTGACTGACAAGTTAATAAGTTTGATTTAGCAGGAAGTGTAATTACATGATATCTCTGCTCACATCTGTCACTGTCCTCCTTGCTCTTTCTCTCTGTGCTCCTCTGCTGGGTATTTCTACTTCTTCACTCATGACATTCGTCTTGCTGTCTGTTTTTTTTTTTCCCTCATGCTTGTTAATAATCCCTTCCTTGTCTCCCTTTCATCGCCAGTTAGAAACACCCCCTCACCCTCTTCAACCTGTGTTTCTCCCCCATCTCCAACAGTGAAAGATGACCTGGCAGCCATCTGAGTGATGAGCCTGCTGTTATCTTCTCCTACGTGACTACTGGTATGGTGTGTGAGTGTGTGTGTGTGTGTGTGTGTGTGTGTATGTGTGTGTGTGTGTGTGTGTGTGTGTGTGTGTGTGTGTGTGTGTGTGTGTGTGTGTGTGTGTGTGTGTGTGTGTGTGTGTGTGTGTGTGTACGCGCCTGCTGGCAGACTGATCGGGATGATATGAATATTCAGGAACAAAGATGGCCTTCACTGTGGGATTAAGGAATCAGACAGCACATCAGCCTGACATTCCACAGAGACCTCTGGACTTACATGTAGCATAGAAACATCACCCTGACCTCTTTCAGCACTACTGGGAACACAGCGATACATCAGGTATCACCTAAATCAAACTCCATTCCATATATGTTCCACAGTTGGGCAAAACTCAATATAGAAGATATCTTTAAAGGTGTATGTAACATATTTGCTACAGGTGAATAATTGATGGTAATTCAGCTGGTCTAGGTGAGCACGGACAAAAGCATTAACAAGGATGTTTGGAGTGTGATTAATGGGAGAATGCACAACAAGGTGTGAACACACAGAAAGTTCAGATGCTGTATGATCATTTTGAAAGATGTATTCTGGGTCTATTAAACTGTATTGTGGCATACAGTAACCCCCCAATTTTAATGAGGTTATAATCAAAAACACCACTGTAAAAACAGGAACATCAGTGTAGTACAAAACGGTTGAACCGACAGCTGTTACATTATAGCTGTCATGTAGAGACAGTGGTATTAAACTGGACTAATTTTGGTTTTGGTGTACCTAATAAAATCTAACTGTTTTTAATAATTAATTTTAGATTAGTTTTAAAACGATCATAATCATTATTTTGATAATATTATAACAAAAGTAAGGTTACTTTACTTTTATTTACCTTTCCTACACTAAAAAAAAAAAAACACACCATCTGGATGCAAAGGGTCCTCAATATATCAACAATTTTTCAATCACATATCAGTTCCCATCAGACACAGTGGAGTGCTCTCAGGTGATGCAGCTCCAGCCAATAAAAACTTGATGTTTCTTTTAGCAATCTGATGAGTCTTATCTTAGTGATAAAACTCCTACTTCCCCATTCACTTATCATAAACCACACATAATCACAACACAAGTGGGAAAATGTTGCTTGCAATGTTCCGCTGTGGCTGTACAAAACATCTGTAAAGAGAAGGAAAAGGAAGTGAAACAGTCACCCACTGATCCCTTTTGAGGGCTGCTGCAGTAGCTGCCTGGCATCTTAGGTTGCAGGGCTTTTCCGGCACAAGCAACGATGCGAGATAACCAACTAACACTAGTGTATAATTCATTGTGTCTAATGTCACCATTTCCATCATAACTTCCTGCTTCTTTATTATCCTGATCCCTTTTTTTGGAGCTGCATACATTTAAAATTCAGCCTGTGTCCTGAAATTTAATCTTTTGAATGGACACTGATGGCCAATACATTTACAACTGGGTAGAGAGTGTGTGTGTGCTCTCATATAGGGGAGGGGGCTCAGTGTTCCCAGGTGCCTGAACAAGGTTTGGGTGTCTAAGTGTTTCCAGTGGAAGAATTTAACCTCTGAACTCCAAAGGAAAGTGTTTTTCATTTATCAGTAAGAAATTGGACACACACACACATATATTGTCACAAAGAAAAACACTAATAAGCACATATGGGAATACTACACGTACACATACACTTAGTTACAGGGTGCCATGATGATTCATGAGCTCACAGTGGGTGATCATTTCCCTAAAGTCCTGACTCTGGCCTTAGACCCTTCCAGTGGCAGGAAGAAGTTTAGTTTTCCCTCAGAGAGGTCAGATCTGTACAGTGGTCTGTGCCTCCTCTTCCTCTTTCACCTCAGTTTGTCCAAACTATTTCGCTTCACCTTCTGCTCACCTTTACTCTTTGCCTTCTACAACCTTCCGTGTGACGTTTTCTTGACAGCCACCGCATCTACTGAGCAATGAAACATACCAAACAGAGAGCCCCTGGAACGTCTTGCAGAAATTCATAGCACTAATTTCCAAAAGTTAATGTGCAATTTCCTGCATCTGCCTGTTTTATTATGTTCACTGACTTGATGAGTGAACTGAACAGAAACTCAAGGCGTCTGCACATTGTTCAGAAACGTTTACTAATAATAAAGTCATTTTTTTTTTGCAAAATGCAGTCATTTTTACTTCACATACTAATGACTTACTTACTGCTTTACATATTAAAATACAAAGATTCATACAAATTTATAAAAATATAAAGGCATATCTGTGACTTGTAATGGGCCATTAATTTGCACTTTTCTTCTACAGCTCTGTTTTTTTATAATAATTTTATAAAGGTTTCTTTAAAAAAAAAAAATCAAATAAAGGCTGAGTTCTGGGACTATTTTCATCAAAGAAATGACTTAATATAAATTATTAAAAAGTTTATATTCCATTACTCATTCAATCATTACGCTAAACATTATAGTGAAGGGTTTGTTTGTACACAAACTTAATTTCTGCTTTTATCTGTATAATCCAAGTCTGTGCTCACTTAGGGTTTAACAATAACTGGAAGTGGAAGTGTACCAAATGATGACTCTGTTTTACCTATAATTGCTACCAGATTATCCAATTCTTTCTGGGAAGCTTCTCAGGAGATTATTTGGAAATAATTTGCAAATTACAAGTTTTTTCACACCGCAGAACTGCTTCTTCTACTTGTGTTTAGGATCACCAGCATTTCTCCAACTTCACCTCAGAACTTTGGGAAGATTGAAAAATGCTATTTGTCGTTGACAAAACACATGCAGCAGGTATGAGCACTAAAATGACAAGGAATGGAAATAAAAAGTATTTCCAAGAAAGCTTTACAGTACTTGTCACAGTTAAGTCCTTTGTTTTCTCTCTAGTCACTAAAGGTCACATTTGCCTTCTCTTTCCCATCTGCAAAATTAGACTTCATTTGTCTAATCACTCATTCATGCAGCCACCACACCTGTTCTCTACTGACCAGTCACTTCCTTGTGTGTTTGTGTGTGAGAGTGTGTATGGATGGATGGATGGATGGATGGATGGATGGATGGATGGATGGATGGATGGATGGATGGATGCATATCCCTCATGACTGTGCAATAGTCTTTCATTCCTTTGGCTAGTCTTTCTCTAACGTAATCATGACTTGCTCTACTTTCTACGAAGGAAATGAAATTAAATATGTTGAAGGTAGGTTTGGGGATGGTTGCGTCAGGAAGGGCATCCGGCGTAAAAACTGTGCCAAATCAACATGCGGACAATGATCCGCTGTGGCGACCCTGAACTCATGGGATAAGCCAAAATCACAAAAAAAAAATAAAATGTTGAAGGTAAGTTTGCTGATATGTTCAGTGAGAACACTGACTCTGCCACTAAACACAGTAGTTAGTGGTCTGAATTTCCATACTGATCTCCTTTACGCTTTTGCCTTGAAAAACTAACTGTGTCTACACACAAAAAGACAATAAAAATTATAGAACAATTAAGATGTTAAACTATTGCAACTGCTAACTAAAAATGAATGCCATCGAATTTCAGGCAAGTGACTGTTTAACAGAAAGAACTGCTCTCAACATACACAGTGTGTGGAGAAGCTCCCTGTTGATCAAACATAGGGTGGAACCAATGCTGTTGGGAAGATAAAGAAGTGTTTCTAACGGTTTTGGCAGTCAACCTTGTACTTTTGCCGTGCATGTATTGACTCCTTGCTGCAAGTAAAAACCTTTAATGAGACCCCCGCGACTCTCATTTCTGAGTAACAATTTATCTAAAAAAACACAAGTTTTTGATTTTAAGGTTGTTGATCTGTTTGTCATTCCTCATCCCAATCTCCTCCTTAACTGTAGTTTACAGTCATTTTTTCTATCAATATCCATTGTACATACATGTACATACAGGCCACTTTCAGATACACCAATCACCAGCCAAGCTCCATCTCAAATCTAATTCTGATATCCATTAACAGCTGAAACCTGCTTTGCTGCTGCTGGAGGAAAATTAAGAAAGGAAAAAGTAGGGCATTAAACAAAGAATAAAGAAAAGGAAAAAAAAAGTCCAACAGCATATAAACATTCCTTCACACTCCTCTTTCTTTATCATTTTGTGTGGAATTTCTTTTCTACCCTTTTCTCTGTATTTTTTCCTTCTATCTTAAACCCCACGTGACTACAGTAGTCCTGAAAGACTGTTAATAATGTACACTACATAAATAATCTCATCAGTCCATACTTATGCTCATACAAAAAACTAAATATACAAACTTAATCACTTACACATACGCTCATATTTGTGTTTCATATTCTAGACACATGATTAGGTTACAGGTAGATTTCCCTGCAGTAAGCACACTGTCAGACACACAATTTTAAGCTACTTTCTCAAACTCCTGACTCACTTTCAGCACCTTACTTAACACTCCGATGTTGAAAGGAAATGTCAAATTGTCTGTGGTAGAAAAATGTTGTTATGCTATACAGTAGTGCATTAGATTTGATACACTTAAGTCTGACCTGTTTGTATTTGATGTATTTACTTTAAGAATAGATTTTGTATAGCAGACTACTAACAGTATATTTCTTTTTACATTTTGTCAGAAGAAAATTGAAATGTAAGAAATCGGTGCGTTATGACTGAAAGAAGGAGACAGTGTATGCTTTGCATGTTTGAACTTGTTTCCATACGTTTCGTCATGTAAAGTGATGACTGTGTTGAAAGCTCCCCTATTGTGAGAAGCCCAGTCCACTTTTAGAGGAGCCAGGGTGTGAAAAATAGCCAAACCCGCTACTTAACACTAATGGACTCATCCATTACGGTCTTGTGAAAACACAGTCTAAGTGGGAGAACATTAGCAATAGGAGTGTGTGTGTGTGTGTGTGTGTGTGTGTTACGTCTTGGTTTTAGACCTACGTTTAGGTTAGTGTTAGTGTAGTGTAAGAGGCGAGGAAATTATTTAAGTCAGAGTCCTTACAACTCTAACAAGATCAACATAATTGATTGTTTCTAATGTGATGTCTAATGTCTTTTCTAATTTTCCATCAGAACTTTATGCTCCTTTTTTATTCTAATTAAACTGCATTCATTTAAATTCAGCGTGTGGTGCTTGACAATTTTTAATTGTGTGTGTATATGCGCATCTGTTTTTTTACTTGTGTGGACAAATTTTATTTTAGATACACTGATATTGTTCTGAGGACATTTCATTTTGGTCGGCCCACACAACTTCAAAAGGCTTTTTGAGGCTTAATATAATTTAATGTTAAGTCCTCTAAAGTGATGGAAACATAATTTTGTGTGAGTGTGATGTGTAGTGAAAAGAGGTACATGTAAATAGTCTATTTAATTTCTTAATGAATGTATTATTCACATGAAAAAAAAAACATTACTGATCTTTGTGAGTTATTAAAATTAATTGTGAAAACGGAAAGGAAAATGAGAAATGAAGTATAAAGACACAAAACAGCCATCACACTGCACTTTAAATTAGTAATGGAAACTTAGCTCCATACAGACCCTTCACTTAGCTGTGGCAGGGCTTTAATATAATCCTCCACTCACTGCCACTGCTAGTTCAAACTGGGTTGGCTTCACTAACATATTCATTTATCTTAAAATGTGTTAATTCCTTCCACTGACAACTTTTATTCATATTTTTTACATATATTATGTAGTTGTACTATATAGTTGTGAAATTATTATATACTTAAGTAAAACATTGTATTACCATGTATAATTTAACTGAATACTTGTTTACATTTAATTACTTTTTTGCTTCTGTTTCTAAGTAAAATAATTATTTTAAGGTTTTTTTCCCCAATAGTTTACATTCTCTTGATATTCTAAGTGTTTTAAATGCAGTAGTTTCCTTAGAAAGATGTAATTTGAAATTTAAATAAAAAATAATAATATAAAATAATGATGCCTCCTCCCCAAGACACCCACACAGACACAAACTGATAACTCTCTGACCTCTACGAAACACTTAAAATCTGACAATGTTTGACTTTTGCACAATTTGGTCACACATACATGACAAAAAAATCTGATTGTTGAAGTTTCTTTTAGCCATAAAAATGTACACATCACACATAACACATATATTTAAGGCAAACTAGCCCACATCCATTGTGTGTACTGTTTATAGGCGTGAATTTTTGATCATATGGGGTGTCATGTGAGGATTCCAAGAGAAAATCTGTAGGAGAGAAGAAGAAGAATAGCTAGCAATGGAGAAAATAAGAGGTAATGCAAGGTAAAAAGCTGCAGGCCACATATTAATTTTATTTTGTTTTAATGTCAACTGAACAATAACAACTCCATTTAACTAGAAACGTGAATGAAACTAATTAATACTACTTGTGAAACGTGTGATCTGCTCTTCTCACTGTTGTGTATGAACTTTGACCCCCTCAGAAGCACAGCTCTGCTTTGTCTAAACTTTTGACCTTTAACCTTCAGTCTGGGGTCATGGCCACCAGGAGCAGCAGAAAAAGAACATCATTGTGGTTCCAAGATACTTCAAAGTCATCGTCTTGCCTTCTTAAATCATTAGTGTTTCTTGAAGGGAGGTATGAAAACCTGAAAGGGGTCGTCCTCAGCGAGGTCATAAAGGCCCCTATTAAAAGAAAAGATAATCTATCACCAGCCAGTCTTTTTTATGGTTTTAGAGTCTGTGCTGCCCTCTAGTGACTATAGATGTATAACAACGCCCCTAAATTTTACTAAATGTCAAAGAGTAGTAGCTTTTCATTAAATCCCAGTAAATAATAACATTGTCCACTGTACTGAATTTGACTGTGGCAGGTAGGAAGTTCAGGAAAAGCTGTTAGGTTAAATATTACAACCCTCTCACTATAACGCATTATTTTCCAATGGGGAAACAGTACAAAAATTCAGTATTTAGTATTTTTTACAGTAAAAATAAAGTATTTATCTGAAATATTTTGTTTGTTTGTTTTATTTTTATTTATATACCAATATTTTCTACTCCAATTATAAATTAATATATTTGAACAATTTTCTTTGCGTGTGTATACACATATATACATATCTTATAAGAATGACAAACAAAAAAAAACCCATTACCAATAACCATTCAGGAAAGTTGGATTTATTGCAGCGCTGTAGCTGTTTTAGACAATTAGTTTTAACTATTTAACTGCAACCAATAATAAATTGAAATGGTATATTGTGCGTTTAAAACTATGACATAAATGTAACAAAAGATTTTAGTTTAACACATAAAAAGTAGTCGTTGTGACAAATTTGCAGTTTCTTTCTATTTTTATTCTATTTGCCGTTGTACGTGCGCCAATGAGAATGACGCAGATCAAGTGACCCGGAAGTAGATGCCAATCGTAAACACAGCTTTGTTGTTGAGGGTTTGAGAAATATGGTGAACGTATCCAACGGTAAGTGGTTTGTTCTCTTATTATTTTCATATTTATTACAATTATTTAACGGTTTTGTATTTTTTATAACCTGTAATGACAGTATACCTGTAGGCTAAATTAAGTAAACTAGTTAGCTTGTTAGCTACTTATGCCTGACTGCATCTACGTACCTGACAAAAACGGCTGCGTTAGTCAACGACAATATTTCCCAGCATATTATTTAATTGTTAAATATATCAGCTTAAGGCCCCTATTAAAATAAGCAATGATGTACTATCATTGGTAGGGTGATGATAGAAGGCAGCGTAGCCGCACACGCCATTTCATCTTTGTCGTTCAACAGTCTGTGCTGCCCTCTGGTGACTAAAGACAAAACTACCTCCGAATTGTCAAACTGAAACAGTTTCACATCATAAAAATACAGTGGATTGGATCTTCTTCTAACTTGGAAAAAGTCCATAAAAAGAGTTTATACAAGCCATTTAGAGAAGTTTGGCAGATTACTTTATTATTATCAATTAGCATTATGATTGGTAAAACTGCGACGTCTATTAACAGAGGAGGAGGGAAAAAACGCACATGAATAATTCGGTAGTTGTGTTATGATTTGGATTAAAACCATCAGACGGGGGAGCAACGCAGCAACTAAACATAAATTGTAAAAACTAGAAGTGTCACAGAAAACATAAAAGCAATCTAAAGAAAGTCAGAGAGGAACACATACTGCAGATATTACTGCAATATATTTTGGTCTTTATCAGATAGAGAAAGTGCAGCCATTAAAAACAATTTTATTAAGATTCAGTTTCACACAAACCATTGTCAGATACAAGTATTGGTCTAACAAGGATAACAAAGGATAGGTTTGCCTTTGTCACCGGTCTGCCATGCAATACAAAGAAGAAGAGGAAAACTAAAACATCTCAATGATACGGTAACCATGAACAGATTTTGTGTAGTTTTAGTTGATACAGAAGCATTATTTGTGTTTAATCTGCATTAAATGATATTATTGTACTCTGAAAATGTGTTGACGGGACATAATCTGGTATCTTGCAGTCCGTTTAGCCTACAGTAAATCACGTTACAGCGTGGACTGACCACCTGTGACTGTCCCAATCTAAATCTTGGGTTGGAACCTAGCTATTTTTAATAAAACGCCTCAGCAATTCTCAGAAAATGTTAGATCAAGTTGTGTGAGTCCTGATAATGGGTGAAAATTAATAAAAAACACTACATTAGCATACAATTTCATTTTCGTCACAAATATAAAAATCTTGTGGTCTCCTTTTGTTACAGAACAACCAGGACACATGATCTCTCCCTAATGCAGTGGATGAAATAAGGGAAACTCCATATTGTAAAATAACTTCACCTCTGAAGAAACTGAATCTACAGAGGCAGCTTCTGAGATCTTAGCTTGATTCAAATTTGAGATTGCCTGCACACTGCAGAAGTGACTGTCCTCTCCAACACATCCAGTATGAATGAGTTAACAGATTTTCACAGAGGTCAAATAGTTGGTGCACAACTTGCAGGCTTGTCTATCAGAGAAACAGCCCAGCTATGTGATGTATCAAGTCGAACTGTCCTCAAAGTTATGAGTGTTTATAACAAACACGGACACATTGCAGCAGCAAAGAAAAACAGGAGGAACAAGCCACAGACAAAAACTGTAAAACCAGCAAAAGCAGGAGCTAATGGAGAAGCTGCCAATCAGAAACCAGTGTCTGACTCTGCAGTTGACAACCATAATCCTCCTGAAGAGAGCAAATCACCTGCATCCCAGATAGAAAAGAAGTAACTTGTTCTGATTTGTTTAATATTAGGCTTTTTATTAAATTTTGACTGGTTATTGTTTGAATTAAGATACCATGTTTTTCATTTAGCACACTTTATTTTTTCTTGTAAAACTTCAAGAGTCTTGAATATGAGCATATGCTGTACAATACATTTTGAGGATTTTGCTAAGTCTAACTTATGTATTTTGAGATTAGTTAACTTTAGTTAAGTATAAACCAGCGAGTGCAGCTATCAAATGTTTGTCCAATAAAGCTCCAACTTTATATCATTATCTATATACAATAAAAGGGTTATTGCACTGTGTTAATGAAGATTCTGAATATTGTGACTATTTGTCACACTGAGAATGAGAAGAAAAACATGGGAACAAGTGAAAATAATTTAATAAATCAGCTGTATTTGTGGTACAGTTTTACTAATGTGCCGTTCAGTGATTTGGCAAGAGAAAATATATTGCTGTTCTGATCACCCACTATATGCTTTTTCTGTTTCGTTGTTCCCTCTACATTTTCACTATTAAAGGCAAAATGCCCATTTGTTAATCTGCCTGTAATATAAACAAAAGGTGATACCATAACACAGGTAGGTGCAAAATATTCATCACCTTATTTTTAAATGGCAAAGAGAGTAAAACGTTTTTCATTATTAAAATATTGAATACACATCAGGAAGTTTATCTTTAATGGTTTTATCAGGGGGGTGCAAACATTTGGGTCAGTAAAATCTTACTATACTGTGTTTTCTATCATCGATCAGAAATGTAACTAGTATCTATGTAAATCTGAAAATAATGTAGTGGAGTAAACCAACAACATTTTATTCTCGGAGAGTGGTGCTACTTTTCTCAGACAGAAAATGTAGAACAGTTGTAGCCGGGACGCTTTTATTCTGAAAAGCTCACCGGACGTGGCAATATATTTATTGACAACAAACAACGTTAGCGAAGATGAAGCATTGGTGGTGGGCAGGCGGGGTTCCTCATAAGCTACATGTTTAGTTGTAAGTACGGCGTTTGTGTTGCGTTTGCCTTCAAAAAGCGGTAACATTCCAACATAGTACCATCTATGCTGTGTACGTATGTTGCCGATATAGTTTAACTAATCTCGTAGCTGCTACCTGCTTAGCCAAAGTCACGTTACCGTTGCACCATCGAGTTTGACTGAACAGCTTAGACCGTAAATCGAGCTAAAGCTAACGAACTTCTAAATATCTATTTTACCTGCTGCTTCACAATTACAATATATTTCCCGGGAAACTGTCTTTTATTGTCCACTGGCTGTAACGTAGTTCTTAGTTGAGCGCGCAATGGCTGTGTGAGTGTTGGTAACAAATTCAGTTTAACACAGAGCTTCTGCCTTAGTGTACAGTTCGATGTGTGCGCTTTAAACAAGTTGCGTTTTTACTTCTTATTTGCTGTATTCTCAATTTTATAGACCGACAAGGACACCGTGCACGTCATGTGCACATGTTTTCCTACACCTGGATCCTTCTGCTTCTGTTTACAAAATAATGGAAACCCTGTGTGACAGAAGACTTGGGAGCACCGAAGTAGCAATTACATAGACCGCGGCCTGCTCTTGGTTGTCTGTCAACACTGTAATCAGCGAAAGTAAAATGAGTGACTTAACAGAGTTTGAAAGATGCCAGATAGTTGCTGCACGACTGTCTGGTGCATCTGTCACAAAAACGGCGCAGCTGTTTAATGTGGCGAGGGGAACAGTTTCCAGAGTTATGACTGTGTACATCAAGCACGGGCGAACAGCATCCGCAAAAAAGAACAGCGGGCGCAAGTCAAAGCTCACGGAAAAGGACAGACAGACACTTATCAGGATAGTTGATGAACACCCTGAGTATACAGCATCAAAAATAACCTCAGAGTTAAATAGACATCTCTCTCACACTGTATCAGTAAAAACTATACGGCGGGAGCTCCATAAGGCTGGCATTTTTAGAGGAGCGGCCAATTGGAAACCAGACAGAGAGACGGCTGGGGAAAAGTTTTATGGAAAGAACACCGAAGCAGAACCCGACAAAGGAATTGACACAGAAACACCTTTGGGAGACAAAATAACTGAACCGCACTGTAGTGTTGAAGAGTTCAACACAAACAAATCTGAACAGAGAAAACAGTCAGAAGAAGACAAGGGCACACAACAGCCTGTGAAAGGAAGCACAGGGGCTGAATACCAGGCCAGTGAAAAAGATGACCGCTTTAAACTGCATGAGGACAACGGCAGAGTACCTGAGCCTCAGATCAGTGGAAAGGAATAACTCAGTCTGATGTGTTGTATTTCCACCTTTCTATAACATCTGTATAGTAAATGTTAAGGGAAAACCACAGAATGCCTTCATTTCTTGATGTTGCCAACTGTTAAATGTGCCCATCACTTTATTATTATTTTTGCATGAATGCCTTATAGTGCAATATTTTGATTTTTCACTATTGTTTAATTTTTTGTGTTTAACAAACAAACGTGACTTTGGTGTTTGGCAGTTAAGAGTTAATATTAGTAGTTGGAAATAATTCTACTGTTGCAACAGTTTAACAGTACAATTCACAATACAAGTGTAAAAACTTGTTATTTCGACATCTTTCAGTCAGGCTAAGATGATATTTATTTTAACTATTTCTGATTGTTTGACTAGCATTATTTTTTGAACCGCAACTATATACAAAATATTGACAGCCATGGCAATAATTGCCTATGGCTGCAACTGTTATGAATGATAATTTTTGATTCCACTGTAATTAGTTGAATGTGAATCAAGACATTTTTACCAAGCCATCTCTGCTTTTGTTTACTACATTTCACGTTTATAGAACTTGCATGTACATGTACATGTGCTGTGGCGAGAGGAGTGAGACAAGTGCTGGCAGCACATGTACAGTACTAAACAAATCTTTACTTAGATTTTTTAAAAATTAAATCAGAAATATACTATGGTCTATCAACAAAGATTAATCTTTAGTGAGATAGGTAGGATGTACAGGAAAAGCTGTAGTGATAAAATAAATAACCATAACCATATACCAGGATTGAGTTGCTCTATGTTTAAAAATAAAATACATATGAGTCTATGAAAGCTATTTAAAAAGTGAAGGGGTTTATGCCACATACTGTATGCCTGCTTAGCCTAACAAATTATAATAGATGCTATTTCGATTGTGTTCTTAGTTTTGTGTAACCCATTTATATCAGTGAGGGTAGACAAAAATATAGGAAACACGTTACAATTCTACTAGACAACGAGACAGTCAAAAATAGCAGTTAAACATTTCTTTATGCGTGTATACACATATAAATAACAACGAACCTTCATGAAAGTTGGATTTATTGCAAAGGCTGTTGCTTTCTTTTCAGACACTATATGCTTTGACTAATAAACTGCAACCGGTTTTATATTGAATTGGTATCTTGTGCATTCAGAATTGTGAAATAAACGTAAGTTAAGTCTTTAGTTTGACACATTACAAACAGAAACTGCAGTTCATTCATTTCCCCCGCAACCACTGTACATGCGCAAACCGAGAATGACGCAGAATACATGACCCGGAAGTGCAGCGTCACTTGTAAACACAGCGGTGTTGAAGGTTTCAGAAAGATGGTGTACGTGTCCAACGGTGAGTGGTTTCTCCTGTCTCTTATACCGTTAGTGTCTTTATCTTTAGAATCAATTTTTAACCGTTTTTCAGATGTATTTTCGATATAGAATAAAAGTGGAATCTTTAATAATAGCAGACCCGTAACGTAGATTAAATTTAGCAAACTAGTTAGCTTGTTAGCTACTATTTCAGCGAGGCTGTATCTGCGTAGCCCGTAGAACTGCTGAGTAAATCCAACTTGTATACTACTACAAGGTTTTCCCATCTTATCATTCCAGTGTAAAATGCGGTATGTTAAACATGTGGCGATGTATAAAACCTGTATCCAGTTTCGCATAGTAAGGCTAAGTGGTAAATCTATGCTGTTCTTAATATGCTTTGGAAAGCGAGGTCCTTTTTCTGTTTCTTGCTTTTGAGCCCGATTGGCATTCAGTCAATGTGTAGAAATACGAGGCTATGAAAACGATTAATTTGTTTCTATCTATCCCAGGCCAGGTCCTGGACAGCAGGATCCAGTCACCATGGCGATTAACCTTACTGGTCGATCTCTTTTGGGAGGCTGTTGAGTTCGTCGGGTTGTTGTAAGTAATTCGGTCCAACGGACATAGAGTAAAGTAAATCGAAAGGTATAATATATTTTGTAACCTTCCATACAGCGTCAGCTATCCTACATGTTAATTCGCTAAAACTTGCTAAGTGCAATTGGTTGAAAAATTTGCAGTACAAAAGTCTCTTTTATGAATTAAAGTAATTACCAAGGGGGTGCAAACTTTTGCACTCATAATTAATATTATTTTTTAATACACTTCCTTACCATTTGTTACTTCTGATGATGAAATTAATGTGCACTCTTATTGTGTTAGGGTTAGTTAAGTTTGCATCCCCTTACATGCTATTTGAATGTAAGGGGATACTAACCTTTGGACCCAAATGTATATGTAACCATAACTGTTTTTTATTTAAAACATACTGCAACTCAGCTGTCTATATTGAATAATGAGAGCAGACAATTAATATTGGATTTCTAATATCAAATGTTATTAAATTGGCAAAACTAGAGCCCACAGCCACACCACTGGCTGTAGTACGCAAAATGGTGCTTTGAGCAGAATTTAATCGTAGGCACATTGACTCACATTCAGTGTTAACATGCTGATCAAGAGGTTTGTTTACCAACCTAACTTTGGTTGTTATATTATCACATTTACTAAGGAGCTGTGTTCTGAGGTGTGTGGAATTGTATTTTGTATTCTAAGAGTTAAGCAAAACAATTTTTCTTTTCTTGGTTCTCTGCCAGTTTTAAAACAATTCTTAACCCTGACCTGACAAAGGATAAACAATGTGCTTCGTCACGCTTCTCTGATGGCAGAGGGTAAGTCCCTGGTGTTTTTTCTCAACACACACATTGGGTACATGTCATATATGTCCCTCTATTTAAAATGAATGAGGGAGGCCAAAACATTAGGTCCACCTTTTCTCATAATGCACTCCAGAATGACGCCACTATGACCTCCATAATAAACAGAATTATCGCCTTTTATCTCAGAGTTTCAACTTAAAAACAGAGAAATTGTAACATTGTAAACAATTTGTTTCCTTTTCTTTGCTACCACTGGAGACATTGAGTGAATTTCAACATCACCACTAAAAACATTTCCTTGGTTAAGAGTTTTCCTCAGCCAAATTTGATACCGTTCTTACCTCTGCCCTGTTGCTTGTTTATGCAGTCCCCCTGGTCCCCCTGGTGGCAGAAGACGGATGGGAGGAATAACCCATGGTGGAGGTCCAGGTGCTCCACCAATGGGCGGAGGAGGATGAGGAAGGTATAGAGGAGTTTTTTTTGTTTGCTTTTTAACATAAAATTATATTATCAGATATACACATGTTGTTATAAAGCGATAATAGGTTTAACATTGTTTAACCCTTGCTTCTCTCTAGGTAAATGCCTACACTGGATGTGTAGGCGTGGGGCCTGGCACAGTGTCTGTTTCCTGACGTCCTAAGGAAAGATGGTGATGTTACAGTGCTGAAGCCCCTCTTCAATAGCTGCCGCTGCCATAAGCAGTTTCTTGATGCCTTTCTGGGAATTCCTACATGTAGGGGCTGGACTGGCTGATATAGCAGCTATACATATCACTTCCTCCCTTTTTTGGTCTTCTCTTCTACACTGGTTGGTTAGAGATGTGTTTAAATGACATCTCTTATGTTCATCCCTCCTGGAAATTATGAAATTATTCTGTTTTTTTTTTAATCATTTTGTTTCAATAAAAAGTTGCACTGTTAAAATACTACTGAGTTTGTTGTGTTCCATTACTGTCATACTTGGTCATGACCCTATACAGAGCTAAGAAATACTGATAAATGCACGCTCTTATTCTGGTTAGTCACATTGTACTGCTATTATTTTGAACAATACTGTATTTTTTTATAAACCTTCAGTATTTAAAAATTGACTTGCAAAGGACTGAGAAAATAAATTACATAATGGTAGAACATATAGTGAATTTGTCATTCTTTTAACTCAACAGTTAAATCTGTAAGAATAGCACTGAGATTATCAACAAAGATTGTCAAGAGAAACCTCGGTTGCAATGAAGTAACCTTGTGTTTAAATGCAGTATGGTAACAAATCCATAATGATTGACAAATGAAACAAATACAGTTACATCTGATAATGGTTTGTAAAACTTGTAGCTTTTTGGGGTAGATATACTGTAAGTGTTACATATCTCATGTTTAAAAGTTTTACTCTCATATGCAATGAAAGAAGCCTACTAAATCTATCATACCATGTTCAGAAATTAAAGAAACTCCAAGATTTATGGATTCTGTTGGTCCAACTCAAATGCTCTTATCTTTATGTGTAAAGCATTTGGTGTCACCAGACGAAGGCAGCTCTCTCGCGGAGCATTCGGACACCAAAACGCTGCCACTCTCTTTGGTGGATCCACATCTCTTGCGTAGTGTCCAGACATGCTAGCACTGCTCCACCCTTCCACGCTATCAGAGGAGGGTCCATGTCCTATAGCACATATACATTTATTTACAGTATATTATAGGAGCTGTGTGCAGCACTCATTCATTTAAAACTTCCGATAGCACATCCAAGGTTACCTTTGGTCGTGTGATAACTTCAACATTGTCTACCAGCCGTCTGAAGGAGGGCGGCATCTTGTTGATGATGCGGTGAAGCAGAAACTCCTGAGCACCGTGAAACATGAGCCCTCCTCCTACAACGAGGATGGAACTGTACATCTTTCGCTTGGTCTCGTCGGATGCTGTCAACAAAAAGGAAAATGTGCGCTGAAATTGGGGGACTTAAGCACTGTGAAACATCTGTTCAGTTTCACATCGTTTATTTCCTTGTAAATAAGATAAAACAATACTAGAAAACACGATAAAACATTTTATAGTATTTTAAATCTATACATTTCCTGACAATTTCTTTTCCTAAACAGTTGGATCCAATTTCTGCATTAACGTGTTACAGCTGGAGAGTGAGGAAGAGGTCTTGCTTGGGAACCTCTCTCTTCTAAATCAATTAACTCAAACACGGATAATTTTACAACTTTCTTGACTTAATTTTCTTTCATTCCTTACCACAGCAGTCAATACTATGCAGAATAGCCTTATCAAGGCCCAGTGCTTTGCTTTCAAACTGGCTCATGATTGCACTCTTCCTGGAGAGATGAGCAGATATGGGTTCCTCCACCTCTCCTGACCCCATCAGGCACTCCCCATGGGCAGGTCCTAGATCTATCTCCCCTTGTGTGCCTCCTCCACCACTGCCACTCCCACAGCCCCGGGGCAGATCTGACATCTCTCCCATTCCTCCTTGACTGCTCATCTCACCATCCAAACCTCCACCTGGTCTGGATGTAGCCTTTCGGTCTGCAGCAGACTTGGAGGACTAATGGAGAAAAGTGGAAAAATAAGCAAGTATAGCGAGCATATATCTAAAGAAATGTAATTTACTGTGTGAAATGTGTCCATATCTGGGTGTGTTACCTGGTCCTGTTTGCTCTGTGTGGCCAGCAGGTAGTGTTCATCATGAGGATCCTCTGAGTCACCTTGGGAACGGTACTGAAGTGATGTCATCTTCTGACCAACAATGCCAAATGTTGTCGGGTAGAAAAGACCCATAGGGGCCTAATACAAACATACACAAACAAGACACAACGTGAAGATCAGAGAGATAATTAAAGCCACGGTTCTAGTACAGGAGCTGGAGACAAATACTGTAAAGACAATTTAGGTGCAATGTAAACTCTTTGTCTTTTCACTTTGGCTCAAAGTACAGTATGTACCTGTAATTTCTCATCCCCTAGTCGAACTTGGTAAAGAAGAGCTGGGGCTTCTGGGAAACGTGTCTGGAATTCATGATCTTGAAGTCCTGATATGTCCTATTCAGAATAAGAGAACAATATACAAATATACATGTAAAATTAATCTTAAACACTGCTAAAAATGATCACTGTATAAGCCAATGTCCCAAACCCTTCCTCAAACAAACACATCCCAACCCTTGGGAAACACACTTGATCTAGATGACAGAAGTTTTCTTTTAGATTCTGGAGAAGCTGACAGTCCAGTCTGCTGGACAGCTGACAGTCTCTGTAGGGAAAACCTGCCCTCTGCAGGAGCCAGAAGAAAGTGCGTGTCACATCTGAGCCACCATACGCCAAACACAACCTGCAGAGTCCAACAGACAAATATAAATTTCCAGTATCCTATATTTTTTGTGCCAGTATCACCATTTCATGTGTGAAAATGATCCATAATCAAATCTGCAATTCGAACATAGATACATAATTTGAATCATACACATGAATTAAACATTAAAAGGTTGCTCTCAGGCCAACCTGGAGTTCCGGTGGGACACTCCATCTTCTACACAACAGAGACTGGTCTTCTGGTCTCCCACATCCACAACACAAGCACTGCTTAGCCCACTGCCAAATGTAGCACACACTGACTCCTGGTGCACAACAATTGCTACACACACACACACACACACACACACACACACACACACACACACACACACACACACACACACACACACACACACACACACACACACACACACACACACACACACACACACACACACACACACACACACACACACACACACACACAAGACAGAAATAGGTGGGGAGCATTGGTAAATAAAAGTAATTGTGTGTCTTTGTCTGGTTTAATGCCTTAAATGTATGTATGTAATACCTGAGAAGCCCATATTTAGCAGCAGCATGTTGACAACTTCCTTGATGTGCTGCCTGTTGTAGATGTCTGGGACTAATAAGATGCATCTGTAATACTGGCACCCAGTACAAAAACAAAGCACTAATGTAAGAAGAAATGTGTTTTCAATATAGTTTGAGGAGTTCCTGTCTTTTTGCCTCTTTAACTCTTAAAGAAACTCTTAACTCTTAAGAAAATTACATTTAGTCCTGCACAAGTCTTTCTGCTTCATCTTAACTCTTAACTTACTTGGTAATGTTAAAAATTTTGCACCTATTCAACTTATCTTTTTCCTGACATTTTTATACATGCTTATTTCTGTGCCTTTTAAATAATTGCCTCAAATAAACATTTATACACACTGGTAAACAAAACAATTTTAAAATAAAATAAATATTTTTATGAACCTTTTATCTACCTTTAAATCTTTGAGGGGGATGTCGAGATGCTTTTGAATGACATAACTCCAGATTGTCTCAAGATCAGCCAGAACGCCGGTCAGTGAGCCTCCAGGACCAGAGTGAACATTGAGCTGACCTCTGACTATAGGCCAGTAAATGTTGTAACAGTCAGATGGATTCACATAAAGAGCCTAAGGTAAATAAAATGTTGGGGGAAATAGAGGGAGAGTAATATATTAAAAAAATAAGGACTTCAGGGTTATATGTTTCAGTTTTTTAAATTATAGACTCCTGTACTGACCTCCTCTCCCACCAGATAAGGAGGATGGTGGGCTGTGCTGGTCCACTTTATCCTGGAGCTGCTGTCCAGTACAGCTGGACGGATCTGACAGTTATAAGCTCTGGCCTAAATACACATACAAAGAAACTGGCATGAAGACTAGATTTTTTTATATAGTTTTAACAGATAAAAGCATACACTATTATTTAATAGAATTTAAACTGGCCAGTAAAGACTTTATTACTGTAACACCTTTTTGTCATTTTTACCTTTTATTCATCTTTACCATTACAAGTAGAATAGAATCACTTTGCTGCTGTCAGCGAATTGTGTAGTTTTACATTTATGTGGCAATTCTCTCATTTTATTTTACACACCTGTTCAGGGGACACAGGAGTCCTGCGAACTCCATTTGACATCTTCTTAGACCAGATGGCCTGGTCAACCATTTTAAGCCCATTCTGCCTCTGCTCATTACTCTCTGGCTTCTGCTGAATGGCATTAACAAGCAAGGACGGTAAGACACATACTGAAAGATAGTACTGTGGATATATTTGTCTTCACCATTCACATACACTTAGACCCTCTCTTAATAGCCAAGGATCTTCATATCGGGTTTGTCCACTCTGTTTGTGTCTGCGAGCTATCACATGTGGGACTGTGACCGGAAGAGTGTCTGTTGCTCGGCCAATGCGGAGTGTCCTTGAACCAGGGTGAATGACAATTATAAAATTACTCTGTATTTGCTGTAAAAGAGGAAAAATATCATTATTTTAGGTTGTCAGAGTACACATACTCATGTCATGCACAACAGAAGTAGGAATTCATTACACTACAGCAGCCTCTTGTCTTTACAAAAAGCTTTCTACAATATCTTGGAACCTGCTGCAGGCATTTGTCCTGTTTTGGTTGCAAAACTTTCAACTAAATTGAGCACTGGTGTAAGGTGATAAGGCAAAAAAACTTGGGAGAAACTCTTTGCCTCATCAAAGCTATTGTGAACAAAAAGAGTTGATGGACATAATGTGAAACTCTGCATCGTCTTCTCTCACACCAACTAACCATCAATCTCCTCTTCCTCTAGACCTCCTGCCTGGCAGCTCCAACCTCAGCATCCTTATACCAATATAATCACACTCCTCTGAACATGTCCAAACCACCTCAATCTGGCCTCTCTGACTTTGTCTCCAAAACATCTAACATGAGCTGTCCCTCTGATGTCCTCATTCCTGATCCTGTCTATCCTCGTCACTCCCAAAAAGAACCTCAACATCTTAAGCTCTGCTACCTCCAGCTCTGCCTCCTGTCTTTTCTTCAGTGCCACTGTCTCTAAGCCGAACAACATCGTTGGTCTCACCACCGTCTTGAACACCTTTCCTTTCATTCTTGCTGATACTCTTTTATCACACAACACACCTGACACTTTTCTCCACCTGTTCCAACCGGCTTGCACTCGCCTCTTCAACTCTTTTCCACACTCTCGTTGCTCTGAACCATTGACCCTAAATACTTAAAGTCCTGCACGTTCTTCACCTGTAACCTCAACGTTCCATCTTGGATCCCTCTCATTCACACACATGTATTCTGTCTTGCTGCGGCTAAGCTTCATACCTCTGCTTTCCAGAGCAGACCTCCACCTCTCTAGATTTTCTTCCACCTGCTCCCTGCTCTTGCTACAAATTACAATTTAATCTGCAAACCTGTCTAACCTGATCTGTCAGCCTGTCCATCAGCAGAGCAAACAAGAAGGGGCTCAGAGCCGATCCTTGATACAGACCCACCTCCATTTAAACCCTTCTTTCAAACGGTCTTACAGCTCTCATACATGTCCTGCACCACTCTAACATACTTCTCTGCCACTCCAGATGTCCTCATACAATACCACAGCTCCTCTCTCGGTACCCTGTAATACGCTTTCTCTAAATCTACAAAGACACAATGCAACTCCCTATGACCTTCTCTGTACTTCTCCATCCGCATCCTTAAAGAACCTGTCAATACATTTCTATCCTCATCTTTAATCACCCTAACCTGCTGCACATCCTTCTCATTACTATCTCTCTACTCCCTACTGCCCAACCTAGCATATAAATTCTCATATGCTCAATTGCCACCTCTACCATCCTCGTTCCACCACCGAGCCTCCTTGTCCACTTTCCCCTTTCCCGATGACATACTGAGTACCCTCCTACCTGTCTCGCTGATCACATTAGCCGTAATTGTCCCAGATCCTGTCTCATCTCCTCCCTGAAAACTCTTCTTCCTAATTCTTTCTTGTTTAACTTCTACCAATTCCTCCTCTACTTTTCCATAGTCCTCTTCTGGAAGCGACTGTGGCGCAGGAGGTAGAGCAGTCGTCCACTAATCTCCCAGTTGCTGGTTCAATCCCCAGCTCCTCCGCTCCCATGTGAAAGTGTCCTTGAGCAAGACACTGAACCCCAACTTAGTTGCTCCTGGTGAGTGTTTTCCAGCTGTATAGCAGCTCCCCCATCGATGTGCAAACGTGAGTGTGAATAGGTAAATATGAAGCAGTGTAAAGCGCTTCGAGTACCAATAGGTAGAAAAGTGCTATATAGGAGAAGACTATTTACCATTAATCTTCCTCACAACCAGAGCCATTGTACACACCACCATCCTGTGTTGTCTGCTACTTTCTCCTCTACCAATAGTTTGGAGTCACTGATCTCTTTCAGCTTACAACATTGATATAAGATGTAGTCCACCTGAGTGCTTCTACCTCCACTCTTATATGTCACCCTATGTTCCTGCCTCTTCTGGAAGAAAGTGTTCACTAAAGCCATTTCCATCCTCTTTGTAAAGTTTTCCTCAATCTGTCCTTCTGCATTCCTGTCCTGAAGACATCACATTCTAATCACCTCTTTTTCCTTCACCAACATGTCCAATGAAATCTTCACCAGTCACCACTCTCTCACCTCTGGGGATGCTCTGCATCACTTCATCTAACTCACTTCAGAATTTCTCCTTCTCTCCTAACTCACATCCTACCTGTAGGGAATAACCACTAAGAACATTGAACATCACTCCTTCAATTTCCAGCTTCAGACTCATCAACCTGTCTGATACTCTTTTCACCTCTAGAACATTCCTCATTCCTCATTCCAGGATAACTCCTTCTCCATTTCTCTTCCCATCCACTCCATGGTGAAACAACTTGAACCCTGCTCCTAAGCTTCTAGCCTTGCCAGCTTTCCACCTGGTCATACAGTATATCCAAGACACACAGTTTATCCACCTTCCTTCTCTGCATCACCCAAACATGTCTAGCCTTCCCTGCCATAATCCCAACATTCAAAGTCCCTACTGTCTGTCGTACACTATTAGCTTTCCTATCTCTCTCTGCCTACGAAAACGCCCTTCTTCTCTCCTTCTTTGACCAACAGTAGCTCAATTTCCACCGGCGCCCTGTAGGTCAACAGCACCGGTGGCGGTCTTCGGAGTTATTTTAATTTTTTTGACATTTTCATAAATAAACGATTAACTAAATAAACTATAAAGAGTTAATCTAATATCTAAACAGACAAAACTGTGTCCTGTTTAGATTTAGATGGGCCTAAGAGTAACGGATAAGAAGTGTCTGCTAGTCAACATGTGCCTATGAACGCTAAATGGGCTAAATTACATCGTTTATACAGTATTTCAACAACTAACTACAAATATGAGTAATTTATATAATATGAAAACATGAGTATCAGATAACAATAGAAACACGGGACAAAGCTCACCTCCTGCAAAGGTTCCGGAATGGCAGGAGGCGCGATTGGTCTTTTCACTCCGCGCTGTTGCTCCTTCTCTCGCTCCTTCTCTCGGTCCTTTTCTTTCTCCTTCCCGTTGTCCTGCTCTTTCTCAGCCTGTGTCATTGTCACGTTTTAATTAAATAGTAAGACATGAAGAGTCGCGACGTTCTTGTGTTTGCCAAGTTCCTCAGTATACGATCAGGAACAAGCACTTTCTTCTTGAATGAGAGACTGCAGATTCTACTTCCGTGTTTGGTCACGTGATGTAAAACAGCGATTTTCATTTGTCGAATAAGTTTGTTAGTCTCGCCAATTATTATTTCTCTAAAAGAATCATTGTATATACATATATATAGATTCAGAAAGAGTGGACTGCAGCTGGAGTCAGTGCTTCAAGAACCACTACGCACAGACGTATGCAAGACATGGGTTTCAGCTGTCGCATTCCTTGTGTCAAGCCACTCTTGAACAACAGACAGCGTCAGAAGCGTCTCGCCTGGGGTTAAAGACAAAAAGAACTGAACTGCTGCTGAGTGGTCCAAAGTTATGTTCTCTGATGAAAGTAAATTTTGCATTTCCTTTGGAAATCAAGGTCTCAGAATCTGGAGGAAGAGAGGAGAGGCACAGAATCCACGTTGCTTTAGGTCCAGTGTAAAGTTTACACAGTCAGTGATGCTTTGGGTGCCATGTCATCTGCTGGTGTTATGTTAAGGTCAACGCAGCTGTATACCAGGACGTTTTAGAGCAGGTAATACTTCCTGCTGCTGACCAACTTTATGGAGAGGCAGATTTCATTTTCCAACAGGACTTTGCACCTGCACACAGTGCACCACTACCTGGTTTAAGGACCATGGTATCCCTGTTCTTGAATGGCCAGCAAACTCGCCTGACCTTAACCCCATTGAAAATCTATGGGGCATTGTGAAGAGGAAGATGTGATATGCCAGACCCAACAATGCAGAAGAGCTGAAGGCCACTATCAGAACAACATGGGCTCTCATAACACCTGAGCAGTGCCACAGACTCCATGCCACGCTGCATTGGTGTAGTAATTCAGGCAAAAGGAGCCCTAACTAAGTATTGAGTGCTGTAAATGCTCATTCTTTTCATGTTCATACTTTTCATTTGGCAAAGAGTTCTAAAAATCCTTTCTTTGAATTGGTTTTAAGTAATATTCTAATTTTCTGAGATACTGAATTTGGGGTTTTCATTAGTTATCAGTTATAATCATCACAATTAAAAGAAATAAACACTTGAAATATATCAGTCTGTGTGGAATGAATATATACATTATACAAGTTTCACTTCTTGAATGGAATTAGTGAAATACATCAACTTTGTGAAGATATTCTAATTATTTGACCAGCACCCGTGTGTGTGTTTATGTATCTATATATATATATATATGTATCTATCTATCTATCTATCTATCTATCTATATATATATATATATATATATATATATATATACCATATTACAGCTGTAATAATGACAGATATATGTATCCAACCCACAGTTTCCATTAAGCATTTCTTTATTTTCTGTAAAAAAAATAAATAAAAGTGCATTTCACAAAATATACTAAAAGAGTAAGCTTTATTGACAATTTTGACCGACCCTTTAAATAAAAATATTCTCAATACAGATGTTCAAATAGAGTTGGCCACACATTGTACTGGTTCCATTTCACTGGAAATGCTTGGCTGGTGTCTAATGAGCATTTCTACAGCTTTTTTTAACTTCACTGTACTTTGTTCATTGTAGGAAATCCCCGGTCTGAAGAACAGATCTGAAATCTTTTTCTTGTCCTGCCTCTGAGAATGAAGACTCCTGCACAGTTTGTTCAAATTCTTCATCAAACAGAAAGTCTTGCAGGCTCTCAGTTCCAATGGCAGGTTATGAGTCCTTTTGTCCTGCTGCTCACCCAGCTGCACCACCCAGAACTTAGCTAGCTCATTGGCCTTCTTAGCGTGGCTTCCCACCATGTTGAGAATCAGAGGGTAAAGGTCATGAGCTGCAGCTGGGATTGAGGATTCTAAACGAGTGTGGCTGGGAGGAGAGGACCTGGGCTGTAAAGTGGGCTGAGAGAAGAGAAGAGACCTTGTAACAAAAGTTTTTCAACATCTTTCTAATCTATCAGCAAAAAAAATTTGTGTTTTGTTTCTTAATTTGGATTTGTTAAATATAGACAAATACTGTGATGTCAGTCGTCGTAAACCAGCTAAACGACTGACAATGGAAGCAACCTCACTCTTTTAAAACAGCACTGTGCTATTTAACACATTCAGACATACAGAATTTAGAAGAATGTTTTGTTAAAGTAATTTATATAAAAGTTAAATATAAATGTTTTCAAACTAGCAGGGCAGTGACTTTTTTAATAAGAAAACATTGTGTTACCAACAAAACAAAAAAAATTTTTTTAATAAGAGAGAAAAAATAAATAATAAAAGTTACATGCAACTTAAAATTTCTACCTGTGGGCAGACGATGAGCACTCGGTCGGCAGCTCTGACTTGTTTTGCTAGCCAGCGCATTGGCCCTAACTCTGCAATCTTCCCCTGCTGCCACATGTCCACTGCAACGCTGCAGCCACCATGCCACTGCAGGAACTCTGCCAGGGCCACCACGGCCTGCTGGAATGCTGAATTATCAGCAGAGTAAACCAAGAGGACAGGGACGGGAACCACGGAAGATGTAGGTAAAGTTTTAAAACCAAATGATTTGGCAATATTGGCACTACAATTTTTATCTGGGAAGTAGAAGAAAATATAGAAAGGAGAGATTACTATGTTCAACACCAGGCAGCAATATCATACGGTTCATTTAATATCCAATGATAATTTCTAAATGTGTATTGAAAAGTTGTAGTGAGTCCAAGTTTGAAATCTATGCATATTTTCATTGCAGGGTGACAAAATATTTAACAGCAGTGTGATTATAGCTACACGTCTCTGCAAAGATTGCTGGAAGTTGGTTGGAAACATTTTACAAGTTTCAAATACATAGGGCCAACAGTCAAGTGACTCAAAATATGTCCAAATGAAGAAGAGCATTTTAGCCCATTTTGGCATTGCTATAATACATATTAAGACAAATTTAACACTGAAGTAAAACATTCATGGTGCACATAGAAAAGAAGTGCAGCAGACATCTATTATGATCTTCATTTCAATCCTCTTCTCACAAAATACATATTTAAAAAGTAATTACAAATCATGTAGCAGGAACTCAGGATCATAACACAGGCCAGTCCTCCAAAAATCCCCACAGTGATATATTCTGGTCGCAAAGCTGGATGGAAAAATGCATAGACACAAGAGACATTCATTAATTAACTATAATGTAATTACACATGGAGTTTTTATTATTTCTGTGTGAGTACTGACAGTGTTTTGAGTAATTGTGGAGACATACGTGAAGTAGTGGTTCCAACTGAAGAGACATCTTTAAAAAAATGTGATAAAGGTCAACATCTTTGCTGTAAGGTATACTGTATAGTTCATGTACGCATACAAAAATGTAAAAGCAAATAGGATTAGTTACCTGTAGGAATGTATTCAGGCGTTGGTGTAACTTTGGTTTGACTCTCTAAGAAAACATAAATTTAATATATTGCTGAGTACTAATAAAGTTGTGAATAAAAAATGTACTTACGTGGATTTCGACGAGGTACATAAATTATGCAATTTTTGGTACCCTCTCCCATGCGATGATAAGGAACATTCTCAACCATGATGAAGTTGTGGCCATAATTTGCATTTATTAAATAATGAAACCATCTCTGCATTAAAAAATATGAGATTCAATGTAGTTACTATAATGTTTTTCAACCTTACAGACCTTTTAGTAGCTTTATCATTTTAAAAGCATGCTGTAGTTACTTGAAGGTCAATCAATTGAAAATAAAATTGATATTACCTGCTTTGACCCAGTGAGTGCAGCTTTGGACAATTCAGGGTTGTATTTACAGAGGTAAGGTAGCTCCTGTTCAAGTATAATCATAGTGCCTTTTAGATACTGAATACTAGCTGCAAAAAGACAAAATAAGACAAAATATCCATTAGTAAGAGTTGGAATTCAGATATCAGTGTCTTTCATTTTCAATGAAACCCTGCTACTGAAAAAAAGCTTGTATTTTTGCACTCCAGTGAAGCTCCAGTGTTTATTTATTCTTTGCCTGTTATAATGTTCCTCTACCATTAGGGGGCATCGCCTGCCTCATTCACATATGGTTCACTCAAATGTTTGTGGTTACCCCAGAAGGAAACTAACAGTCTACTGTAACAGTCCTGAAATAAATTCTCCCTTAAAAGGAAGGACAAAAAAAAAAAAAACTTTTTCATTTCTGTCTAGACCAGCTAAATCAGACTACAGTCATGTTAGAGTAACAAAAAATATCAGGAAAATGTCTTCTGTTACTGGATAAAAGCTGGTGACATAACAGTTTTCATTTCCAATGAACACTGTGGTTTTAGCCCAGTAAACACAAATAAGCTACACTAGCTCTAATTAAGAGGGATCTGCCGTGTCAAAGCCCTGTTTGTATGATGATGTCTCTTCTAGGCTTTTGATAAAGTGATTTGGTGAACAGTCAACAACATCAAGCTGTTGAGTCCTACCATCAATGTTGATACTCCAGCTGAGGTTCAGCTTATAATTTTCTCCCTCTGTTATCAGCGTCACTTTAAGGTCCAGCAGGTAAGAAGGAGTGGTATTACTCCATAGCTGGTTATCTGGAACAAGAGGCAACAGCGGTGCTCACTGTTCGTATAGTGTGTTTATTACATTGTTCTTTATCAGATGTTTTCTGTTAATTCAGCTAAATGTAAAATCAATTTTGTAACGGCACGGCTAGTGGGTTAGTTTGGGGGCTGGCACAGTGAGCCCGGGGAATTATGGGTAAAAGCCATGTTAATAGTGTTACCTGTTTAAAGTGTTTAATGTGCATGATTTGTGTTGGGATTAGTGTTTTATTAGGCGTGTTCAGACGTTCTGGTGCTGTGATACATGATGTGTGTGTTGGCCGGCACCGTGAGGGAAAGTGCTGTGTATAGCAGTAGCCATCACGGTGACCGGTCACTGTTTTTGTGGAGTGTGCAGACTTAAGAGCGATGTGCTGCTAGAGAACCTCAAGCAGGGGGCGTGGTGAAAGACCGGTGATTCGTGCCAACCTGAAGGCAGCAGTGTGCACTGGTCTACACACTACTACCCCAACCACGAGAGAGAAACCACAAACCCTGGTACTTTACCTCGCCCAGGTTGATTTGGCCGCCCTCCACGGGGGATGGAGTGGCAAGGAAACGGCTACTCATCTGGCCCTGGAGGGTCCTGCCTTGCAAGTGCTCACAGACCTACTCCCAGATGATCGTCGGGTTCTTCGAGCCATCAGTTCTGCTCTCAAATGGCGCTTCGGGTTGAGGACCTCCATTGAGCAGAGCAGAGAACAGCCAGCTGGCCGCTACAGACAAGATGGAGAGAGCTTAGGGGCCTTCGCTGCTGACGTGCAGCTCTACACCCAACGCGGCTACCCCACCTTCCCAGCTGGTCTACCTGGACGACCTGCTGGTGCACGCCAAGGGCTTCGAGGACACCATCAGCGGTACTCTCCCGAGGGGGAGAGACAGGAGAACGAGTGGTGGCATACTACAGCTGCAGTCTGAGTCGGCCTGAACACAATTACTGTGTCACTAGGCGTGAACTGTTGGCGGTGGTCCTGGCTGTACTACACTTCAGACCATATCTTCTTGGCACCAGGTTCCACTTGAGGACCGACCACGCCTCTCTGACCTGGCTGCTCAACTTCAGGGCCAGGGAGCAAGGTGGCTGGAGATCCTCTAGGAATATGACTGTGCGATCCAGCACCGATCGGGGCGACAGCATGGTAATGCTGATGGCCTCTCCCTACGCCCCTGTCATTCAGGCGAGTGCCGCTACTGTCACCGCCATGAAGAACGAGAGCTTTGGCCATCAGCAGCTGCGGCAGCACCAAGAGACTGATCCGGTGCTGGGTGAGGTTCGGAGCTGGCTGGAGACTCGATAATGACTGGAATGGCCGGCCATTTGAGCAAAAGTGCCAGAGATCAAGATATTTCATTCGCAGTGGGGCAGCCTGGAGCTCTGCGATGGTATCCTCTACCGACGGTGGTGGGTGCCAGTTGGGGGGGTTGACCGCCTGCAGCTCCTGGTCCCTGGCGTTCTTCGGTCTGAGGTACTCCGGTGGGTCCGTGGGTCAGCTGGGGCTGGCCATTTCGGGAACTCCAAGACGGTGCACCGTCTGCAACAGCGTTTCTTCTGTCCGAGTTTCTACTCGCCGAGCTTCATGTTCACTGCTGTGACAACTGCAGAACGCAAAAAGGACCCACCCAACGCTCACGAGGGCCGCTGCAGCAGTACCTGGTAGGGGCGCCCATGGAGAGGGTCGGCGTCGATATCCTGGGCCCTTTTCCCGCTACTGAGGCCGGCTACCGCTACATCCTGGTTGAAATGGACTATTTCACAAAGTGGCCCGAGGCATATGCAGTGCCGGACAACACTGCCACCACAGCGGCTCAGTGCCTTGTAGAGGACATGATCTCCCGGTTTGGGGTACCGGACGAACTGCACAGAGATCAGGGGCAGAACTTTGAGGGCCAGCAGTTTGCTGAGGTGTGCCAGCAGCTCGGGGTGAAAAAGACCCGTACCACGCCACTCCACCCGATGGCGATGGACTAGTGGAGCGGTTTAATCGCACCCTGGCAACCCAGCTTGCTATCGTAACCAGTCAGCATCTGAAGGACTGGGAGCAGCACCTACCTCTGGTCCTGTGGGCTTACCGGACTGCTGTCCAGGAGTCCAGCCAATGTACCCCAGCCGCATTGATGTTCGGGGGGGAGCTCCGGACTCCAGTGGACTTTGAAATTGTTGGGGGCCCAGAGTTGGATTATCTCAGGCGGCTCAAGGAGCACTTTAGACTTTGTTGTGGGGCTTTGGAGCGACTGAGGGTTGTGGGGACACTGAACCCTCTTAGGGGGGGCTGTGTAACGGCCTGGCTAATGGGTTAGTTTGGGGGCTGGCCTCCCAAAGTTAGCTCCCATTAGCCGTGGGGTGCTACAATATATTTACATCCACAACATTGTAAAATGCTTTGAAAAACTGTATAGATATAGATTTCTGTAAGATTTAAGTGAGACATATTGGGCAAAGATTTAATGTTGCTCCCCCGTCCTTTAAAAAGCGTTTATTTATTTTTGGCTTGCTTTGAGTATTAATTTTTTTGTGTGGTTTTTAGTTCAGTAGTTTGTGCAATGATGTATGTGGCATCAGTGATGTAGATGGGAGTAGAAAATAATAAAATACAAATCGCAGTTAAACTTTCTGAAAAACATTCTAAATGAACGTCTGTTCTGTATTTGTGGTCTGACTACAGTCGCTTTGAAAAGTAAGACACCCTCACTTGTGGCACATTTCCTGCATTGTAAGTTGTATTTAATGATCTCCAAGTGTAAACACTTTTTTGCCAATGTATTTAAAAAAGAAATATTTCCTTTACAAAAGTATTCCGATTATTACAGTGTACAGTGATGAGCTCGCCCTACTGAGCAATCAGACAGGAGCAACAATTTATGCTTGAATAGTAAATATGTTATTATTCTTACTTATTTTAATTTAATAACGGGCCTACCTGAAGGCCTGTGATAACAAACGAGGTAAAGCTGTTTCAGAACAGGAATAGTGCGAAGAAAGTATCACTATGAAAAATATAATATAATAATAATAATAATAATAATAATAATAATCTGACTCAGTTCTCATCCACAGTAAAACATCACAACTTACCATCATCATCAAACTTATTGCACTCCACTTTCTGCAAAGATAATCCAGACATAAACAACTTATTAACTATATTTTTAAAGAAATAAATATGATTACTCACACACGTAAGTGAAAACCTTACAATGTCGTCTGAAGTCACCTGCTGGAACGCAACGTAGCCGAAAAACATCAACGTGACTCCCCACATCATGGAACACCTGTGTAGTCCAAGAGTGAGTAACAAATAAATAAAAAAGATGCGGCATAACTTCACAACCCATAGTGTAAACAGGCACTAACGTTACCTGTCGATCGAACTCCCGGTGAATGACTCTAAGGTTTGGGACCGTTAACTTTTAACACTGCCCGCTAGGCCCCGCCCACCGCCACTGACCGTCCGCTCGAGGGGGAAAAAAACTCTCCAGCTTCAGTGCAGAAAGAGGTAAGTGAAGCTTCGCATACTTTCATGCTTAATTAAACTGTGCGCAGTGTCTGTGCTGGCGTTAAAGTACGCTGACATCACCCTACTTCGCATGAAATGGCGTTTGAAAGGTCACTTGGAAAAGTGAGTCCAAGTCCTGCAGACCTGTGAAAACCGCAGAGGAATGTGGGCTGCAGACAAACTAGCTGTAAAACAGTAGTTAACCTTTAAACAAACGCAGTGAAGACCCGAAGAATGCGTAACAGGACTTTAACTCCCCGCTGGACTCTTTTAAAGACTGTAAATAGACTTTACATTTCTTTTTGAGCCATTTAAAATGTTTACATCGAGCAGAAGCGCTCACACATCCAGCTACATGCGGTAACAGTTAGCAAACCTATGGACCCTGGACTGTAAACCAGCTTTTACACCGTAGTTAGTGTTAGCTACACATTTAATCCAATGTGGCTTTTGAAGGATGCGTCAGTCAAAGCTGCAGATGTCTGCTGTCCTCCACTTGGGATTTTCTTTTTTATGTCTGACCTTCCAAGATGGAATTCTTGGTATTTCAGACTGTTTAAGCTTATTTGGATACTAGAAACGCTGAGTAGGTTTATTGATATGGCTGATCTGCCGCGGCCTGATAACACTTTCTCCATGGAGAGGGAGCAATAAAGCAAAGCCTTCAAATAAACAGAGCAGACCGTTTGATTGCAGCCTTTGCTCTGTAACTGTTAACATAGAGCAGATATGAACTTTGATACATCTTGGTTGTACAAAATCTCTTTGATGTAAATAATTTCCTAGCCTCTTAATGACAACCTTACACTAACTATAAACTAAACCTACCTCTCATCACTTACGACCAAGTTGTAACCCTCCAACAATCTTTTCCAAAAATTTCCACTTACACCCCCATATAATCAGGCTGTGTCTCTGCCACCTTTTTATTCTAATTTTACACAAAGTGATCATATTTTCCTACACGTTGTCTGAGTATCTTATCAGGCTGAATCACTGCAGCATACAAAGGTTTGTCAAACTTCCTGTCTGATAAAGCTTTTGTACAAATCATTTGGTACCCGATGAAGCTAAAGTTATTGGAGTATGAAACCTTTCTCTTAGTGAACCAAGACAAAATATCCAGGGCTTCAGGGCAGGCACTTCTAGTTGTTCATTTAACTGCTAATAGTTTTCAAAGTATGACATTGAGAAGAAGGAAGGACACATTGTACCAAGTAACACAAGTAACAATAACAGTCAAAACGCCAGTCAGGTCAATCTTTGTAATCTACGACTTGCATATTTAGCAGAACACAAATGAGTTTCAGTTGTCATTACACTCCATCAGATAATACTAGTTTCAGTTCCAGTTTCAGCTTGCCCCATCCACTGCTCATAAATGTGTGTTGCTGTGATTTCCAGGGAATAAAGAGAGTTTTTCCCAGAGCCAACATGTCACCTTTGGTCATGCAAGCACAAGCTGGAGCCCGCCGAGTTTTAACTGCGACCCGAGTGAGCTCAATGAGATGCAAGATCAAAAACAACTGTCCTTCCTCATCAAACCACTACAGATGCTTTAGTGTCTCAGCTGCTCGTTGCAGTTCTTCATCATCAACTAAGAAAACGCCATCCTATAGTTATATTGTCGTTGGGGCTGGGTCAGCGGGCTGTGTTCTTGCCAATCGTCTCACAGAAGATGCCCACGAGTCTGTGTTGTTGGTGGAGGCAGGGCCCAAGGACAGATTTCTAGGCAGTGTACGACTCTCGTGGAAGATCCACA